>NC_135095.1:1877187-2211250 GCF_051107435.1 Chaetodon auriga | reverse complement strand
TTAATACTACAGGTAACTAAGTAACTAACACTGCCATTATGTTAGCGCCATTTGCCTCATCGTAAAACCTGCTATTACTAACTGTTAAGTTAAATGAAAGCCTTCTCATGCATTGCATTTAGATGACCATGACGAAAGACAGAGTCTGACTGGCTCAGAGGCTGGCAGTAATCGCTCCAGAGGGGTATTCCAGGTAGGAGGTTCAACAAACTCTGAGTTGACTTACTCTGAGATGGGAAACTCTGAATATCCGGTTCCAGAACAGCCATTCTGAGTTGGTTCAATCAACTCTGAGTATGTTCACCTTGTGTTGCGCGCGTGCACAACCACTAAAAAAAGGCATCATCAATGCAGCCCCGATACCACGAGTCACCATGACAACTGACTAAAAAAAGATCAAGTTATTTTACCCCTGATAGAGTTGGAGGTCTTATTGCAGGCCTAAGCAGAGTATGAGCACATATTTAAATGTAACACCTCTGCAGCAGCGAAGGAGAGAGAAACAGCATGGCAGAAACATTTTACCCGAGTCAACGCCTAAGTTTGAATGTACCATTCCACTGACTTAACATTTAACCTTACTTATGATCGTAGCATACAGTTATGAAAATAAATTGGAATAAAATCTGTTTTTCAGTTAGTTGCAATCCAACAGGGGAGAAACAAACTTGGAAGCAGCTAAAAATGAAATCTAAAAACATCATTCAAAAAGGTAAGGCATATTTTGCTAGGCTATGATTGTACCTCACTTTGATTTTAATTTCTTTTCTTTTTTTTTTAATTGACTTAGGCTATTAAACAAAGTAAATATTAATGCAGTGGCTACTTCAAGTAGTAATTTAAAGCCCTAACAACATGTTGTTTTAACACATCATCTCACTTAATACCCCACTGAGTAGATTAATACTTGATACAATGTTTACACATTTTTATTTTATATGTATTGAAGTCTCTCGCCCATTACCAGCTGGGATAGGCTCCAGCCCCCCGCAACCCCGAAAGGGATACGCGGGTATAGAAGATGAATGAATGAATGAATGAATGTATTGAAGTCATGTGACGATGTGTACACGAATACTCAATAAAATACAAATTTAAAAGAGATTAACATTTGAGTTCTGCTCAACCAACAGAAAGAAGGCAGAGGCCTAAAAAACAGGTGGAGGGCCACCTCCACCACCTCTGACAGAGGCGGAGGAGCTGACCCTCAGCCAAAACTGTGACCGACGGTGGCTGAAGGCATCCCCGGGGGAAGCTCATCTGAGCCTGCCACCCCCCAGGACACAAGTGCTTACATCAGATGCAAGTATACACTTGTGTCTTTTTAAAAAATAAAACTTATATTATATATATAAAACTATATAAAATAGGGTTAGGATTAAATATGTTAATGGTTGAAACTATACCATAAATCCTAACTAATCCTAATAAATTATACCGTTTGATGAAAAGCGGTAGCGTTCGAACAGATATTCCTCTGGAAATGACAGGAAATCTAATCTGGGTCGGAAGATTCTCTCGTGACGTAAAGCATTTCAAATCAGTTGGGCTTTGATATCAATCGGATTAGGAGTGAATGGGCAATCGATGTCTAACAGCTTTCTTCATGTGGGAGGAGACAGGTAGAAACTCAGGGTTTCTTAAAGTAAACCTGCCAGTGAGTAGGTTATGTTCACAGAGTCTGTTACCATGGTGACTGACTCAGAGTTTCGGTTGCTTCTCTTTCTGGAACGGAAAACTCAGAGTTTCCCTGATCTCAGGCTTAACTTACTCTAAGTTTTCACATAACCCGCTTTCTGGAATACCCCCCAGTTCATGTCTACCTCTAGCTTCCGAGTGGATCAGGAGATCCAACTGTACAGAAGCCTGGCCCCCATCCCCTGCAAGGATAACGCCACCTTATGGTGGAGGAGCAAGAGAGAGACTCTGACCCTGCTTTCAGGACTGGCTGAAAGCTTTCAAGGAGCCCTAGGCTGTGGCCCTCTTAGGACCTCACTGTTGGGTTTATAAGATCATGTTTTAAACTAAACAAAGTTGATGCTAATCGACCTGTTTGTTCGCCTTTTTTCCAAATGAGAATCGATAAGAGAATCAATAAAGAACCAAATTGTTAAGCAGAATAGAAAATGGAATCGGAATCGGAAAAATGTTAGCAATTCCCATCTCTATTTGCGTGTGACATAGAGGTGCATTTTGGTATACTGCTGCTTATTTTGATGGAGCCTGTGAGAAAGAGAAAGTTTTCCCCCGTGTGGGAACATTTTGATGTGATCTCTCCCAATAAATTAAGTACACTTTCAGTAACATTATTACATGTGTTTTATGTTTGTTATGCAATGGTTTTCACAGTTTTTTCTTTTAATCCAAGGTGAAGTGTTTGCTGTGTGCTAAAGAACTGGGACACAACAACACCTCATCCATGCTGAGGCATTTTCTGTTAAGCAGCACAGTTTTATTACTTTGTTTCTGTGTTAAGTTTTTCTGTGTTATGGCTGGGGCTAATGTTTTGTGTTTGAGTTTTCCCCTCCAGTGTGGCAGTGGAGGTGTTGCTAGGCTGGTCAGTGGGGCAGACGACACACCTGAAGCATATCTACTCATTATCTCTCCATTTAAGGGGCATGCCGGAGATGTCTTGTTGCCAGATTGCAACTTGATGCTAGACTTCCCAGCCATTTGTCTTGAGTGTTTGTACCAATCCTAGTTCTGAGAAGTCTGTGTGTGATTCCTCCTTGCCTAGGTCATTAGTAGCTTGTTTGTTTTTCTCTGCCTTGTTTTCTAGTTTGCTTGTTCCTTTTGTTTTGCCTTTTTTCCTACCCGCTTGCCACGGTGCAGTTGAGTGTTTGGTTAAGGGCTTTGTGTTTGAGATTGTGTTTTTCGTTTGTAGTTATTTATACTATTGTATAGCGTTTTTGTTGTTAAATAAACCGTTCTTGTTTAAAGGGCTCCCTTAGTTCAGTGCTTTGTTTCTGCACCTTGGGTCCTACTCAAAAAACTCTAAACACAACATTTCTGTGCTTTGCATGAAAATAATGAGGGGAATGTGGCTGGACCCAAACCAGCCCATATTTTGTTTATGAATAAAAATAAAAGTCCTGAAGTTGCACAAGCAAATTCACTGCCCTCTTCATGTTCACAAGCACATTCACTGCCCCATAACTTGTTAAAACACTGCGACAGTTTGAAAACAAATGTTCCCTGTCACATCAGTCTACTCCTTTCCTGCTACCACTCTCTGTTTCAGCTGCTCACCTGCTCAGCCTGCAACCTTCACCAGCTTTCCACACCCACCTGTTCAATCACTGGACACACACCTGGAATTCATCACCTATTCAGTGCAATACTTAAGACCCCCTTCCACTACCATACCTTGCCAGATTGTTCTTTGCCCTGATGCAAGACTCTCTCGGATCATGTAATGTTTTTGATGTGTGTGTAGAAAAAAAAAACAACATAAAAAATAATGCCTGTTTTTAGGAGTGTGTAAAACCAACTATTGGTGGTTATGGGTGTGGAAATTGATGGATAGGAAATGTGTGATAAATTTATTGTAATTTAGCAGGTCTCTATGATGATTTATTGGGGGTGAGAGCAGCTCTGACTTGGATCAAGTACACAGTAGATAGACCGGGTTAAAATAATTTATTGTACTCTCCTCTAAATCATTAAAATAAGTCCGGCTTAAGTCCTAGCCCAGTTAAAATGATTTTAAAACTGTGTTAAAAGGCTAAAAGACCACATCTTGAAACTAAGAGCTACAAGGCTAAAAGCCATTCAGCTTCCCATAAGTTGGGGCAACGATGGCAGCGTCCAGCCTGTCGCTGTGTGTAGCTCAATAGTGGCACTCCTGTTTTTCCTCCTTGGCTGCGCTGGCTCTCTTCCCCCAACTTCACACACCAGGGGCCGTCCACCTGATACACATACAACTCCCAGCAGTATCTTGCACAAACTTAATCAATCAACACACCGTTCTTGTTCAAACAGAGTGTTACTACTTGCCTTTAGGGATACTCACAATGGAGGCAGAGCTCCTTGCTCTGCCACTGTGTGTGTGTCGCATCATAACACTCCGGATTTTCCTTGCTGCTGGCTGGTGGCTGCCTCTATTCCCCGTGTCCTCATGGTGTCTGCCTCCTGTCTTGCCTTCGCTCTTGTTTCTTTGCCTTTTGCTCCTTCATCTGCATGTCATCTGCCTTCTGTCCACAGGTGCTCCATCTTGACCTGGCCAGTAGCTACTAGAATGGGTCCCAAACACTGCAGATGCAGCTACTCTCTGCACAGCCTCTTCATACAGAACCCTATGATTAATTGTTACAGCTGTTTCCGATGCCTCTGGATGTGCTTGCAGCCATTTGGCTGCATGGCAATAGTGCCAGGGCCGCTGGTCCGACCGTGGTGCCAAGTTGCTCCAGTCCATCATCTGTCTTGCCTGATAAGCAAAAAAGAGATGTAGAAAGTAACCCGAGGGATGCCTCACTGGACCAGACAATTCCTTACACAGAAACGATACAAAAATGCTGTCCAGCTTCAGTGGGAGGTGTGGCACAGCTCTGCCCCTATTTTCAATGCCAGCCAGCATATGTGCCCTTGCTACATACTCATAGTGGCCTCCCCATATGAAGGTGAAAATTGGGCACATGAGTGGCCTCCTCATGCTGACAGGCAGTGGGTATACGTATGCCAAGTATAAGAGACTAGGCAAAATGTCTATTTTCAAGGCAATCTTTCACACACTGGTCAGCCCGAATGGCTGCTGCCAGGGGCTCCATATACAGGACGTAAAGCAGAGGTGAAAGCGGACACCCCTGTCTTACAGCATAGTGCGATCTGAACACTTTGCCCAATGACCATTAACTCAACTCAACTCAACTTTATTTATATAGAACATTTCATACGACAAGCGTAAACTCAATGTGCTTCAAGATACATGAGTAACATAGATAATAAAGTATTACATATAAAAACAAGCAGAACATGATAAAAACAAACAGGATAAGAAGGTATTGTTATTATTATTATCAATATTCTTAGAAGGGAGATGATAACAATAATAATACTAATTACCAAAACAAATAAAAAAATACACTTAAACCTAACTAGAAGCTTGCGAAGAAAGATACGTTTTTAGTTGGCCTTTAAAAGAGAACACTGTTGTGGCAGACCGTAGTTCATGTGGAAGAGAATTCCATAATGACTGAAAGCACCATGAGCTGATTTAGAATTGATTTTAGGTATAGCGAGGAGACCTTTGTTTGATGATCGCAGGGATCTCTCTGGTGTGTACTCAGTGAGCATGTCAACAACATAAGAAGGAACCAGACCATTAAGACATTTAAAAACAATAAGAAGCATTTTAAAATCAACTCTTTGTCTTACTGGGAGCCAGCGAAGAGAAGATAAATAAGGAATTATGTGATCAGACCCTTTAGTTTTTGTTAAAACTCTCGCTGCTGCATTTTGAATAAGCTGGAGTTTATTTAATGACTGCTTTGTCAGTCCAGCAAGAAGCGAATTACAGTAGTGCAGCCTACTGGAAATAAAAGCGTGAACCAGCTTTTCAGAGTCTGACTGAGACAAGAAGGATCTAACTTTTGGTATATTTCTGAGGTGGAAAAAAGGCAGTCTTAGAAATATTAGAGATGTGCTTCTGGAAGTTAAGGTCAGCATCTAAAATTACACCCAAGTTCTTGACATGATCACATGGTTTTACAGACAGAGGAGTTAACAAAGATTTAATTTCATTCCTTAAAGCCTTTGGTCCAACTAACAGAATCTCTGTTTTATCATGATTAAGCTGTAAGAAATTCTTCGCCATCCAAAATCTGATATCTGTGATACACTGGATGAGGTCGTTTACTGGGCTAAGGTTATCTGTGGAGACGGATATGTATAACTGTGTGTCATCGGCATACGATTGATATGAAATATTATATTGTCGTATTATGGACCCAAGCGGAAGCATGTACAAGTTGAACAACAAAGGACCTACAATTGACCCCTGAGGGACTCCGAATGGAATGCCAGCCTCATCAGATTTACAATTACCAATGGACACAGTGAATGATCTTCCTGTGAGATATGAAGAAAAACCACTTTAAAATGGTGCCTTTAAAGCCAAGACAGTTTTCAAGGTGCTGAAGAAGAATGACATGGTCCACAGTGTCGAATGCTGCACTGAGGTTGAGGAGTACCAACTGAAACCATGCTCCCACTCCAGTGTACAGTGTGGGCAACCACCCTACAAAACCCCAGCCAAAACCCAACCTCTCCAACACCCTAAACATAAAACCCAAATTAACTCTGTCAAAGGCCTTTTCCTGATCTAGGCTCACCACCATAAATGGCAGGTTCCTGTCTCTGTCCATGCCACAACATCCATGAGCTGTAGATTCCACCTCGCTGAGCACCCTGCCACCCCGCATGTCTGGTCCTCCTGGACCACATGCGGAAGTGCCATGCCCAAAAGAGTCACTAAGACCATTGCCAGGAGTTTATAATCAGCACACAGCATGGTCAGCGGCCACCAGTTACTGAAGATCAGTGCGATCCCCCTTCTTATACAGGAGGGAGATCACACCTGTGGCCGAGGACCCACCCATGGCCCCAGACGAGGGCACTGAGGACAGCACCTCTAACACCACTGGCCCAAGAATGTCCCAAACCTCACCACACTCAACTGGGATACCATCAATGCCAGGTACTTTCTGCCTGTTCATCGTTTTGAGAGCCCCCTCAAGCTCCTTCACGGTAAGTGGGGCTTCCAAAGCCTGTGCTATGTCTCCTGGCACCCGTTGATTCAGTAAGTCCAAGAAGACCTCCCTTCCCTCTATATCAACATCTCTTGCCATGAAGCTGGCACAGCAGTATTCAGTGGCAACACGCAACATCCCTCCAGACCCTGACATCACCACACCGTGTTTGTCTTTCAGCTCAGTCACCACCTATTTTTGCCAGCCAGCCTTTGCCAAACCAAAAAACCCAGCAGAACATGTCTCTGCATTATCCATGTATTCCCAGCGTGACCACAATAGGTATGCTCAGACTCTGCTACCAAAGATGTCCCTGAGCTCTGCTTTTAAGGAGTCATAAGCCTGCTGAGACACCGAGCCACCACAATTTGCCTTTGCATACTCAAGTTCAAGCAGGCTCTGAAGGCAAAATACCACCCTCCATGCACACCTCATCTTCCTTTTACAGTACATCAAACAAAAATCCTTAATCCTCTCTTTGGCAATTTCCCAGCACTCAATCACTCCAGTGCACATCGATCTTAGTCCTAATAAACTGTTGAAAAACAAAAGGAAATTCTGTCTGAAAACATCCTCATCCAGCACACTAATGTTAAGGTGCAAAAACCTCAAACAGTAAACAATTATGATCAGAAAAAAAAAAAAAAAAAAAAAAGGGAGCAGTCTGCCTGCTGACAAACCCAAAGATGTAGCAAAAAACAAATAATCCAAGCATCTGGCTATGCTCCACGAGTTATGCCATGTGGAACCGTCCATGAGTGGACTGACCATCTTCCCCCATCCACCAGACTATGACTGGCCTTAAACTGTGAGATGAAACGATCGCTTGTGTCACCCCCTTTGCCCAACTCCATGTTAAAGTCACCCCTACAATCACCTGCCTATTGTTGGCAAGGTGTGGTTGTACTAACTCAAAAGTGTCATCTAAGCTGTGTAATAGGAATTCTAATTATTCATCTTTTCTGTTACTCAATCGTAAGTGTTCACTGTCTTAAAGTCAAATGAATAAACTATGTCGTGTGTGTGTGTGTGTCATAATCTGCTGTCCATGATACCACTTGTGCTATTATCTACTGATTAAGTGAACATTTTGTCCAGATTGTGCAACACACTATGACGTGCCTATTGTGCTGACATTGTTCTGATGGTAGAACAAAGTCATCCTGTTTACAAGATAATGTATTGTATATAATCTAACAACTTCTCTTGCTCTGATCTCTTTCTTGCCGTCTCACACTCGAGGCAGCAAGGAAGGAGTCCTATTGGGACCCTCATATGCATCCTCACTTAATGGGGATGGTAACACATACAGACCATGAGAGTTCGGGATCCAGCCCAAATTCTGCTGGGAGCAGGTCTCCTGCATTGCACTGAGTCGGATCCCTTACTCTTTTTCTGGACTCTTGCCTGATACCCCTGTCACCCCACTCTTGGACACCACCCTCTTCTAAATGTGGCAATGCGACGAGGGTTATATTTTACTTTAGTTAAGTATGAATGTCCGACAACGCCACCTAGGGGCATTTCACCCCCAGGAAAGATGCTAATACTGACCACAGGTCACACAGGTCCGACAGACACTAGAAACTGACGTGATTCCACATGAAAATATACAAATAAAAATTTATTAATAACAACTTTTTAATAGAAACAGAAAAAGAAGGGCACAGGGCTGAGGGCTCACCAGGCAGAGATGACTAGCTGAGGGGGAAAGGGAAGGGTCCTGACACTGCACACCACACGTGAAAAAAAAAAGAAACACACACTATTAATGGACACCCAAGTGCACGGCTACAAGGAGTGAAGGGACCACCACCACGGGGGGCTCAGTCAGTCCCTCGCCACACCGTCCCAACTGCGCCTGCCCAGCGAACAGAGAGGAAAAAAACAATTAACAAAGAACATATATTGAGGGATAATTAAACCCAAATCCCCAAAACCTACTTAACAATAACTAATGATAAAACGAACTGCAAACCATAAGCATCATACAAAAATCAGAACATGTACAAATAAGGACAACTGAATTGATAAAGCTTAAAAATAATAAATAAAAAAAACCCAGACAAAAGGAAAAAAAAAAAAGAAGAAAGAACTAACGCTAACAATAACAACGATAAAAAAAAATTAAAACAACTGCAAGCGAGCAGTAGCAAAAGCGCAGCGACAGAACAGCAGTAGTGCAGCGGCCGCTCCAGAGGTGGAGGCACTTCGACAGAACAGGTGCAGCCTCCCAGGTAGCAGGCGAGGTAGCCGTGAAGAGACCCAGCTTAACACTGCAAGCAGAAACCAGAGTCAGAGTCCTGCGCGGCTCCGCATAAGGGGCGCCAGACAGAAACGCCTCAGACTACCTCAGGAATCCAACGCAGTGCGTGAATTATTACGCGCAGTTCCGCGCCACAAGCGCACTCCCAGCCCCTCACCTCCGGCAAGAATACGGCCGACTCCACTAAAAAAAGCAGGAAAAGTACATCAGGCCCGCCACTACCATGACTCCAAGACGCCGCAGTGGCCTTGAAACATACCTGATGAATGAATAGGAAGGAGGAAGCTCAGCGACCAGCGTCTTAAGACAGCCACGTGGATCCACCCAGCCACGCCAAACAATGCTCCCGCATACAACCCAGCTCCAGCAACAGAGAATGACGCACATCTGAGGCGCGTGGCCCTTCAGCAGATAAAGCTGAGCACAGCCCCGCCCCATCATCAAGGTGAAATTGCACCCAGCCTAGTGACATCCGATGGGGGGGGGGGAAAGAAACAAGCCCACACAGCCATTTCTACTGACTCACTATATTAAAAACCAACAAGTGGAGACGGACCATGCCGTCCCTGCCACATAAACATCCTCCGCTCCACCCTCAAAAAAAGGAGCAGCTGCCTCCACTTGCACTGACGTAATTGGAACAGCCCCTACAGGTGTAGGTCTTCCCCATGTGTCGTTGGCTCCCTCCTTAGCACTGCTTGCAGTGACAGCTTCAACAAAGGTCTTCTTGCACCCAGGACAGCTACGATACAGGTGGTCCAGTCCACCACAACCATGACAGGTCTTTGGTGCTGGGCCTCATGACCTCCCTGCCCACAGAAGCAGCAGCAGTCCCCAGTACAGTGGGCCTCTGTGTGAACCAGACTGCCGGCAGTGCTGGGAGAAAGCTGGTTGAAGGGAGAGAATAATACAGATACCCACGGTCCCCACCAAGGCTGAAGAATGCAGGTGGATGCCTGAGCTGATCAGCTCCTGCAGGGTCTGCATTCAGCAACACCTTGAACTGTCTTCTCTCAGTCCAAAACCCCAAGGGATCATTTACATACTTCGCTGCTGACACGACTTCTGCATATTTCCCCCAAAATTGGGACAAGGCTATGTCTGTCACAAATGGGTTGAACATGTGGATTGTAACCATCCAGAAATTTGGTTTATCCAAATTCAGAACCTTGTAGCTTGCTAAAGGCATTGTGTTGGCTTCTTTGCTGCAGACCTCCATCAAAGCTTGTTCCTGCTGGTTTCATTGAATACAGAAGATCTCTTCAACTTTCAAACTCAAAAGCCCCATGATGACTGATTGGCAAAAACATTCTCTGGAAAGCACATCTGCCTGTGTTGATCTTGCTTGGAACCGCAGCGTGTATCTTAGCCCGATCTTTGGCATCAACTGATTGTTGTTGGCCAAAAGACACAACAGTTTGCTGGCCCAGGACACTCCCTAGAACAGTGCGCACACATCATGGTACAAGCGTTTGACTTGCGCATAAGAAGGGCAGGCACTTAACACCTCCCCCCAAGAAATCCCTGGCTCAGCCCTGAGTGTTTGTGACCGACGGCGCCGTTGATATTCACAAATGCACGAGGCTCAGCGGCAGAGCCATACAAAAAGATGTTCAACGTGTTGCTGTTCCTTTCTGTGGCAGGATAGCGCTGCACTCCCTGCCGTGAGGGGCACCTATAAATAGACCAGGTCGGACCCGTCTCGTCCTTTCCGCCTCCTCTTCCTCCTTCACGGAGCCGACAGCGTGTGTGGTGGCGTCTCGCTGGTTTGCAGGTTAGATCTCAAAACAAAGGTATGCATGCTCTGTGTCTCCTCAATCAGCTCGAGTTAGTGTGTGTTGTGGGCCTGGCGCTTACCTCAGTTTCGCTCCGTCCGGCAGTGCGGTGTTACCTGGAGCCGGGCTGTCTCCCTCGGGTCAGTGTGTGTGTGGTGCACTCTCTGCGGGTAAGACACTCAGTTCTCTGCCGTTTTATATTACACTGCCGATGGTTTGGTGAGGTGTACTGATTGTTTTCTCCCGGCTGTCGCTGCTAGAGTCTGGGCTGTGCGCTTCCTCCTCCTGCCGCTGTGACACCTCCGATCCTGCACCTCCGATCCTGCTCTCCGTGCGCAGCCGTCACGCGCTGCTGTGAGCCTCGCTGCTGTCCTGGCTCTTTTCTTCTTGTGTCCTGGCGCTTTCTTTCTTTTTGTGTCCTGGCCCTTCCTTTCTTTTGTTTTGGTTCTCCTTCTTTTGCCTTGGCTCATTCTCATTTGGTTTTGTCTTGGCTTCGGCGTTGTTTTGGCTGGTGGCTGTTCTTCTCTCTTCCATTCTGCCGGTGTAACTGCTCCCCTTAGTGCGGCTCTTCGTGGGACTCCAGCCGCTTTAACTCGGTGCTCTGGTTCGGCCTGCACCCGACTCTCTGATCCGGCCTTGTTGACTGCAGCCAAAGACGGTGGCAACACAGCCTAGACAAAAGTTGCCGGTGTGCGCCAGAGAGGCGTCCTAACTCTTATTGCCACAGAGCCATACCCGCCAAGACTGTTTTACATTAATTTAGAGTGGCAGACATTTATTGATTGTTTGAGTTTATTTCTTTTCTATTTCTTTTCATTGAATTATTATTGATTGAGTTTCTGTTATATTTGGTTAATTGTTTAGAAATATTTCTTTTTCCTGATTCTGATAATTTGTGATTTAGTATAGTTTCTTTTGGGTTTGGGGTGGTGATATTTTGTTATGTCGTGTGTGAGGACTGCCTTGATTTTATGGTTTTAATATTGTTTCTTTCTGTTGACAGGTGCTGAGGCCCAGAGCGGCAGCGGTTCCCCTGGTGGTGGTTCCTTTTCACTTTTTGGTTTGCAGTGTCACGGGTGTAGTGTAGTTTTGGATTCCTCCCTTTTTTGTTACCGCTGTCGTGGTAAGCCCCAGCCCTGTCCCTTATTTCCTTTGGCAGCTCCTCACATCACTCCTTACCATTGTTATCATTATTTCGATTTATTTAGTCTGTGGCTCATTATTAAATTGTTTAATAAAAATACTTTTATAATTGGAAATCACACTCTCGCCCTGTGGAATTTTTGAACCGTATGCCTTGTTTCAAATTGACCACTGGTAGTTTACAGATCTTGTTATATCTTGGGGTGAAAGTCCCCAGGTGGCATTGTCTGCAACCTTCCCTATACCGCTCGCCTTGCCACATTTCCACGGAAGACAATTTCAATTTTTAAATTTTTTGACGTTTACTAAGTCCATTACAGGGGTAACATCAAAGTACACAAATTACTTAGACGTGATGACATGGAAGTTTCAGCTTTCCATTTAAATACCATTGCAATTTTTCCATTATTGTTATTTCATCTAAAATAGGTCATACATTATTAAACAAAGGCGTGTTTGGAACTCTTCACTGCAAAAGCTTTGTTTTCATTTCTTTTGTTGATTTACCTTTTAGAATATAATCATTAATGTTCAACATAGATTTCATAACAAGTTCCTGTGGGACACAAAACTTTCTCTAATTGGCATCCTGCAAAGCTGACTAACTCATCATAGTCAGGTGCCCTGACTCTTTTGGCTGTTTCTGAAAAGTTCCAAACACTTCTGTCATTTGACTAAGACATGTGGTGCGTGCACTTTGCACATAAAGTTGTTTTCCTCTTTTCTATGAAAAAAATAACAAACAGCCACCTGGCATGTGCTTTCTGTCTCTGAGAAAGCAACCACAGGCCTGCAACAACATATAAGTCTAAAAGCTGATGAACTTAAGTCATAGTCGATGACCATTTTGTTTATCTTCAACACTATGATGAGGGGAGAGTGCGTACACAGATTATGCAGTCGAGATTCCCACATGTGGGGAATTCACACAGGTCAGCACATCCCTCAGTGCAATGGATGCGCCTCACCATTGGTGAACCAATTCAATTTCAATTTTTGACGCTTATTAAGTCCATTACAGGGGTAACATCAAGTACACATATTACTTACACATGATTAGATTTTAGTGTCAGCTTTCCCATTTATATCCCATTACAATCGTTCCATAATTGTTATTTCAACTAAAACAGGTCATACATTATTAAACAATGGGGTGTTTGGAACTCTCCATTGCAACAGCTTTGTTTTCTTTTCTTTTGTTGACTTATCTTTTAGAATATAATCATTAAAAATGTTCAACATAGATTTCATAACCATTTCTTGTGGGGCACGAAACTAATCACGTCATAACTAATACATTTCTTGCTTTCCATAGACTTTTTTTTACACAGTTAATGGTGGCCCACCAGTTGTTTACCTCAGCTGTTGTTTTTCTTGGCAGAACACCATATGCTGTGTCGTCATAACAAACAGGAGCTCTGTACAGGTTTTGCAGCCATGGTGACATAAGTAACCAGACACCTCTAACGGCAGGACATGACCAATAAAGGTGTTGCACAGTTTCATTGTCACCACAGGAAGGCCTAGGGCACTTAGCACCATGGGTGCATTTCCTCCTCTCAAGGAATGCTCTTGTGGGTAAACACCGATGGACAATCTGCCAAGTCAAATCTTTGAGGTTATTGGTTAGGATGGAATTATTCACATTTGACCATACTGTCTTTGAGTCCTTTCTGGCACGGTGGCAACACTGTCACCTCACAGCTAGAAGGTCCCGGTTCAATTCTCGCTTCAGGTGCTGGTGGCGTGTCCTCCACCATGCCTTCAGTGCCTGCTGCTCAAGCAAAAAAGGGCCTTTCTGTGTGGAGTTTGCATGTTCTCCCCGTGTTCACCTGGGGCATCCTCCATAAAAATACCCCCACTAAAAACATGCAAGAAGATCACCACCTGACCAATGGTGACGACAAAGGAACTGGTCCCCGGGCGCCGGTTGGCTGGCAGCCCACCGCTCCTGTTCTGCCACGGAGGAAGGACTGACCGAGGATGGGTTAAAAGCAGAGAAAGAATTTCACATATGCACGGCGTGTGCAGTTTCCCCCTAACTCTGCATGTTGTGTTCATTGTGACGAATAAAGGATTTTTGGCCAGGTTTGCACATATGGTCTGGTTTGTGGTGGCCTTTTCTGCCATGCTTTAAGCACACCATGCCCCACGAAGCAAAATGAGCCCAAACTGGGCCTATCTCAGGCTTCTGACAAGCTTTAATAATTGGGGTCACAAACATAGACTTTAGTTTACTCTCAATGTCTGGGATACCTCTACCTCCTTTCTCCAATGGCCTGTACATAATTTCACGTTTTCATTTTTCATGTTGCCCACTGCATAGAAACTGAAAAATGATTTTTCTGAGGGTCACCATGAATCTGTGTTGAATCGGGAAAGTTGTTGCCAAAAATGTCAAGGAGGCAAGGATTTCTGCTTTTATGACCAGGGCCTTCCCAGCCATTGATAGATCCCTGTCATGCCATTGGAGGAGCTTTCCTCTAATTTTAGGTAACTTTGACTCCCAATTGATGTTTTCCATGTCTTTTCCTATTTGTACTCCTAAAAGTTTGATTGTATCGTTTTTCTGTATGAGGCCTAGATGTTCCATGGGCTCTCTCCAGTTAAGGTAGAGTATTTCACATTTCTCTTTATTGACTTTTGTTCCTGATGCAGCAGTTAAGTATTCGCAACGAGACAGGGTGTCTCTTACTGATTTATTGTCTGTTAGAAGGAGCGCTAAGTCGTCCATATACAAACTGAGTTTTGCTTCCTTACCTGCTGTCCCTGGGATTGAGAGGCCTCTGATGTTTTTTCGCTGCTTTAACGCACAAGCCAAAGGCTCAGTTGCAAGGATGAACAAGGTAGGGGAAAATGGACAGCCTTGTCGTACACCTGATTTTACTTTGAATGGGGCAGTGTAATTTCCATTTATCAAAACTTTACTAGAAATGTCTGCATACAGTAGTTCTACACATGTTCTAAACTTACTGCCAAAATTGAGGTGGGACAGGACAGTTTTAAAGTACTGGTGACTGATACTATCAAAAGCCTTTTCTAAATCTAGCCCCAAGATGGAGAGAGGGAGATGCCGGTCTTGAGCAAACAGGTATGAATCTCTGATTAGAGCTAGGCTGTCAGACATGGACCGGCCTAGGACCCCACATGTTTGGTCTTTACCGACCGACTTAACATCAACTCCCAGCAAGGTTAAAGGTCTCCAGTTTTTCAAGACCTTCCTGTCTCCCTTTTTGTAATGAAGGGAAATGATGCCTGTTCTTAAAGAAGAGGGTAGTGCACCCTTAGAGAAACTCTCCTTGAGTGTTTTGGGCGCATGCGCACGCAGCGACCGGCAGTGGAAAGTTGGCGTCTCTGTTCGAGTCTTTTATGTTTGCTTTCTTATGTTCTAAATGTTTTTATGTTAACCCAGTGGGTGTCTTGTGAGTGAGAGGACTCGCCTAACGTTGATCTGACATGGATCTCTTTTATTGTGCCCTGTTGGGGTTTTTATTACACTTTCTGTCAGTGAGCGATGTCAGCGGGGCTGTCACCCCGGAGAGGACACGTCACGTATACTCCCATGACATGTTGCTGCAAATAAACTGTGCAAGCACTCGAATGACGGATGTCATACTACGATTGCCAGCGTTTATTCAGAGGGACCGAGGTCCCTTCACAAACGGCGTGAGGAAGAGAAGGAAGCGAGGGAAACGAGGAGGTGTCAAACTGCGCCTACGGAAACAGCAGCTCAGCAGGATCCCTCTGCCCTCGGTAATCTTGGCAAATGTCCAGTCCCTCAGGAACAAAGTGGACGAGCTTCAGGGGAACGTTCGGTTCCAGAAGGATTTTAAAGACTGCTGCGTCCTGGCTTTTACGGAAACATGGCTCAGTGAGCAAGACCGGGGCTCTGATCTCTTCCTGGATGGCTTCGGGACCCCGTATCGGCTCGACCGCAGTGCTGAGGTGACGGGGAAAACACAAGGAGGAGGGGTATGTGTATATGTGAACAACCGATACTGCAGCTCTGTCACAATCAGAGAGCAGGTATGTACAACAGACGTTGAACTCTTGTCTGTGTCGTTGCGCCCGTTTTATTTGCCCCGCGAGTTCCCTCAGATATTCATAACGACGGTATATATTCACCCCAAGGCAAACGCCGCCTCTGCCTCCCGCACTATATATGACATCATACAGAAACTGCAGACTTTATCTCCGGAGGCCCCAAACTTTATACTGGGTGATTTTAATCATGTCTCACTGGAAAAGACCCTAACAAACTTTCATCAATATGTCTCCTGTCCAACCAGACGTGGCAAGACACTGGATCTGTGTTATGGGTCTATTAAGGATGCTTTTAAATCACTCCCTCTCCCCCCCCGGGCTCTGCAGATCATAACTGTGTGCATCTCCTCCCCACGTATAAGACTGTTTTAAAGAGGGAGAAAGTCCAAACCAAGGAAGTGAAAGTATGGACAAATGATGCTGTGTGTTCCCTGCAGGGGTGCTTTGATTGTACAAACTGGGGAATGTTTGAGGAATCATGTCAGGACTTGGATGAACTGACTGATGTTGTTTGCTCTTACTCAGCTTTCTGTAGAGATATGCTCATACCCAGCAAGAGGGTGAAAATTTACCCCAACAATAAGCCATGGGTCAACAAATCTGTTAAGTCTTACATAAAGAAAAAGAAACAAGCATTTCAACAAGGAGGAACATCAGATCTACATACAGCCACTAAAGAGCTTGAAGTAGAGATCTTGAAGGCAAAACAAAGCTATAAAGTTACGCTGGAGAACAAAATGGCTTCAAACAACCTCGGCTCAGCTTGGTCCAGTATGAAAATGATCACGGGCCTCCAGAATACCAGAGCTGGCAGCACTAGTGTCACTTTAAATGGTTTTAGCTCAGATAGCGATTTTGCCAATGCTCTTAATGGTTTTTATAATCGTTTTAACATGTTTGATTTTAGCAGAGAAATACAGACATTAAGTCTTGAATTGTGTGACAACCAGAATTTCTCTGTAACACAGGAGGAGGTTGAAAGAGCATTTTATTCCACAAAGATTAATAAAAGTCATGGACCAGATAACATCTGTGGTCGGTTACTTAAAACCTGTGTAAAAGAACTAAGTCCAGTTTTCAATAGAATTTTTAACAGATCCTTGGAAGAGCAGCATGTCCCCAGGATTTGGAAAGATGCTGTTGTTGTCCCAGTCCCCAAATCCAGTCACCCCACGGTACTGAACGATTTTAGACCAGTAGCTTTGACCTCGATGGTCATGAAAATCTTTGAAAAAATCCTGAAAAATACAGAGAATATAATCGATCAATTGCAGTTCGCCTACAGGTCGAAAAGGGGAGTGGAGGATGCTACACTCACTCTCCTTAACTTGCTCTTTAAACATCTTGAAGGAAGTGGGTGTCATGCATGGCTTTTATTCATTGACTTCTCCTCTGCCTTTAACACAATTCAACCGCACATTTTAACTCAGAGACTTTTAGAGCATTTTAACTTGAGTAATAATCTTGTGGGCTGGATTTCAGACTTTTTAACAAACAGGACACAGAGGGTCAGAGTAAATGGCTTTTTATCTGACAAGGTGTGCTCCTCCATTGGTTCACCACAAGGGTGCGTGCTCTCACCCTTGTATTTTATCCTGTACACTAATATGTGTCAGAGTGCTTTTATCATTGACGACTTTGTCAAGTGGTGTGAGGACTCACACTTTCAGCTCAATGAAACCAAGACTAAAGACATGGCCATTGATTTTAGGAAAAATGCCAATACTCCTGAACCTATCACAATAAAGGGGCAAGTCATCGAACAAGTTAAGTCTTATAAATATCTTGGGACTATCATCGACTCCACTTTGAATTTTAAATTAAACTGTGAAGCTGTGAGCAGGAAAGGACACCAGCGTCTGTTCTGTCTGCGGAAGTTGTCCCGTTTCCACATTGACAGGACCATGATGACACTTTTTTATCGTGCTTTTATTGAGTCGGTTTTAACTTTTTCACTTGTGGCATGGTTTGGAAACCTTCCCATAAGAGAAAGGAACTCACTGAACCAGATCGTTAAATGGTCTGGTCGGCTTATTGGGGAGTCACAGCTGTGCCTAGAGTCGCTGTACACCAGGCAGGTACAGCGACTTGCCAGCTCCATTTCCATTGATGACTCCCATCCACTGGCATCTGAGTTCCAACCGCTCCCATCTGGACGGAGATTCAAAGTCCCGAGAGTTAGGACCACTCGCTACAGGAACAGCTTTGTTCCTGCAGCGGTCTCTCTTTTAAATAAGTCTTGACGCACTTTACTTTGTGTGGTCTGTCTTATTTTAATGTGGTCTTAACTTACTTACTTATTTATTTATTTATTTATTGTTATCCCACTGTTCCTTGTATCATGCTTTTATGGTTTTAGCATGTTCTTAACAGGTTTCATATTGGCATTTTAATGAGATCGAGTGACTCTTAATTATTTACTTAGGCCTATTTATATTAGTCTCTTTACCATGATCAGTGAGCTGCTAAGAGTACCTGTCATGTCTCTTGTCTGTGCTGTTTTAACCTGTTTTTCTGTATGTGTCCTGTGTCTTTAATGTTTGTGTATAACATTTGAGATGCACTCTCCAAACTGCAAAACAAATCTACCTACGGGTACCAATAAAGTTACCTTGACCTTGAACAATTGCAGCAAAGGTTCTTTAAGTTGGTCCCAAAAGGTGGCACGGTGGCACGGTGGCAACACTGTCGCCTCACAGCAAGAAGGTCCCAGGTTCGATTCTCGCTGCGGGCACCGGGGGTGTGTCCTCCACCATGCCTTCGGTGCCTGCTGCTTGAGGAAAAAAGGCCTTTCTGTCTGGAGTTTGCATGTTCTCCCCGTGTTCACCTGGGGTATCCTCCATAAAAATATACCCCCACTAAAAACATGCAAGAAGATCACAAAACAAATCTACCTACGGGTACGGGTACCTTTCTGTGTGGAGTTTGCATGTTCTCCCCGTGTTCACCTGGGGGTATCCTCCATA
The DNA here is from genome assembly GCF_051107435.1 of Chaetodon auriga. Taxonomy (NCBI): domain Eukaryota; kingdom Metazoa; phylum Chordata; class Actinopteri; order Chaetodontiformes; family Chaetodontidae; genus Chaetodon; species Chaetodon auriga. Next base: position 2,192,310 of record NC_135095.1, on the reverse strand, counting down.
AAAATATACCCCCACTAAAAACATGCAAGAAGATCACCACCTGACCAATGGTGACGACGAGATGGGTCCCCGGGCGCCAGTCTGGCTGCCCACCGCTCCTGGTCTGCCGCGGAGGAGGGACGACCAGGATGGGTGAAAAGCGGAGGATAAATTTCACCTCGTGTGCAGTGTCTGCATGTACGTGTGTGACGAATAAAGGGGAATGTCTCCCCCCGATTCTTCTTCTTCTTCTTAAAGACGCTATAAAACTCTTTGGGCAAACCATCCAGGCCAGGGGATTTATTACTCTGCATGCTCTGCATGGCTCTGGTTAGCTGATTGATTGTCAAGTCTCTCTCGAGAAATTCTTTATCTGTATAGTTAAGTTTTGTGGTTAAATGTGACACTGATTGACTGTCCGGATACAACTCTGTCTTGATAAAGATCACAGTAGAATGACTTGATAACATCAGGTACCCTTTGAGGATCACTCAACTCTTTTCCTTCTTTATCTAACACATCTTTGATGCAGTGCCTGGACTGGACTAGTTTATTAAAAAAGTAGTGGGTACACTTTTCATTCTCTTCCAAGTGTTGAACTCTGCTCCTTATAAGCACACCTCTACTCTTTTCGTTGCACAACTTGGTCATTTTTTTTTTGAGTTTTGCTATGTCCTCATTCACCTCAAAACCAGACAGTGAAAGAGAATAGTAGCGTTGCAATTTAGCCTGTAGTCTTTTTTGGAAAGCTTGTTTCCCTGCTGCTTCTGTTTTACCTTCAGACATAAAAAAAACATTCTTGTTTTACATTTTACATCATCCCACCACTCTCTGTTGAGCAAGTGCTACTTAGCAACAATTCACCTGAAAACTTACTTAAACGACAGAGATTACTGGATGAACTCAATGGTCTACTGAGACAGGATGTAGAATTTATAATCCATCGCACTAGGCAGAATCACTACATGAACAGTGCACGCCCCAGCCGTCTCCTCGCTTCTAAATTGAGGACAAATGAGGATTTAGCAAATATTGCAGCAATTAGGACTGAAGATGGTACCTTAACCTCTGACCCTATAGAAATTAACACCACTTTTAAACTATTTCATCAAGATCTATACAAATCAGAAGTCAGCTTTGAGGAACAAGTCTGCAAAAATTTTTTAGAATCCTTAAAATGACCAAAATTAACTTTGGAGGCGAGAGGCATACTGGAGGCTCCCTTTACTTTGGGGGAGCTGGAAAAAGTGATAAAACAAATGAACAAAGATAGATCTCCTGGGCTGGATGGTTTACCCCCAGAACTCTTTGTTCATTTTTGGTCCCGGCTCGGCCCATTGCTGCTGAATATGATAAATTTTGCTATCTCGAATGGTTCCTTCTCCACCAGCTCAAATATCGCTGTGATAACTCCTCTGTTGAAGAAGGATAAACCGCCTACTGACTGTTCTTCTTATAGGCCATTGAGTCTTCTAAACTGTGAAATAAAACTCTTCGCCAAGATTTTGGCAAGCCGTTTGGAGAATTATTTGCCTCATCTGATTCATCATGACCAAACTGGCTTCATTAAGTCTAGATTTGCATCTGATAACGTCCATCGCCTCCTTCATCTCATATATTCAGCCTCAAGATCAGACGATTCCGCCATCCTTTCGCTTGATGCAGAGAAGGCATTCGACCGACTGTGGAGTGGAATTATTTATGGGCAGTGCTTAGACATATGGGCTTTACAGAAGGTTTTATCTCCATGGTCAAATTATTATATAATAATCCATCTGCAGTGATATTAACAGGTAACCTTTGCTCATCTAGATTTCCAGTCCCCAGATCTTCCCGTCAGGGCTGCCCTTTATCGCCCCTTTTGTTCGCTCTCTCCTTAGAGCCTATTGCCCAGGCTATTCGAGAGTCAGAGGCATTAGACCCAATAATGGTCTGTGATACACCACATTCCATCTCCCTGTATGCGGATGATATTTTGATTTTTGCAAAAAAATTCATCTAAAACACTGCCTGACCTGCTTAAGATATTTGAAGACTTTGGCAACTTATCAGGATATAAAATCAATTGGACAAAATCTGCATTATTGCCTCTAGGGGATCATAAGGAGAACACACCTTGTAACATTCCGGTTGTCAAACATTTCAAATATCTAGGGCACATGTGTCAAACTCAAGGCCCGCGGGCCAAATGTGGCCCGCCATGTCATTTTATGTGACCCGCGAGAGCTCAAAAGTTTTGAGTGTCTAAAAATAAATATCAAAAAATAAATTAAGAGCGTGCTTTGACCAAAAACTACATTTCCCACAATGCCTTTCGACTACGATAGCCGCGAAGTGACGGCCTACCGCCACTACACGGCAGTGTTTCCACATCCATGCCAACGAGTGGAATTGAGACATAAATAATGATCCCAAAATGTCCAGAAAGAGAAAAGTTGACGCAGACGGAAGACTGTTTCAAGAAAGATGGGAAGGCGAATACTTGTTTGTGCTTCAAGGAGAAAGACCGGTATGTCTTTTGTGTTACGAGGCGGTGTCGGTTGTCAAAGAGTACAATCTGCGTCGGCATTTTGACACCAAACACGGAGCTAAGTACGCTAAAGCTAGCCTTCAAGAAAAGCAACAAATTGCCCAAGAATTAAAAGGCAAACTGCAGTCGCAGCAGAGTTTGTTCACGAAATCCACAGCCAAAAACGAGGCCGCAGTGAAAGCTAGCTTCATTGTGGCTGAAGAAATCGCCCACGCTTCCAAGTCTTTTTCAGAGGGAGCGTTTTTGAAGCAGTGCATGCTGAAGGTCTGTGAGCAGGTGTGCCCTGACCAGTTACAGACTTTTAAAAATGTCAGTTTATCAAGAAACACCATCGCGGACCGAGTGAAGGAACTAGCAGAAAATCTTAAAACACAGCTGGCCGAAGAGACACGCAGCTACACAGCTTTTTCATTAGCTGTTGATGAAAGCACAGATAACACGGACACAGCGCAGTTATCAATTTTTATTAGAGGCGTAAAGTCGGACCTCTCTATCACTGAGGAGCTGTTGGATGTGGCTGCAATGCATGGGACCACGACGGGACAGGACATTTTTGATGCGGTGGAGAAGTCCGTAAGTAAAAATGCATTGCCTTGGGAAAACTTGGTGGGATTAACTACAGACGGTGCACCGGCAATGTGTGGAGGAAAAGTGGGCTTGGTTGGACTAATGAAGGGGAAAATGCAAAAAATGAACTGTCACACGCCTCTGATAACGTATCATTGCATTATCCATCAAGAAGCTTTGTGAGGGAAGGTGCTGGGGATGGAGGACATTGTGACCACAGTCATGAAAACAGTGAACTTCATTCGGGCGCGTGGCCTGGATCACCGTCAGTTCCAGCAGTTTTTGCTGGAGATGGGCTCGGAACACGGGGATGTGCCGTACCATACAGAAGTGCGGTGGCTGAGTAGGAGCAAAGTCCTCAAGCGATTTTTTGAGCTCAGGGAAGACATTGCTCTTTTTATGCAGAGTAAAGGAAAACTCATGTCTGAACTATCAGATCCAAAGTACACTGTAAACCCGAATAAGTTAGCAGAACTCAAAAAAAGTGAGGCAATCAGTTGCCACATTTTTTTTGAGTTCATAAACTCAAACATTTGAGTATATCAGAGCTTAAATATTTGGAGTTGATATTAGATATACTTTTAAATTACTCATAAATTGAATTACTGATTAGGCCAACTCAAAAATTGTCAGTACATGGTACTCAAATAATTCATTCATCTTTCTCATTGCAATAACTAAAGATAACTTAATAATTTCAAGCATGAAAACTCAGGATTTCATGTTCAACGAACTTAACATTTATTAGCTTTATCTTTCAATCTTCCGATTACACATGACTCAAAAACATTGACTTGCTTAAAGTCAAAATCATTTACCCTCACACTTAAAATATTTGTGGCAACTGATTGCCTTAAACATATTAAGTACTCTTAACTTAAAAGTAGTGGTGGAAAATATTCAAAATCAGTAAAAACAAAATGTCAGTGTCAACACTTAGCATATTGGTTAAACAACAATAAAATGTAAATTACATCAACAACTTTGTGCCATTATGCTAAACACCAGTTGAATACTGTAGAGCAGCAACTTGAACATCAACAGTTGAACAATAGTCACCACAGACCATGACATATTCTTGTTGTCTACTTTGCTCTAACAGGGTAAGCCCTTAGAATCCACATGTAACATGAGGTCATTGTTGTCTGTAGCTTATCAAGTACTCTTGACTTAAAAGTAGTAGTGAAAAACATTCAAAATCAGGAAACTGTTCATACAACATTACCCTTTGAGTTTTGAAAAAATATTTACCCACACCTGTGCCTTGTAGCATAAAATGAAACATAAATATTTGAAAGAAACAATTACAAAGGCACAATTTGGGCAATCTGGTTGTAAACTTGCAGTGCAGCAATGTAAACAATTTTCAAAATCATAAGGCACAGTGTGTAGCCTTCCTTTGGCTATCTGGTTTAAATCTAGTAACTTCAGGACGCACTGTGTAGTTCTAGAAAAGAAATTCAAATTCAAAAGCAAAATTCACAATATCCCAACATCCCATCCTCGGGGGATGATAAAGTCTCTGTAACACTGTTTGCCACTGGGTAGGCAATTACTTTAAATCAGTAAAACAGCCTGAAACTTTGAGGCCAGATTCTTTCCCCAAACTACACCTTGTAAAAACAAAATGTCAGTGTAAACGCATATCGGTTCAACAACAATAAAGTGTAAATTACATTAACAACTTTGTGCCATTTGGCTAAAAAAACAGTTGAATACTGTAGAGCAGCAACTTGAACATCAACAGTTGAACAATAGTCACCATGGACCATGACATATTCTTGTTGTGGACTATGATCTAACAGGGTGAGCCCTCAGAACCCACAACTCCTTTTCAGATCTATAGTTACACATGTAACATGAGGTCATTTTTGAGAGTCTGTAGCTTTGGTGACAATTTAGAGTTATCCAGACCAAGCAGGATTTTCTGTGTGAACTCAAATGTGTTGGTCAGTCCCTTCGGATAGGAGAGATGTAGAGCATAAATCAGGCCAAACATTACCAGAAAGGCATCAGCAAGCCTGGGGAGGTCGACCACGACATCACCCTCTAGGATGACGGAGATTTTCTCTGGGTGGTAGTGAACTGGGCTTGTGGCATCGTCACTCACGGTTGTAAGGAGGACCACTGACGCATCCCCCAGGTCTGGCTCATCCATATCATCCTGAAAAAATGAAAAGGCCAATAAAATATTAAAAACCAAAGAAAAAATATAATATAAAGAACAGAGGTTGACTGAAAGAGCTGTGAAAAAAAATCTGAAAAAAATATTTATCTCATACATTTTTAGAGCAGTTGTTTTGAGTGGACAAAATGTCCTTAAGGGTCTCAAAGGATGGATTTTGAAAGAGGGTTAAGGTTTCTAAACATCTTGCCAAATGTTTGCAGTTGAACACTGGCCCATTTACAGAAATGTTAATGTGTGTTTTCCTTATACATAAGTAAATGAAATGAAAATATGAATAGGTTAATTTCAGTGGTGGAAAAAGTACTGAAAATCTGTACTCATGTACAAGTACTATTACATTGCTAAAAGTAAAACTACTGGTGTTAGAAAAATACTCAAGTAAAAGTACAAAGTATTCATCAAAAAAAGTACTCAGAGTATTAGTTACTTTTAACCGGTGATGTGACGTCACCTCTCCAGACTAAGATCTACATTTTGTGTCTTTTACTTTACTAATTGTCAACAACTAACAATCAATTAATCATTAATAATTGATCAGGTATAAAACAAGTGTTTTTTCCTTAATTCTGATTGGTTGGGTCTCTTTTTTTTCTCATTTCAAGTCTTTATTTCTTTACTCAGCAAATGTCTCCGGCAGACAAAAAACAAAATTAGATGAGGTGCAGTTGTTGCCACGACTATTTATTAAATATCCATGAATACATTTTTAACTGGTTAAATTCTTAACATAAAATCAACTAAAAATCAATCATTAATGTCCTTTGTTTTGTTTTGTTTTTTTGTCCATATCTCCTGGTTTTCATCGGCTTGTTTGCTGTCAAATCAGCTTATTGGCGACGCAGCTAAAATCTCTGGATATTAATTAAAATTGTACTCTGTACTCAACTATGATTTTAAAAGTAACTAAGTAGATTACATGGCATAATGAATACTTAAGTACAAGTAAAAGTACAGACTTGAAAACCTACTCATAAAAGTACAAGTACCCAAAAAAACTACTTAATTACAGTAATTTGAGTATTTGTAATTAATTACTTCCACCCCTGGTTAATTTACAGTACAATAGGCTTGATATTTCTTAACTGGGACTTACCACACATGTTCTGAAAAATCCGGACACTTCCTCACGCAGATACACAGGAAGGGCATGGAGAATAGTGACCCGCCTTGTGTGGACATCATGTGACTCCTAAGAAGATTAAAATAGTGTAAATACTGTGACAAGTTTACTAATCAAACCCAATGCCAGTCAACGCATTATATTAGCTACCACAATAATATCTGCACATAATTCCACTAATAACCTGCTGACTTATCTGGTGCATTTGTGAAATTCAAACACTTATTTAAAGCTTTAAATTATCAACATTAAACAAAGACTTCACCTGTGAAATGTATAATCACCTGTGTATCATGGACTTTGAAAATGTCGGCCAACGCGTCTGCAGTTTTGCCCGTTCTGGAAGCTTTCTGCCGAAATAACGCCATTAAATGAGGAGTGTGACGATCAAGTTCGGCATAGAAAGTATTGGGAAGGTTCTGGTTGGTAATGCATTGAAATTCTGCATACACCTGCATTGTGGAAAGGACAGTACAGAAAGAAGAGAGAAAGAGGAAAGAGATTATTTAATCTAGGATGAATGCATGGATAACACTGCACACAATGTGATATACAGTACTGTCTGATACAGATGCAAACAGATGAATGAGTTGATCAACATTACCTCGGACTGCATACGAAGAGCAGGCCAGAGCTCCATGAGCTCTTTGATTGGTGGGCTGGACGTCACAATAGTCTGTCGTCGCAAGGCAAATGTGGTCTGCATCATCTTGCTAATATGTGGAAGATTTCTCTCTGTCTTCTTTACTTCCTCCACAATAGCCTGCCTCAAAACGTCAAGACTTGAAGGATCCTCTCCTTGAGGAAAGTTGGGCAGAAAGTTGACTTCTGCACGCCTAGGTCTTTTGATGTTGGAGTGTGAGGGTTCATTGTCAGGGTTTCTTTGACTTCTTTTCCCAGCATTTACAGTGACCTCCTGACATCCAGCTCTTCTCATCTTGGTCCTGTAGTTACCCATTTTAAACTTGATGCTGTTTTTCCAGCCATTCCATCCACGGTCAGATCCTGCTTCTTTTAAACAGGGATGTTTCCTCACAAGAGCTTCAGCTACCACTGCTATCTCCTTATCACTAGGGTAAGCCTTGAAACCATATATGGTAGATGCCAGTTTGTCTAAGATATTGTGTTTTTGATCCCTTGACAGCTGAAGAGTTTTTTGATTCTTTTCAAATTCAGCATTCCCATCTCGAAGTGTCAGCTCGACGTCATATGCAAATGTGGGAATTTCAAAAGCACCTGGAGGCCATCTGCTTAGACGTTCTGGGGATGACACGTCTGAAAGGGTATCAGTCGATGCAACCGAACTGGAATCCTCTGTAAGTGAAATATGAACACAGGCCTTTTGTGGTAATTCTTGAATGTCAACGAGGCAGGTGAGCTTTCCATCGAAGTCTGGATCTTCATATTTCAAAGTGAAGTCACAGTCCAATCCCAGTTGTTCTTTTAAAATCTCAATCAGTCCATCAACAGAGGCTGGACGGGAGCCGAGTTTTAATTTTCTGACACGGTCTGCTTCGACGACACGAAGGATCATGTTTTGTGGGGCTTCAGCTGCCATTGCTTTAATAAATGAAATGGGAGGTTAAAGGCACATCAACATGTATTATGGTGCATTTATAAGACTTTGTAAATGTTTATAATCCTTTATGACAACCTCTAATGTGTTTAGCATTGACAATGTTTTATACTTTACATGCCAATGTGACAGAAAATTGTGAGACTTGGGTTACACAGTACATTATAACTACCATAAAATTAGCCAGCTATATTAATGTGCTTTTAATGCAGTATGTTCTTTAGAATGTGTTACCAAAAAGTGCAATCCCAAAATTGATGTATAATGATTGATCATACTGAGCACATCTTCCAATAAATGTACAAATAGTGATTTGTGAAGAATTACTTACCATAAATTTGTCTTAATTTTGTCTCACTTGTATGAACCTCTTGGGAGTCACCAACAGCAGCCCATCTATTTTGTATGCAGAGAGTGGGCTTGTATCATTGAATTCCGATTGCAGGTGGATAGACAGGCTTCCCTGTGTGGCTGACAGCTCGTAGGATCGAAGATGCTCTACATACCAGGAGTCATAATCATAACAGAGAAAAGAGACATTGTGATTCACAAGGTAGATCTGTGTTAGTCTGCAAAATTTAGACAGTCCCCCACTGACTCCAACAGACACAAACATTCCACTGGTATAGTCTATGTTAATGGTCACCTTTGATGTACGATAGACAGTGTCACTGGTTGTTTGTCCTCTGATGTGAGCCTGAGCTACTTCTGGTAGAGCTGAAACCAAAACAGACTCAACCCTGGATGTTTGTGTTTTTGGCTTGAAAAACGATGGTGAAGCAAGGTGATAGGCCATCATGTGCTGGTGTCTCACTGCCATTGTCTTCAAGACATTTTTGAAGTTTTGCACATCATGCACCACTCTCTTGAAGAAGCGATGCTTAGCCTCAAATCGCATTGTCCAAACATGCACCAGGGGCCCAAAGCACTTAACTAAGTTGGGATAATGCTCTACATAGTGATGTTTAGGACGAAGTCTAAACTCAGGGAAAGCTTCTTGCAGTATCTGTCTGTGGTCACTGATTTTGCAAACAAAGTAGTCAAGTGTTTCATCAGAAAATGATGGGCACAATGCTAATTCCACCACCTCCTTCAAGTCCATCAAAACCTCCCACGCAGCATTACTCTCTGGCACTTTACTGCCTACAAGTAACGGAAGTAGTCTCAAGAGAGTGGCATTTTCATGCCCATTGCCTCCTATTGTTCCTCGGGTCATGAATGTTTTGGGAACTGGATGAGGTTTATTTACTTTATCAGTGTGCTTATATGGGAAAGATGTGATCCTTTGGTTCAAATAGTCTAAAGTGAAGAACTTAAGCCGAATCATTTCTTTAATGCAAAGAGCAAGTTCAATTGGAACGATTCCTTCCAAAAGATCATGTAGTAGATCTGGAGGAAGACCTGTGATAGGGTGGAAGTAATCAAGTGACTCACGCAAGACACAACCACCTTTAACCCCAAACTGGCTGCTTGAACTCTCATCTTGGAGGACATTTTGTACATGAAGATCATGACTAGCTTTGGTTCTCTGGACAAACTCATCACTTTTTACCTCAGTTGCTTGAAACTGTTCACTTGTGGCCATACAGAATCTGCAAACATAATCTGCTCTGAATGACTCCATAAAGCCGCCTAACCCATGGGCAGCCAGATTGTCAGCAGAAACACAGAAGATGGTGCCTTTCACATTCTGACCAACAGATTCAATGAAAACACCATCCTGTTCGAGTGTGTGAAGATCATGGACCAGTGGAGCAAGTACAGCTGCATATCCATATTTCTGGACGTCTGTCACTTTAGCTAGCACAGCCAGTTGTATAGTGTGCATTGCTGATCGATACTTGGGCGGCACATTTGCTAGGACCCAGTATAGGCTACAGCACAAAGTTTGTAAACTTTACGTGATGTGCCGAGAGGGTTAGCTATTTCCAGATCGTCAATATATAGCTGGAGTGCTAGGTGTAGATCTTCTGTTGAGAGCAATTCATTCTCCTGGAAATGAGAGCCATCACGATATGACACATAACAACCAGGCTCAGCATTTGGTTCTCTGATCTTGCTCAGAATATCTGTGTTTTTAAACAGCTCCTGAAGCATTTGAAGGATTGGTACATACATGATGGTATGACCAGGTGCTTCTAAATGGTACTCTACTGGCATTACCAATGGATAGTTGTGCTCTATAAATGTCTTTCTTCGCTTGTAAGAGGACAACTCTGCACCTTTGCAAGTAGCACTAAATACAACATTAGAGTCCATGACAGCACTGACAATGTCATTGAGTGTGGAATCTGTAATATTGTGACCATGTCTCTGCAATATATCATTAATGGCATCCTTGATCAAGGGCTGAGATAAAGAGAAGATCTGATCAAGTTCAAGTTGTCAACTATTTCTTGTGTAGCTGTGTTCGACACATGAAGGATAGCCTGCATCTTTAGAAATAAAGAAGCCGCATTAAGTTTGAGCTGATTTTTCAGTTTCGAAGTATCACACTGCTCATCATCCTGCATTTGCGTGCTCTGAACTGGACGCTCTTCATCCGAATCAGTAGTGACATTAGAGCTGGTAGCATGTTGATTCTGAGTATGCTCAAAGACAATGTCACTAGAAAAGTCTGATGCAAGACTACCTTGGTGCACTCTACTTTTATGGGAGTTAAATGAAGAGTATACATTTGTGCTATAGTCACAACCTCTGTATGGGCATACCACTGTCTCATGCTTTTTTAAGTGTGATCTTATGTGACTGAGGAGTACAGACTCTGAAAATGGTTGCTCAGATGTGCATAAAGGACACTTAAAAGTCACAAGTTCCTGATTTTCATTTGCACTGCTGTTTTGTTTTTGAGTATGATATCTTGACAGGTGAGTACTCAGTGCACTAAGTGTCTGAAATGTGCACATGCAATCATCATGGAGGCATGGGAGTGGGCTAATTTTTGAAAAGTGGCTGTGCTGCAATCTACAGTGTTTAAATAGATATGTTCTAGTGGTAAAAAAAAGCTGAACATAACTTACAGTGCCAAGTCATGTTCGTTGCAGCAACCTGAAAAAACACACAAAAAATGTTATTTTACAGGGCACCAGTTATGAAGTTTAAACCTCTATCAGAGCTATCAAAGTACAACAAAACACACCAACATTGCTTAAAACAATATTATATGTGTTAGCCTGTTAGACTATTCAATCTGCAACATTTTACACACACACGCGCGCACACACACACACACACACACACACACACACACACACAGCCTGACAGTTGAACCTGAATTTGCCAACAAAAAGTATTACCTATCTGTGCTAACCACAAAGAAGAAAAAAACAATTTTATCTAACCAGATAATTTAACTTTAAGCTAGACACAACATGTGGTGCTACAGTTAGCGTTCTGCTGCAGAGAATAACTTTTAGCTACACACAACACATGGTGCTAGAGTTAGCTTTCTGCTTTCACACACTGACGCAGCTTCAACACAGATTAAGAGTTGAAGCTGCTGCACCCCTCCCGCCACACACACACACACAGCCTGGCAGTTGAACCTGAATTTGCCCACAGGGCAAAAAAGATATCACCTATCTGTGCAGTGAACCAAAATCACTCATTTGAACTGCAGAAAATTGGGCTGGTAGCATTCATAAATTCTAATCTTAGTAAACACAAAGAAAAAAACAATTTTATTTAACCAGCTAATTTAACACATGGTGCTAGAGTTAGCTTCCTGCTTCCACACACTGACGCATCAACACAGATTAAGAGTTTTAATTTTGAGCAGTCACTGCATGTTTGGTATCACCAGTTTTTACAACTACATAACATTCACCGTGCAACACAGCTAACATTAATTGGCGAGATGACTTTGCATGTTAGCTTGCTGCTAACCTAACGGTTACCAATTTTACATGGCTGACGTGACTCAGTCCGTTTAAAAACACGTTGAACCGCCTGAAACAAACATTCAAACGAGATTTATGTCGACTACTTACATTTAACCCAATGGCGCAGCGCGGACTACTAATGTTGTCTCCTTCGGTTAGTTGGTGGATTGATCCCGCCGTTCTCTGCCAGTCCGCCTCGCGGTCTTCTTCTTCTTTTGTTTCTTGGCAGTTTCGACGCTCCAAGGCGTATTACTGCCCTCCACAGGTTAGTCCGTGAGTCACAGTCTTATCTCATATTCTCCCATACAGTCTTGTATCACACAGGAACAGTAAAATTGCTGTCTCAGTCTGTTGATGATTGTTATGGAAGCCAAATAGCGTTATAATAGAAAATGGAACTAATCCCAAATCTGTTAATGTTTTAAAAAGGTCTCTCAGCACAATAGACTACATTCAAGCAAAATATGTTTCACTGTCTCAGGGTGTCCACACTCACATAGCCCAGTACTGTTTCCCAATTATATAAAAAATCATTGTTTAATCCACAGTGCCCCAATCTTAATCTGCACATTTTTACAGAATCTTTTCGGTTTCCTTGACAATAAATTACTTTTTTAATTTTGGGGTGAAAAGAGAAATAGTGTCTTCCCTTGCTTTCTTTTTCGCATTGTCTCTGCCATGCATTCTCCATTCTTTAATTTTCGTTCTCATTTCAACTCTTTCCATAGGAAGAAGGTGTGCATGTGTAACCTACACAGTACAAATCTATCTGATGCAATGGATTTATTCTTAATTGATTCTTGGTTTGATTTATTCATGTTTAATAGATACTTTTTTTTATAAGTAACTACGAGTTAATTATTTTAAGTAGGTTACACAAATCTGCAAAAAGTTCATATTAATCAAAAATTACAAGTTAAATAAACTGAAAAGACAGATAATGCTACTGGCAATCAACATTTATAAGTAGAACTTTTAAGAAAATTTTAAGTTAACAAGACTTATACCAATTAATTATTTTGAGCATTCGGATTTACAGTGTCTTAAGTTGTATGTAAACTATGTTTTTAAGTTAATCTTACTTAATATAGCCATAGTTCAATTTAATCAAAACATATTAGTTCAAATTACTCAAAATGGAACAACATGTTAAATGAACTTGACATAATTAAGTTATTAGAACTTTTTTAAAAACTTTGAGTATGCATAATTTATTTAAGTACTTTGAACATTCGGGTTTACAGTGTAGCTGTGTGACTTTGCTGTGTTGTGTGACATAACCGACCATCTCGCCCAGCTGAATCAGAAGCTGCAGGGACGCAAACAAGTCATCACGCAGATGTCCGACACAATCACGGCTTTTCAGCGTAAACTGGACTTATGGATGTGGCAAGTGAAACAGGACAATCTTGTCCACTTTCCTGTTTGTCAGAGCATGTCAGCCTCATTTCCCGAGACTTTTTCATGTGCTCAGTTGGCTACCAAACTGAGCCGGTTAAAGACTGAGTTTGATCGGCGCTTCTCTGACTTCAGAGCACAACAGTCTGGCTTTGACATCTTTGCCAATCCTTTCATCACTGATGTCTGCACTGCGCCCCAACACCTTCAGATGGAGCTAATTGAGCTTCAAAGCGACAGTGGCCTGAGAGCAAAGTTCCAGGATGCTGCAATCCAGGACTTTTACCGTCTGCTGCCCCCTGGTTTGATGCCACAGCTTGGACTTCATGCTGCCCGTGTTCTGTCCATGTTTGGGAGCACCTATCTGTGCGAACAGTTTTTTTCCATAATGAATCTGAACAAAAACAAGCACAGATCACGCCTCACAGATGACAACCTCCATGCTGTTCTACGGATTGCCTCAGCACAGGACCTAAATCCAGACATTGACACACTGGCAACGGGAAAACGGTGTCAGACATCTGGTCAGAAAACACACAGGTAAGCATTTTTTTAAAAACTTAGTTAAAATATAATAAAATGTAATTCAACCAAGAAGAAGAACAGTTAAACTGTGTGCAATTTAATGATTGTGCTTGCATTTTGTTTTGTGTTTATCATTTTCAGAACATGATCAATCGATGGTAGAGAGAGAATCCACTTGGTGTGTTCAAGGACAGGCAAGCATCTCTTAATCAAAGACTAACCTAAAAACTTGACCAATATAGTTGTGAACTGAGTCAACCTTTATTTTGGTATTTTTAGTTGATTACATATTATTTATGTGTAGCTGCTGTTGTAATTATTTAATGTTTGCAGGTCTTATGTGTGTATGCAGACAAATTGTTGTCATCAAACCATCAGTTGGATGCAAGGCTGTGTGCAGCCTTTTTTTGTAAAATGCTACATGTGTCATACATGTTCTTTGCAGCTCAGTTTTATGTTATTTTTCTTTATTCACTTGGACAGTTTGATCCTTCATTAATGGAGTTATGTGGAGTTATGTGTATGTTGTCACTTGAATAAGTTATAATAAATAATGAGTTATTTAACATTAAGGAGTAGTTACATTTATTTTACATTACATTCGATTACATTTAGTTACATTTATAAGTTACATCTGGCCCTTTGAGGACAGCCATTATGCTGATGTGGCCCTCGGTGAAAATGAGTTTGACACCCCTGATCTAGGGGTTTATATATCGTCCTCACTGGAGGCCATAATTAATAGAAATTATAATAAAGTACTTAACGATATCCAGAATGACATGAAAAGATGGAGCAAACTCTCCACGTCTTTTCAGTCCAGACTTTCCATCATAAAGATGAATATATTACCCCGTATTAATTTCATTAGTTCAATGTTACCTCTTGACCCTCCAGCTGGCTTCTGGAGGAAGTTAAAATCCTCCACTAGCATTTATTTATGGAATAAAATGAAGCCCAGAATCAAGGCCTCCACTTTGCAACGACATAAATCAGAGGGTGGGGTTAACCTACCTAACTTTGAATGGTACACGTGGTGCTTTGCTTTGCGTCCACTCACTGTTTGGGTGAATTCAGCATCTCAAGTGTCTTGGCGCCCCATTGAGGAGAGACTAACACATCCATACAACCTAACAAATCTCATTTATTCAAGCATACCACAGAAGATAGTCAAACGTGACTTTGGTCCAGTTATTACATACATGTTTACTGCATGGCACAAAGTCCAGAACCTCGCAAAAACAGACAAGTTCTTTTGCCAGTCTCCTATTTTTCGCAATTATTCCCTCCTAATAGATGGCAAACCAAATATTTTCCCACAATGGTCTGATAGAGGTGTTCATACCATTCAAGACATTATGGGACAACAAGGTCTCCGTGAGTTTCAGGACTTACAAAAATCTTACAACCTACCGGGCACTTCTTTCTTTTTTTATTTGCAGTTACATGCGGCCATGCGTGCTCATGGTGTACCATGGGGCGCACTCCTGGAAAAACACCCTCTTTATGAGTTACAGGTCAAGAATATAAATAACAATGGGATTATCTCTGCTCTTTACAAATATATAACCAAGGCTTCTTACAAGCCTCTCTCACTTGATGATAGGTGGAGAAAGGACATCAATTGTTCTCAAGAAATTGATTGGCATACTGTCTGGCTAAATATAACATTGTCATCCAGAAATCCAAACCATCAGATGATAAACTATAATTTTATTCATAGATCCTATCTCACTCCTCAAAGACTGTATCAAATGAAGTTCAGAGATGATCCATATTGTGGCTTTTGCTCAGACAACAAAATTGGTACCTTTATCCACATGGTGTGGCAGTGCCCGGAGGTTGACCGATTTTGGGTAAATATCTCAAGCATTCTGTCTAATTTTTTTGATAGAGCTGTCCCTCACTCTCAGCACCTGCTTTTGCTTAATGACACTTCATCACTGAAATTTACTGTAAATGAAAAACGACTTCTGCTATCCGGTATCACCGCTGCAAAAAAAATAATAGCCTGTCGCTGGAAAACACCACATGTACTCTTGGTGAGGGAATGGCTCTCGGTCTACAAAGAGATTGTTCAGACAGAGTTGTCTATAGCACGATGTCGCCACGCCAAGGCACAGAATATCTCCTGCTGGTCAAGCCTGTTACAGAATATATATGCCCTACAGTAGCATCTTGCAATGGGGGGGGGGGGGGGGGGGGGTTGATCGAGTGAGTGAGTGAGTGACATGAGTGATTTGTTCTACAGGTATTTGTTTCCATGTTTTTTTTTTTTAACCTTCTTTTTCTTTTCTTTTTTTTTATTTTTTGTTTGTTTGTTTGTTTTTGTTGTTTTGCTTCCCTTCTCTTTCTCTGTTTGTACTATTATTATTACTATTGATGTTGCATTTTCTGTAATCATCTGTGGGATATTTATGGAGGCTTGAAAGTTCTACCCTGTCTGGGGCACACTATTTGGGTTGGGGGGAGGTTTGGAGGCAGATATTGATGCCATTGTAATTTGAATGCGTCTTTCTTGAACATTCAACGACTGTATGATTGCCTCTGTTAATAGAAAAGCACAATAAACAATTGATCACAAAAAAAAAAAAAACAATTGATCACAAAAAAAAATACAGGGTTAATTAAATGGTCAATCGAGTGAGTCAATCGAGTGTCACTCACTCACTCACTCGATCAACCCCCCCCCCAAAAAGGACTCTTAGATTTTTGTGATTGCTACAAATTAATTTTGAAAAATGTTCCTTTCTTGCATTTTTAACTGTCTTGTTGTAGATGGTCAACTGCTCCTGAAAAATTTGAAAATGAACTGTTAATTTGTTTTTCCTCCATTTTATCTCTGCTATTCTGCAGTTTCACTTCAATTTTATCATGTCTCTGTTTCGGCAGGGAAGTTTTGAGATAGTTTTAATCTTTTTAAGTTTTACTGGTGCCACTATGTCAAGTGCTGACTTGAGGCTACTATTAAAAATATCACCAATAAAATCACAAGAAGAAGGTAAAATCTCTGGAGGAATATCACGTAAAATATCAATAAAACTTGCAGCCACTTCATATGTAAGATAGCGTTTCCTTCCAGTATGTTCTGTAATTTCCTGTTGCTTAAAATCATTTACGTTAAAAAAGGCACAGCAATGATCTGATAAGCCCACATCCACAACAGAGGAAACCTGTACTGACAAGTCATGTGTTATGACCAGGTCTAATACATGTTCTCTGTTGTGGGTGGGCTGTGTAACATGTTGGATAAAATTCATGCAGTTAATTAAGTTCAAAAAACCTAAACTGAAAGAGTCTGATTTATTATCCACATGAATGTTAAAATCACCTAAAATAATTATCCTGTTAATATAACAGGATTCTAGCATGGATAATCGAGAGGAGTTCTGAAAATTCTGTGATAAAAGATATGCATCTTTTGGGCGGTCTGTAGATTGTCAAACATAGTGTGGGAGGGCTGCTAAAAAGAAAAGAGTGATATTTAAAAGACATGTATTCACCAAATAAAATGTTCTTAAAACCATGTGCTGCTAAAAGAGTTGTGGCTGTCCCTCCTACTCTTCTACCATTTCTAGTAGAACATGAAAAGTCATAAAGGGGGGGTGAAGCTTCAGTGAGGGTTGCAGCTCCATCAGTACCAAGCCATGCTTCAGTTCAAAACATACCATCAAGATTCTTCTCTAAAAAAGGTCATTTATAAGAAAGGTCTTATTTGAAAGAGATCGCACATTCAAAAGTGCCATGTTCAGTGACCTTTGCGATATTTGGGGAGGAACAGCAGGGGCATCACATATGTTTATACATGTCAAATTATTGAGATTATGGCCAGAGGAAATTTCTTTGTTGTGGGATTTCATGTGTTCTCTGGTGGTAATAATGACAGGGATAGATGAATTGTTGGAGAAGTCTGAGGGTCCCAGTCCTGTAATGCAGCTCTCACTGTTAAAGGTGGAACTAAAATAATAGTGACTTGGACCTGGGGGACATCATTCACTGACGGGCTGGTCAGTAGGTGTGGGTTTATCGAGTAGCCTTATGTTGAGTTTCCAGATGCCTGTGTGGCGGTACGAGGGCTGATACAGTCTTATGGACAAGATCAGAGTATATAAATTTTGGATAGGAAAGCCGACAATGCCACCCTGGGATTTTTCACCCAGGGAATTCTGGATAGTAGAGGTTATAGTAGAGAGGCACACGGGTAAGTTATACAAAGAAGGGCAGGAGGTGTGGTTCAATGTTAGTCAAAAGTTTATGTTTATTAACAAATCACTCACGATAAAAGAAAACAAATTTTAAAAGGAAACTAAGGTGCTAACACCCTACTCCAACGGGGAAGCTTACCGACAGTGCAGGGGAGACTTGGGGGAGGAAGTCCAACTTAAAAAAGGAGCACCCCACTCACACGTGACACCAAACCCGAAAGTGAATTACACCGTAAACCAAACTCCAGGATCAAACCACATACAAGGGACACCGCCACCCGGGACACCACCACCACCGTTGGCTCCCAACAACTAGAAAGGAGAGGGGAGAACACAATTAGTTCACAATGTCATTGGTGTTCTTGGCGTTAAAAGCCACGAAGGGCAAGTACCCCGTAGCAACAAAGGAAAACCAACAACAAACAAACAAACCAAAAAAGGAAACAAAGAACACAAGCCTCTGGCCAGAGATACGAAAACAAATGTACATAAACTGTAATTCGAAATGAAAACTAAATAATAATTAACCAACTGATAGATTCAAAATAACACAATACACTCAAAGAAACAGGCAGAAGTGCCTTATCCTATCTAAGCCCCCCGCCACACGCACTCACCCGTCCACAGACGCACGCAGGCGCTCACGCACCCGCACACACGCACACACACACACACACACACACACACACACACACACAGTCCAGGCTGGGCAACCACCGCTGGGGCCTGATCTTACGAGAGGAGCTGGGCCAGAGTACCAGGGCCCAAACAACCACTCCGAGCTAGTCCCAACACAAAGCGGTGGCAGCGACAGCAAGCTGAGCAAGCAGTGGCGAGCGGAGCAGGCAGTAGCGAGCGAAGCAGAAGCAGGAGCAGCATGCACAAGCTACAGGCAATGAGGGTCGGAGAAGCAGCAGCGTTCCTGCACTTATCTTAGCTTCCAGGTTCGATCCCCTGGTCCAGATCAACGGGCGTTCAGCCAGTGGGGAGAGAGATGAAGAGGCTCTGCACGGCTCTGTGCAAAGAGGAGCGTCTGTGGTGCGCCGGTGATGCCTTAGCACCGCTGGTCTCCTTTCTGTCTAATACTTATGGCCAACAAGGAAGATCGCCACCATCCTCTTAACCACGATGGACCACTGCACGGAGAAGAGAGGAGGAAGTGGAAGGCTGGGAAGCGGAAGGGCCTTCGAGCCAGGAAGTGAGAGAGGATGAGGGAGGGACACCGTCCCCTTTTTATACCCTTGCCCTTTTCACCGGTAGGCTAATGCGCCAAGTGAATACAGAGCAACCGACCCACCTGTATTCAGCCCCCAGCAGCATATCATACTGCTACAATCCACCCCCCCCTTTTCCATCGTCGACCCGACGATGCGCTGGAACAAGGTAACGTTAGTGCCAGGGTCTAAAGAAAGCAGACACAGCATTCGACTGGGCAGGTGGAGGCCTTGCCTGGGCCATTTCCTTGGCAGGCCTGGGAAGATGATGAGGGTTTGAATGATGGCCAGCCGTGGATCGGACTGTCCACCGCATGACCACTTCGTTACTCCCTGAGGGAGGGACTACGAAAGGGGCAGAATGAGTGGAGGGTAGGGGTACTGCCGCCTCAGCAGGAGGGGCTGACGCCGGCTGTGCCATACGTCGCACAGCAGTCACACTGCTCTCTGGAGGGGAGACAGCTGAGGGTGCAGAATGGAACAGAGTCAAAGGTACTGTTGCAGCGGCAGATGGTGCCACTGCAGGTGCCGTTTGGGCTTCTCTTATCACTTGCCCAGCTGGTAGAGCAGGGGTCTCCTTTACCAAGGCCATCAAATCCTCGTCTGAAGATTCATCTTGCGCCACAAGCTGGTCAGGTGGGGTGGAAGGGGAAGCAGGAATGCTGTCTGGAGAAGCAATCCCCACAACGGCCTTAAGCAGTGTTCGGTGCACCCGCTTGACTTTGGTAAGGTCATCTACGGGGGCAACCGTATACACAGGACCTTCGCCAGTGGGGGCCTTAAGTACCCTATGCAGAGTTGGATTCCATTTATCCTGAATCTTACAACAACCTCTCCTGCCAAAATCCCGCAATAGGACCATCTGACCCTCCACGAGGGGCCCAGACCGAACGGTCTGATCATGGCTCCTTTTGCGGCGCTCAGCTGCAGCCTTTAGCCTGTCTCGAACCCCTTCGAAGGCCAGTTGCAACCGAGTCTGGTGCTCTTGCACCCACTCGTTTACGGTCCCACCAACAGGATCCTGTACCCTCCCCAACAAGAAATCAACTGGGAGCCTTGCCTCACGACCAAACATGAGGAAAAAGGGCGACTCCCCAGTCGATTGATGGGGGGTGGTATTATAGGCATACAGTACCTGTGGTAGACAAGAATGCCAATCGCGTTTTCAAGAGGCTGGAAGGGTGCGCAACAGGTTGTGAAGCGTGCGGTTAAACCGCTCGCATTGCCCATTCCCTTCTGGATGGTATGGGGTGGTTCGGGACTTTTCAATCCCATAAAGTCCACAAAGCTGTCGGATGAGTGCGCTTTCAAAATTCCGACCTTGATCGGAATGTATGCGGGCCGGGACACCAAACTTAGAGAACCACTCAGTGACCAGCACCTGGGCCACAGTAGAGGCTCTCTGATCACGAGTGGGAATAGCAAGGGTATATTTGCTGAACACATCAGTCAGAACAAGAACACTCTCCAGCCCATTACAGGTGGGTTCCAGCATGGTGTAATCCATGGCCAACAGTTCGTTAGGCTCTGAGGCTAGCAGATGTCCCATGAAGCTCTGGACCGGTGGCCCTGGATCCTTGGCCACCTGGCACCGCTCAC
Organism: Chaetodon auriga; assembly: GCF_051107435.1. Taxonomy (NCBI): domain Eukaryota; kingdom Metazoa; phylum Chordata; class Actinopteri; order Chaetodontiformes; family Chaetodontidae; genus Chaetodon; species Chaetodon auriga. The sequence goes on along the minus strand of NC_135095.1, from coordinate 2,171,528 downwards.
AGGTTTGACACCAGTGCCTCACATCAGAGGTCATCCCGGGCCAATAGCACCGCTGCCTAAGCAGTTCTAAGGTCCTGTCCACACCTTGGTGGCCGTGGTTTTGGTGAACCTCGGTGAGGACCTTGTTCTTCAACGCAGCTGGCAACAGGACCTGGAGAACTGCTTCTCCACCATCTGGGCACAAAACCTGCCGGTAGACCACTCCAGCCCCTTCAGTCAGCCGATCCCACTGTCTGAGGAGAACCAAAGCTAGCGGGGATAGCTGCTTGCGCTCCTCGCGGTCAGGATATCGCTGCTGCCTCCAAAACGCTAGCACCTCCCCAATCACCGAGTCTGCCTGCTGAAGTGTACCAATGTCAGCAGGTAGATGCGGAGGCAAAGCTAAGACAGCAGCCTGATGGGCTTCAAGCCCCCAAGCTTGCAGGGCTTGCTTCAGGGGTGGTGGGAGTGTGGTTCCAGGGGCGACAGCGTCGAGATCCACTGCCACTGGTGGGTGCAGGCGGGACAGGGCATCCGCATTTGCATTGCTCTTACCCGGGCGGTAGCGAACCTCAAAGTCAAAGGCCGCAAGCTGGGCTGCCCAGCGCTGTTCCAGAGCACCGAGTTTGGCAGATGACAAGTGGCTAAGCGGGTTATTGTCTGTAAAGACAATACACCGGTGACCGAGCAGGTACTCACGGAACTTCTCCGTCATGGCCCACTTTAAGGCCAAAAACTCCAGCTTCATGGAGCTGTAATTGGCTGGGTTGCGCTCTGTAGGCCTCAAACCTCGGCTTGCATACGCTATTGGCCGGACCTTCCCATCCTGCTCTTGTGAGAGTACTGCGCCCAAGCCCCCATGACTCGCGTCCACCTCCAGGATGAAGGGGAGGGAAAAGTCAGCGTAGGCAAGCACAGGAGCATTGGTGAGCCTAGATTTTAAGGCCTCAAAGCTGTGCTGGTGTTCTGGGGTCCACTTCTCTGCCACCCGGCCTGCCGACCGCTTGGACTTGGATCCCCCAAGCTCGGCCACAAGGCGGTGTAGAGGGGCAGCCAACTTGGCGAAACCCTCCACGAAGCGGCGATAATAGCTGGCAAAACCGAGAAAGGACCGCAGCTCCAAGATGGTAGTGGGGGGTTGCCAGTTGGCTACCACCTCCACCTTGCCTGGGTCTGTAGAGACACCATTGGCAGAAATGACATGCCCGAGGTAGCTCACCTCTTGCTGGAAGAAGGAGTACTTTGACAGCTTGGCCTTCAGGCCCTCCTGTTGCAACCGCTGCAGCACCACCTCCAGCCGCTCAAGATGTTGTTGAAAGGTGGCGGAGAAGACCACAATGTCGTCCAGATACAAAAGCAAGGACTGACATTGCTGGTCTCCAAAGATCCTCTGCATGAGCCGCTGGAAGGTGCTAGGGGCATTACACAGCCCAAAGGGCATGCGGTTCCACTCAAACAGCCCGAAAGGAGTGCAAAAAGCTGTCTTGGGTCGGTCGGCCTCCGCAACTGGAACCTGATTGTACCCGCTGGCTAAATCCATAGTGGAAAACCAGCGGGCTCCAGTCAGTGCATCCAGCGATTCCTCGATACGAGGAAGAGGGAAGGCGTCCTTCCTGGTCCTGCTGTTAAGTTGCCGGTAGTCGACGCACAAGCGCAGACTGCCGTCTTTCTTCTTAACCAGCACGATTGGCGAAGCGAAAGGGCTGCTGCTTTCCCGGATGACCTGCGCACCGAGCAGCTGGTTGATATGCTCTTTAACCACCTCGTATTCCGATGGGGGAATTCGCCGGTAGCGTTGACGGACGGGGGTGTCATCCAAGAGAGGGATTTCATGAGAAATCAAGTTAGTGCAGCCCAAATCACCGTCGTGAGAAGAGAAGACTGTGGTGTGCTTACGAAGAAGGCCTCGCGCTTCCTCTTGTTCTTCGGCTGACAAAGCCGACAGGTCCACTGCATCCACTGGGTCTGACAGTGGAGGGGCCACAACCTGGGATGCCATAGTGGCTGCATGAGATGGAACCTCCTCAACACCAGGAGGCAAGCTCACCACACGAACCTCACTCAGGGCACCTACCACTGTTCGAGGATAAAGCAGCACATCCGAGGAGCCCACATTCACAATGGGGATGTATGCAGTACCGTTCTCGACTCGAACCAGTGCTGGGGATGCCAACAGTCCAGCAGGAAGTCCCTGATCAGAGGGCTCAAAGAGCACAGTAGTGCCAGAGTACTGTGCTGAACACGTTGCCAGGACCACCTGCATGGTGCCACCAGGAATGCGGCAAGCCTTCCTGCCTCGCACCTTGACCGTACCGGCGGCCTCAGAAGGAGGGTCTTTGGAGGCCTGATGGCACCTCTGCAATGCCTGCACCACGGACTCTGGGGCTCCAGTGACAATGGGTAGATCAAACAAGCCTAGTCCATGTTGTCCGAACAGCACCCTATAACATCTCTGTAGGATGTTCATCCCCAAAACACCAGGTGCATGAGGAGAAGCATCCGCCGGAGGGTCTTTGACCACCAGTACCCCACACCCTGGCAAAAGCCTACCACAAAGCTCTACTTCAAGCTCCAAGTAGCCAAGGTAGGGGATGGGCAGCCCGTTGGCTGCTCGAAGCTGCAGCCAATGGCAGGACCGAAGCTTCTCTTGGCCCCAAGCCTCAAAGTGCTGCCGAAAGAAGCTCTCGGTAATGGTGGACACCATTGACCCGGTGTCCACCAGACAAGGAACCACGACTTGCCCCATGACCACATCCACGTGTGGACAAGCAGCAATTAGCTTAGCTTCATCCCCATCCCCCAAGATAAGTGGTGAGCCGGTGGTTGCTCCCCCCGAACTTTGGCTCTGCAGTTCGGCGGGCGCTAGTTTCCCGGGTGCTGAACTGATTCATGAAGCATGCCCGGCCGAGAAGAAGCGGGTGCTAAAGGTCTAGGGCGGGAAAGTGCACGCCCTGCTTCACACTCCCTGGCAAAATGGCCAGGTTGCTGACACCGCCTGCAAATTACTGGGCCACGGTGGGGAGGATGACTGCGCTGCTGGCTGGCCTGCAGCTGAACCAGGGTTTCTGTGAGCTTGTTAAGCTGTTCCTGTTGGAGCCTTAACATCTCTTTCACCTCCAGCAGCTCACCCGCCTGAGGTGGATTAGCCGCCGGAGGGGCACTCTGAACACTGCACTGTAACCCAAGCAGAGAGGGAACCGAATGACTCCGGCCCCGCGCACCTCCCGGCAACCCCTCTCGCTCCCACCTAATTGCCTCTGCTCTTACCTCGAGCAGGGTGACAGCAGGCTGCCTGCGTACGAGCTGCTTTAGCTCACGGCGAAGGGAACCATCAATAACATTCTCAACGAATTGGTCACGCAGTAGAACATCTGCATTTAGCATGTCACTCGGAGCACGCTGTTTCACAGACGTCATCAGACTCATTAGCGCGAGGGAGAACTCCTGAAGAGTCTCCCCCTCTTGCTGGCGTCGCGAGAAAAAGGCTTCCTGTAAGGCAACGTACGAGTCTGAGCAACCATACAGCTCCCGCAGAACAGAAATAATTGTGACTGGGTCACTTCTCTCTGCACTAGAACGGTATTTTATCTCTTCCCGCGGCTCTCCCTCCAAGTGGTCAAAAAGAAAGAAGGCCTGATCGATTGGGGACAGGTGGCGAGCTCTCATACATGCCTGAACCTCTTCTATCCACTCTTCTAGCCCAAGGCCTGACCTGCCCCTAAAGACTGGGCACTTCCTGTCTCGGGGTACCAAGATCAGCCTCTCTGTTACAGGGGCACTAGAGGTGGAGGGTGCTGGAAGAGGCTCAGTGGGAACGGGAGGTGCAGCACTAGGGCCAGGCACGGCCGCAGCCTGCTCCCGCTGCAACCTATCGTTCTCCGCCCTCAACTGTGCCACCAAGTCCCTCAATTCTTGCAGTTCTCCCTCCATTATCTTTGACTGTTAACAATAACTCTGGACACCAATCTTACCACGATAAGCAGGAAACCCACTGCTGCTTCGCCTCCACTTGATGCCTTCACACACAAATTACAATCAGGGGGAAAGAGCAACTCAGGGAAAAAAAAGAAAACAAAAACAAACAGAAGGACCAAAAAAAAAAAAAAACCACAAAGAACACACACCTCACCCTTACTAAGTATATCCTGCCGACAACGCCAAGTTGTGGCGGTACGAGGGCTGATACAGTCTTATGGACAAGGTCAGAGTATATAAATTTGAATAGGAAAACCGACAACGCCACCCTGGGATTTTTCACCCAGGGAATTCTGGATAGTGGAGAGGCACGCAGGTAAGTTATACAAAGGAGGACGGAGGTGTGGTTCAATGTCAACCAAAGGTTTATTAACAAATCATGCAAAGTAAAAGAAAACAAATTTTAAAAGAAAACTAAGGTGTTAACACTCCACTCCAACGGGGAAGCTTACCGACAGTGCAGGGGAGACCTGGGGGAGGAGGTCCAACTTAAAAGAGGAGCACCCCACTCACACGTGACACCTAACCCAAAAGTGAATTGCACCACAAACTAAACTCCAAAATCACACCACACACGGGACACCGCCACCCGGGACACCACCACCACCGTCGGCTCCCAACAACTAGAAAGGAGAGGGGAGAACACAATTAGTTACAATGTCACAGGTTATTGGCATTAAAAGCCACAAAAGGCAAGCACTGGGTAGCAACAAAGGAAAACCAAAAACAAACAAACAAACCAAAAAAAGGAAACAAAGAACACAAGCCTCTGGCCAGAGAAACTAAAGAACAAATTTACATGAACCTTAATTCGAAATGAAAATTAATTAATAACTAACCAACCAAAAAAAAGTAACACAATGCACTCTAACAGGCAAAAGTGCCTTATCCCATCGGAGCCCCCCCACACACACGCGCACTCACCCGTCCACACACGCACGCACACGCACACTCGCACACCCACACACGCACACACAGTCCAGGCTGGGCAACCACCGCTGGGGCCCGATGTTAGGAGAGGAGCTGGACCGAAGTACCAGGGCCCAAACAACCACTCCAAACTAGTCCCAACACGATGCGGTGGCAGCGATAGCAAGCTGGGCAAGCAGCGGCGAGCGGAGCAGGCAGTAGCGAGCGAAGCGGAAGCAGGAGCAGGAGCAACATGCACGAGAGACAGGCAATAGGGGTCGGCGAAGCAGCAGCGTTCCTGCACTTAGCTTAACATCCCGGATCGATCCCCTGGTCCGGATCAACGGCATTCAGCCCGTGAGGAGAGAGATGCAGAGGCGCTGCACGGCTCGGTGCAAAGAGGAGCGTCTGTGGTGCGCCGGTGATGCCTTAGCGCCGCTGTGAACACAGACCGGTAAGGCGTTTAACACCTGGGCTAGCCAGCTATTGCTAGGCTAAACCTACACTAATGTGTCCGTACCTGGTCTCCTTTCGGTCTAAAACTTACGGCCAGCAAGGAAGATCGCCACCATCCTCTTAACCACGATGGGCCGCTTAAAAAAAAAAAAGAAAACCACACAGCCGAACCATTTAATAGGCTAAGGTGAGCTAAAAATAACCTGCCGGTATGCGGCCGCGTACCTACCTGCACGAAGAAGAGAGGAGGAAGTGGAAGGCTGGGAAGCGGAAGGGCCTTCGAGCCAGGAAGTGAGAGAGGATGAGGGAGGGACACAGTCTACCTTTTATACCTTCGCCCTCTGCACCGATAGGCTAACGCGCCAGGTATAATACAGAGCAGCCGACCCACCGGTATTCAGCCCCAGCAGCATATCATACTGCTACACTATGATGAGGGCCCCCACTACCACAAATCATGCAGCCCTAACTGTTTGCAGACCCAGGCCACCCCCTGGAGCAGCGCGCACACACTGTGGTGCAAGCGTTTGACTTGCATATAAGAAGGGCAGGCACTGAGGCACCTCCTCCCAGGCGCTCCGTGGCTCAGCCCTGAGCGTTTTGTGCGTCCGATGGCACTGTTGATATTCACAAATGAACGAGGCTCAGCCAAGTGGCAGAGCCATCCAAAAATAGGTGCAACTCATTGGTGTTCCTTTCCACGGAAGTCTTTAGTAAAAGGCGAAAGACTTGTGCGATATGAAGAGAAACCTGAGTAAGTACGGCCCTCCCCTGTACGGCAGCCAAGACTGGTGTCGTCCCAGTCACTACACTCATTGTAGGCCTCGCTCTTTGTTGCACTGTCCCGACTGCAACCTCTGGCTGCATTTTTGTCAGGCGTCATCCCGCCTTTGCTCCTTCCCCCTTCCCCCGCAGACACACAGTGATGGGAGAGCAGGAGACTGCCAGGGTTCCCAGTCAACAGCCAACAGGCTGATTTCCTGCAGCTCCGACTTGCGATGCCACGAGCGCCATCCGCTTTGAGCCTCGCCTCTTGATGCGCTGTCAAGACGAGCGACGGCACTCTGGGTGTGGCGACACGAGGACAGATGAGGGCAATTAATAGTGGGTTGGTTAGTGAATATCACTAACCAGGGCAAGCCGGACAACGCCACCTTGGGAGTTTCACCCAAGGAAATACAGCAACAAACCCCAAGTTAAAGGCACTAAGGTTCGTAACAATGAGGCAGAAGATGTGCTTAAAAAAAAGATAAACAACCAATCCTTTATTACAAAATGCACACAAAAGAAACAATAGATGCCACCGGCACACAAGGGATAAGGACGGGGGGACCTTCCAGTGCTGAGGCTTACCGGCAGGGAGACGGGTCCACAAGAGTGTGAGGGATCCAACAGGAGAATTCAGGTCACCCCAGTCACACGTGGCAGCCACACACACATGCAAATACTTTAGTTGGGGGAGCCCAATCCAGGGGACGCACAGCACACACACAAAAAAGAAGGGAACCCACCACCCAGGACACCAGAACCACCACCATCGGCTCTCAGCAACTGCAAGGAAAAAAAGGGAAGTAAAATTAATGGGGTTACACTCACAAAAAGAATAAAACGCAATTCCCCAAATCAAAGTAACAAAAACAATTTGGTTAACAAACTAAATCCAAAGGCAGCGTATCAAATTAACGCCAAGAACTTAAATCCCACAAAAATCAAGAATAAAATAATATAAACAAAAAAATAAATTAACACAATATAACTTGAACAAAAACAATCTAAACTCCAAAAGAACATAAAGCAAAATCAAGGGCAACCCCACTATCCTCACACACACACACACACACACACACACACACACACACACAACGAGCTAAAAATAGTGAAGGCTCTGCAATTCAGTGCCGTAGTTGCAGCGTTGTACGGGGCGAAGCGGGCCGCACCAAGCGCAACACACCATCAGCGCAGCCAACCCCAGTAGCGCGAAGCAACGCCACACGAAGCAGGATGGCGTCAGGCGAAAGAGCGTCGAATCAGACAGCAGGTGAAACAGTGGCAGGCAAAGCAGTAGCAGGCAAAGCAGTAGCAGGCAAAGCGTAGCAGGCAAAACGGTAGCAAGCAAACCGTAACAGGCAAAGCATAGCAGGCAAAACGGTAGCAAGCAAACCGTAACAGGCAAAGCAGCAGCAGCAGGCACAGTAGTGTCGGTCTCTGGCGCTGCTTCGGTTCCGCAGCACCTGTAAAAAAATAAAGTTAAGAATCTCACTGGGGGGGGACACGGACTAACGACAACAATCTGCCATCAGGCTAGTTTACCAATAGGATGTTGTTTAACCACCTGAGCGGATGTGGAAAGCTCGCACACTCCAGCAGCAGGAGGAGGACAGCCAGGCAGTTTGGGAGACTGGCACGACTGGCGCGTAAGTATGGAAGTACACAGTGCTACGAAAGGAGCCAACTCGTGAGATAAAACAGCGAAATTTCTACACCAGTACCGGCAGTTAATGCTACGTTACCTGTGCAGGTGGCAGCGGGGGGGAAGCAGAAACGAGGCGACCAGGAAGTGGACGATCTCAACGCCAAAGAGCAAGAGGGAGTCCGGATGAACCCGGTCCCCTCATATAGGGTGCCCTTGTATGGCGATTGGCCAACATGGCAATGAGAGCAGGGCAGCACACTCATGCGTTAGGGGCGGGGCTGAATATTTCACCCTGCTACAATCTACCCCCCCCAAATGCATCGTCGCCCCGACGATGGATCAGCCAAGACCAAAGGATCTATGCTAGCTCCAGGGTCTAAAGAGTGCGGAAACTGCATTAGACACCGGAGCTGGCAGGTTCACAGTTCCATCTACCCTGCCCCTCGCAGACCTTGGGAGATGGTGCACATTAGAGTGTTGACCAGCTGTTGACCGCGTGCTCCGGCGAGCTGCGACTTCACGGGTGTCAGGGTAATCGACTGGTGGGGCAGCCAACCGTGCAGGTGGGGCATCCTCCACCACTGCCCCTGAAACTGGAGCAGGGCCTGACACCATTGGGACTGGGTCCACTTGTCGAAGCAGCACCCACGGAGTGGTTTGAGTCACTGCAGCTGTTTGGATGGGGGTCGCATGAGAAGTCTCATGCCTCAACACAAGCAAATCTCCCTCGCGAGGTAGTTCATCCTCTGACTGTGGCTGGTCAGGAGAGGGTGGAAGAGGGACAGCAGCACTATCTGGAGCACCGGCCCCAACTACAGCCTTCAACAGTGTGCGGTGGACCTGTTTGACTTTGGCCTGGTCGTCTACAGGGGCAATGGTGTATACAGAGCCTCCCTCTTTTGGTGCTTTTAGGACCTTATACACTACAGAGCCCCACAGATCCTGGATCTTATGACGCCCTTTCAAATTGAGGTCCCGCAACAACACCCATTGGCCCTCCTGCAGTGGGGCATCTCGGACATGCCGGTCGTGGTTATTCTTTCGGCGCTGAGCTGCGACCCTCAGCCTCTCTCGGGCGCCTTCGAAGGCAATGTGTAAGCAGGTCTGGTGCTCCTGAATCCATTCACTGACATCACCACCGACCGAGTCCTGGACTCGACCCAATAAGAAATCCACTGGGAGTCTGGGCTCCTGCCCGAACATCAGGAAGAACGGGGACTCACCAGTTGCCTGGTGGGGGGTGGTGTTGTAGGAGTACAAGAGCTGAGGCAAACAGGAGTGCCAGTCCTGCTTCCGAGAGACAGGCAGGGTACGCAGCAAGTTGTGAAGGGTTCGATTGAACCGTTCGCACTACCCCGTTACCAGCTGGATGGTACGGGGTAGTGCGGGATTTCTCAACGCCATAGAGGCTACAAAGCTGCTGAATCAGACAGCTTTCAAAGTTGCGGCCCTGGTCTGAATGTATACGGGCAGGGACACCAAACTTACAAAACCATTCCGTGACCAAAACCTGAGCCACAGTGGAGGCTCGTTGGTCACGGGTGGGAATGGCCAGCGTGTACTTACTGAAAACGTCAGTCATAACGAGGACGTTTTCAATCCCAGTGTGGGTGGGTTCCAACACCGTGTAGTCCATGGCCACAATTTCGTTAGGCTGAGATGCCAGCAAATGCCCCATGAAGCTTTGAGCCGTGGGCTGGGTGTTTTTGGCAACCTGGCACCTCTCACACGATTGACACCAGTGTGTCACATCAGAGGACGTACCTGGCCAGTAACACCGCTGTCGCAGTAGCTCCAAGGTCCTCTCGACACCTTGGTGGCCATGCCTGTGGTGGACCTCTGTCAGGACCTCTTCTTTCAGGGTAGCAGGCAACAGCAGCTGGAAAACTGCCTCCGCACCATCTGGGCGAATGACCTGCCCATACAAGGCTCCATTCCGCTCAACCAGGCGATCCCATTGGCGGAGGAGGGCCAAAGTTGACTGTGATAGCTGTTTGCGCTCCTCATAGCCTGGGCGCTGCTTCTGTGTCCAGAACGTCAAGACTTCCCGAATTACAGGGTCAGCCTGCTGGAGTGTACCGATGTCGGAAGGGGCACGATGAGGCAAAGCTACCACAGCAGCTTGGGTCGCCTTGGACCTTTGAACCTGCAAGACTTGCTGCAAGGGTTCAGGTAGTGATGTGCCCGGGAGCAGGATTTCCATGTCTTGTGCACCAGGGGGATTCTGACGACACAAAGCATCAGCATTCCGGTTAGCCTTTCCTGAGCGGTACTTGACTTCAAAGTCAAATGCGGAAAGCTGGGCTGCCCAACGCTGTTCTGTGGCACCAAGCTTGGCAGATGACAGGTGGCTAAGGGGATTGTTGTCTGTAGAGCCCAAAAGGCATGCGATTCCACTCAAAGAGGCCGAATGGAGTGCAGAATGCTGTTTTAGGCCGGTCTGCCTCAGCAACTGGGACTTGGTTGTACCCGCTGGCAAGATCCATGGTGGAAAACCAGCGGGCACCTGTCAAGGCATCAAGAGACTCCTCAATGCGAGGGAGAGGAAACGCGTCCTTTCGGGTCTTATTGTTCAGCGGCCTATAGTCAACGCACATCCGGAGACTGCCGTCTTTCTTTTTAACAAGTACGATGGGGGACGCGTAGGGGCTGCTGCTCTCTCTGATTACCTGGGCCTCCAGCAAGTTATTAATATGCTCTTTCACCACCTCATAATCAGAGGGCGGAATGCGCCTGTAACGCTGGCGGACAGGAACATCGTCCACCAGAGGGATGTCGTGGGCAATCAAGTTGGTGCAGCCAAGGTCCCCATCATGAGCAGAAAAGACCGGTGCATACCTTGTGAGGAGGGACCTCACCTTACTCTGCTCCCCAGCAGGCACGGAGGACAAATCCATGGCTGCTATCTGCTCTGGGACAGAAGCAGAAACAGACTGGGAGGCCACTGTGGCCACGCTAGATGGCACTTCTGTGACCCCAGCAGGCATGCTCACGACGCTTACCTCATCCAGACTGCCCACAACAGTACGTGGATAGAGCAACACGTCTGTGGAACCTACATTCACAATAGGAATGTAGGCAGTGCCCCTTTCCACCCGAACCAAAGCAGGAGAGGCAAGCAGTCCAGCTGGAAGGCCAGAGTCCAAGGGCTCAAACAGCGTGGTGGTACCAGAGTACTGTTTGGAGCAGGTGGCCGTAACAATCTTCATTGTGCCACCGGGGATCCGGCATGCCCTCCTGCCACGCACCCTGACCTTACCTAAGACAGGCTGGGTGGCCTGCACAGTGGCTTGGTGGCACTTCTGCAGTGCCTGCAGAACTGACTCTGGCGCCTCAGATACTGAGGGCAGATCAAACAAGGCCAGGCCGTGCTGCCCGAAGAGCTCTCGATAGCATCTGCGGATTACATTCATCCCTAAAACACCAGGGACCTGAGCAGACACACCACCAGGAGGATCCTTGACCACTATACCAGTTCTACCCCTGAACATAGGACATCGCCTATCTCTGGGCACAAACACGAGTCTCTCTGCTAAAGGGGCACTAGCAATGGAAGGAGCAGTCGGGGGCACCGCAGAAGTAGATGGCACGGCACGAGGAGCAGATATGGCTGCAGCCTGTTCCTGCCGCAGCCTCTCATTATCTGCTCTCAACTGGGCAACTAAATCCCTCAACTCTTGCAACTCTCCCTCCATAGCTACACCTTGACCAAATAAAGTGGAGACTTAGCACGCTGCTTGGGTTGAGTACACTCACCGGCCAGACTTCCTCCACAGGAGCCAACTGCTGCTTTGCCTCGGCTTGATATAAGAAAAAAAACAAAAACAAAAACAACAACAACAACGACAACAAAACACTCACACACCTGGAACTGCTTTTACCTGAAATCACAAGATTATGTATGAAAGACAAAGAAAGAAAAACAAACGACAAGAAACGCACGTCTCTGCTCTCAAAGTTATCCTGCCGACAACGCCAGATTGTGGCGACACGAGGACAGATGAGGGCAATTAATAGTGGGTTGGTTAGTGAATATCACTAACCAGGGCAAGCTGGACAACGCCACCTTGGGAGTTTCACCCAAGGAAATACAGCAACAAACCCCAAGTTAAAGGCACTAAGGTTCGTAACAATGAGGCAGAAGATGTGCTTAAAAAAAAGATAAACAACCAATCCTTTATTACAAAATGCACACAAAAGAAACAATAGATGCCACCGGCACACAAGGGATAAGGACGGGGGGACCTTCCAGTGCTGAGGCTTACCGGCAGGGAGACGGGTCCACAAGAGTGTGAGGGATCCAACAGGAGAATTCGGACTAACGACAACAATCTGCCATCAGGCTAGCTTACCAATAGGATGTTGTTTAACCACCTGAGCGGATGTGGAAAGCTCGCAGACTCCAGCAGCAGGAGGAGGACAGCAAGACAGTTTTGGAGACTGGCACGACTGGCGCGTAAGTATGGAAGTACACAGTGCTACGAAAGGAGCCAACTCGTGAGATAAAACAGCGAAATTTCTACACCAGTACCGGCAGTTAATGCTACGTTACCTGGGCAGGTGGCAGCGGGGGGGAAGCGGAAGCGAGGCGACCAGGAAGTGGACGATCTCAACGCCAAAGAGCAAGAGGGAGTCCGGATGAACCCGGTCCCCTCATATAGGGTGCCCTTGTATGGCGATTGGCCAACGTGGCAATAAGAGCAGGGCAGCACACTCATGCGTTAGGGGCGGGGCTGAATATTTCACCCTGCTACACTGGGTCTGCGTCCAGATTTGCTTTTGCTCTTGCACAAGGCTGAAGGAAGGTGCACCGTTCCCGGCGGCACTGCAATACCGGGTCGATGCATGGAGTGAACGGAGCAAGCCCCTTTTTCAGCTCCCGGCGCTAAAAATCCATTTAATATGTTGTCCCCGTATAGAGGACATATCAGATATTAAACTGATAAGAACAGATACTACACTTGATCTTAGCCAAAAGGCCGAGAAGCGATGAGGTTCAAACGTTTGCTGGCCCAGGCCACCCCCTGGAACAGTGCGCACACGCCGTGGTGCAAGCGTTTGACTTGCGCATAAGAAGGGCAGGAGCTTAGCACCTCCTCCCAGGCGCTCCCTGGCTCAGCCCTGAGCGTTTGGTGTGTGTTTGTGTGACCGAGGGCGCTGTTGATATTCACAAATGCACGAGGCTCAGCCCAGTGGCAGAGCCATCAAAAAAGAAGTGCAACTCGTTGCTGTTCCCTTCCACGGAAGACAATTTCAATTTTTCAACATTTTGACGCTCATTAAGTACATTACAGGGGTAACATCAAAGTACACAAATTACTTAGACGTGATGACATGGAAGTTTCAGCTATCCCATTTAAATACCATTGCAATCTTTCCATAATTGTTACTTCAGCTAAAACAGGTCATACATTATCAAACAAAGGCGTGTTTGGAACTCTCCCCTGCAAAAGCTTTCTTTTCTTTTCTTTTCTTTTCATTAGTTGACTTATCTTTTAGAATATAATCATTAAAAATGTTCAACATAGATTTCATAACAATTTCTTGTGGGACACAAAACTTTCTCTAACTGGCATCCTGCAAAGCTGACTAACTCATCACAGTAAGGTGCCATCACTCTTTTGGCTGTTACTGAAAAGCAACCACAGGGCTGCAACAACATATCATTCTAAAAGCTGATGAATTTAAGTTGCTGATGACCACTTTGCTTATCTTCAACACTATGATGAGGGGAGAGCGCGTACGCAGTCCCCCACTACCACAAATTATGCAGTCGAGATTCCCACATGTGGGGAATTCGCACGGGTCAGCACATCCCTCAGTGCAATGGATGCGCCTCGCCATGGGTGAACCACCTTGTTGATCATGGTATCTCCCCTGCCAGGTAAGTATGAATTGAAGGTGCCACTGACAGGCGGCTAAGTCCTGGACACGGCAACCTATGTGACGGTACGGACAAGGCAGAATCTCACAGTCAGGTGCCCTTAGCATTAGCTGACCTTCACTGGTTGTTGCTGAGAATCACATTGACTCAAAAGATGTTGACTGGCGTCCTGCAAAGCTGACTAACTTACATCACAGTCAGGTGCCCTGACTCTTTTGTCTGTTTCTGAAAGGTTCAAAACACTTCCGTCATTTGACTAAGACGCGTGGTACGCCCACTTTGGACGTCAATTTGTTTCCGTTTTTTCCATGAGAAACATAACAAACAGTGACCTGGCATGCAGTCTCCGTCTCTGGCAAAGCAAACACAGGGCTGCAACAACACGTCAGTCTAAAAGCTGATGAATTCAGGTCACAGTCAATGACCACTTTGCTTATCTTCAACACTATGATGAGAGGAGAGCGCGTACGCAGTCCCCCACTATCACAAATCATGCAGCCCTAACGGTTTGCAGGCCCAGGCGACCCCCTGGAGCAGCGCGCACACGGCGTGGTGCAAGCGTTTGACTTGCGCGTAAGAAGGGCAGGCGCTGAGGCACCTCCTCCCAGGCGCTCCGTGGCTCAGCCCTGAGCGTTTTGTGCGTGTGTTTGTGTGACCGAGGGCGCTGTTGATATTCACAAATGAACGAGGCTCAGCCAAGTGGCAGAGCCATCCAAAAATAGGTGCAACTCATTGGTGTTCCTTTCCACGGAAGTCTTTAGTAAAAGGCGAAAGACTTGTGCGATATGAAGAGAAACCTGAGTAAGTACGGCCCTCCCCTGTACGGCAGCCAAGACTGGTGTCGTCCCAGTCACTACACTCATGGTAGGCCTCGCTCTTTGTTGCACTGTCCCGACTGCAAGCTCTGGCTGCATTTTTGTCAGGCGTCATCCCGCCTTTGCTCCTTCCCCCTTCCCCCTTCCCCCGCAGACACACAGTGATGGGAGAGCAGGAGACTGCCAGGGTTCCCAGTCAACAGCCAACAGGCTGAATTCCTGCAGCTCCGACTTGCGATGCCACGAGCGCCATCCGCTTTGAGCCTCGCCTCTTGATGCGCTGTCAAGACGAGCGACGGCCCTCTCGGCCTGCGTCCAGATTTGCTTTTGCTCTTGCACAAGGCTGAAGGAAGGTGCACCGTTCCCGGCGGCACTGCAATACCGGGTCGATGCATGGAGTGAACGGAGCAAGCCCCTTTTTCAGCTCCCGGCGCTAAAAATCCATTTAATATGTTGTCCCCGTATAGAGGACATATCAGATATTAAACTGATAAGAACAGATACTACACTTGATCTTAGCCAAAAGGCCGAGAAGCGATGAGGTTCAACCGTTTGCTGGCCCAGGCCACCCCCTGGAACAGTGCGCACACGCCGTGGTGCAAGCGCTTGACTTGCGCATAAGAAGGGCAGGAGCTTAGCACCTCCTCCCAGGCGCTCCCTGGCTCAGCCCTGAGCGTTTGGTGTGTGTTTGTGTGACCGAGGGCGCTGTTGATATTCACAAATGCACGAGGCTCAGCCCAGTGGCAGAGCCATCAAAAAAGAAGTGCAACTCGTTGCTGTTCCCTTCCACGGAAGACAATTTCAATTTTTCAACATTTTGACGCTCATTAAGTCCATTACAGGGGTAACATCAAAGTACACAAATTACTTAGACGTGATGACATGGAAGTTTCAGCTATCCCATTTAAATACCATTGCAATCTTTCCATAATTGTTACTTCAGCTAAAACAGGTCATACATTATCAAACAAAGGCGTGTTTGGAACTCTCCCCTGCAAAAGCTTTCTTTTCTTTTCTTTTCTTTTCTTTTCATTAGTTGACTTATCTTTTAGAATATAATCATTAAAAATGTTCAACATAGATTTCATAACAATTTCTTGTGGGACACAAAACTTTCTCTAACTGGCATCCTGCAAAGCTGACTAACTCATCACAGTAAGGTGCCATCACTCTTTTGGCTGTTACTGAAAAGCAACCACAGGGCTGCAACAACATATCATTCTAAAAGCTGATGAATTTAAGTTGCTGATGACCACTTTGCTTATCTTCAACACTATGATGAGGGGAGAGCGCGTACGCAGTCCCCCACTACCACAAATTATGCAGTCGAGATTCCCACATGTGGGGAATTCGCACGGGTCAGCACATCCCTCAGTGCAATGGATGCGCCTCGCCATGGGTGAACCACCTTGTTGATCATGGTATCTCCCCTGCCAGGTAAGTATGAATTGAAGGTGCCACTGACAGGCGGCTAAGTCCTGGACACGGCAACCTATGTGACGGTACGGACAAGGCAGAATCTCACAGTCAGGTGCCCTTAGCATTAGCTGACCTTCACTGGTTGTTGCTGAGAATCACATTGACTCAAAAGATGTTGACTGGCGTCCTGCAAAGCTGACTAACTTACATCACAGTCAGGTGCACTGACTCTTTTGTCTGTTTCTGAAAGGTTCAAAACACTTCCGTCATTTGACTAAGACGCGTGGTACGCCCACTTTGGACGTCAATTTGTTTCCGTTTTTTCCATGAGAAACATAACAAACAGTGACCTGGCATGCAGTCTCCGTCTCTGGCAAAGCAAACACAGGGCTGCAACAACACGTCAGTCTAAAAGCTGATGAATTCAGGTCACAGTCAATGACCACTTTGCTTATCTTCAACACTATGATGAGAGGAGAGCGCGTACGCAGTCCCCCACTATCACAAATCATGCAGCCCTAACGGTTTGCAGGCCCAGGCGACCCCCTGGAGCAGCGCGCACACGGCGTGGTGCAAGCGTTTGACTTGCGCGTAAGAAGGGCAGGCGCTGAGGCACCTCCTCCCAGGCGCTCCGTGGCTCAGCCCTGAGCGCTTTGTGCGTGTGTTTGTGTGACCGAGGGCGCTGTTGATATTCACAAATGAACGAGGCTCAGCCAAGTGGCAGAGCCATCCAAAAATAGGTGCAACTCATTGGTGTTCCTTTCCACGGAAGTCTTTAGTAAAAGGCGAAAGACTTGTGCGATATGAAGAGAAACCTGAGTAAGTACGGCCCTCCCCTGTACGGCAGCCAAGACTGGTGTCGTCCCAGTCACTACACTCATGGTAGGCCTCGCTCTTTGTTGCACTGTCCCGACTGCAAGCTCTGGCTGCATTTTTGTCAGGCGTCATCCCGCCTTTGCTCCTTCCCCCTTCCCCCGCAGACACACAGTGATGGGAGAGCAGGAGACTGCCAGGGTTCCCAGTCAACAGCCAACAGGCTGAATTCCTGCAGCTCCGACTTGCGATGCCACGAGCGCCATCCGCTTTGAGCCTCGCCTCTTGATGCGCTGTCAAGACGAGCGACGGCCCTCTCGGCCTGCGTCCAGATTTGCTTTTGCTCTTGCACAAGGCTGAAGGAAGGTGCACCGTTCCCGGTGGCACTGCAATACCGGGTCGATGCATGGAGTGAACGGAGCAAGCCCCTTTTTCAGCTCCCGGCGCTAAAAATCCATTTAATATGTTGTCCCCGTATAGAGGACATATCAGATATTAAACTGATAAGAACAGATACTACACTTGATCTTAGCCAAAAGGCCGAGAAGCGATGAGGTTCAACCGTTTGCTGGCCCAGGCCACCCCCTGGAACAGTGCGCACACGCCGTGGTGCAAGCGCTTGACTTGCGCATAAGAAGGGCAGGAGCTTAGCACCTCCTCCCAGGCGCTCCCTGGCTCAGCCCTGAGCGTTTGGTGTGTGTTTGTGTGACCGAGGGCGCTGTTGATATTCACAAATGCACGAGGCTCAGCCCAGTGGCAGAGCCATCAAAAAAGAAGTGCAACTCGTTGCTGTTCCCTTCCACGGAAGACAATTTCAATTTTTCAACATTTTGACGCTCATTAAGTCCATTACAGGGGTAACATCAAAGTACACAAATTACTTAGACGTGATGACATGGAAGTTTCAGCTATCCCATTTAAATACCATTGCAATCTTTCCATAATTGTTACTTCAGCTAAAACAGGTCATACATTATCAAACAAAGGCGTGTTTGGAACTCTCCCCTGCAAAAGCTTTCTTTTCTTTTCTTTTCTTTTCTTTTCATTAGTTGACTTATCTTTTAGAATATAATCATTAAAAATGTTCAACATAGATTTCATAACAATTTCTTGTGGGACACAAAACTTTCTCTAACTGGCATCCTGCAAAGCTGACTAACTCATCACAGTAAGGTGCCATCACTCTTTTGGCTGTTACTGAAAAGCAACCACAGGGCTGCAACAACATATCATTCTAAAAGCTGATGAATTTAAGTTGCTGATGACCACTTTGCTTATCTTCAACACTATGATGAGGGGAGAGCGCGTACGCAGTCCCCCACTACCACAAATTATGCAGTCGAGATTCCCACATGTGGGGAATTCGCACGGGTCAGCACATCCCTCAGTGCAATGGATGCGCCTCGCCATGGGTGAACCACCTTGTTGATCATGGTATCTCCCCTGCCAGGTAAGTATGAATTGAAGGTGCCACTGACAGGCGGCTAAGTCCTGGACACGGCAACCTATGTGACGGTACGGACAAGGCAGAATCTCACAGTCAGGTGCCCTTAGCATTAGCTGACCTTCACTGGTTGTTGCTGAGAATCACATTGACTCAAAAGATGTTGACTGGCGTCCTGCAAAGCTGACTAACTTACATCACAGTCAGGTGCCCTGACTCTTTTGTCTGTTTCTGAAAGGTTCAAAACACTTCCGTCATTTGACTAAGACGCGTGGTACGCCCACTTTGGACGTCAATTTGTTTCCGTTTTTTCCATGAGAAACATAACAAACAGTGACCTGGCATGCAGTCTCCGTCTCTGGCAAAGCAAACACAGGGCTGCAACAACACGTCAGTCTAAAAGCTGATGAATTCAGGTCACAGTCAATGACCACTTTGCTTATCTTCAACACTATGATGAGAGGAGAGCGCGTACGCAGTCCCCCACTATCACAAATCATGCAGCCCTAACGGTTTGCAGGCCCAGGCGACCCCCTGGAGCAGCGCGCACACGGCGTGGTGCAAGCGTTTGACTTGCGCGTAAGAAGGGCAGGCGCTGAGGCACCTCCTCCCAGGCGCTCCGTGGCTCAGCCCTGAGCGCTTTGTGCGTGTGTTTGTGTGACCGAGGGCGCTGTTGATATTCACAAATGAACGAGGCTCAGCCAAGTGGCAGAGCCATCCAAAAATAGGTGCAACTCATTGGTGTTCCTTTCCACGGAAGTCTTTAGTAAAAGGCGAAAGACTTGTGCGATATGAAGAGAAACCTGAGTAAGTACGGCCCTCCCCTGTACGGCAGCCAAGACTGGTGTCGTCCCAGTCACTACACTCATGGTAGGCCTCGCTCTTTGTTGCACTGTCCCGACTGCAAGCTCTGGCTGCATTTTTGTCAGGCGTCATCCCGCCTTTGCTCCTTCCCCCTTCCCCCTTCCCCCGCAGACACACAGTGATGGGAGAGCAGGAGACTGCCAGGGTTCCCAGTCAACAGCCAACAGGCTGAATTCCTGCCGCTCCGACTTGCGATGCCACGAGCGCCATCCGCTTTGAGCCTCGCCTCTTGATGCGCTGTCAAGACGAGCGACGGCCCTCTCGGCCTGCGTCCAGATTTGCTTTTGCTCTTGCACAAGGCTGAAGGAAGGTGCACCGTTCCCGGCGGCACTGCAATACCGGGTCGATGCATGGAGTGAACGGAGCAAGCCCCTTTTTCAGCTCCCGGCGCTAAAAATCCATTTAATATGTTGTCCCCGTATAGAGGACATATCAGATATTAAACTGATAAGAACAGATACTACACTTGATCTTAGCCAAAAGGCCGAGAAGCGATGAGGTTCAACCGTTTGCTGGCCCAGGCCACCCCCTGGAACAGTGCGCACACGCCGTGGTGCAAGCGCTTGACTTGCGCATAAGAAGGGCAGGAGCTTAGCACCTCCTCCCAGGCGCTCCCTGGCTCAGCCCTGAGCGTTTGGTGTGTGTTTGTGTGACCGAGGGCGCTGTTGATATTCACAAATGCACGAGGCTCAGCCCAGTGGCAGAGCCATCAAAAAAGAAGTGCAACTCGTTGCTGTTCCCTTCCACGGAAGACAATTTCAATTTTTCAACATTTTGACGCTCATTAAGTCCATTACAGGGGTAACATCAAAGTACACAAATTACTTAGACGTGATGACATGGAAGTTTCAGCTATCCCATTTAAATACCATTGCAATCTTTCCATAATTGTTACTTCAGCTAAAACAGGTCATACATTATCAAACAAAGGCGTGTTTGGAACTCTCCCCTGCAAAAGCTTTCTTTTCTTTTCTTTTCTTTTCTTTTCATTAGTTGACTTATCTTTTAGAATATAATCATTAAAAATGTTCAACATAGATTTCATAACAATTTCTTGTGGGACACAAAACTTTCTCTAACTGGCATCCTGCAAAGCTGACTAACTCATCACAGTAAGGTGCCATCACTCTTTTGGCTGTTACTGAAAAGCAACCACAGGGCTGCAACAACATATCATTCTAAAAGCTGATGAATTTAAGTTGCTGATGACCACTTTGCTTATCTTCAACACTATGATGAGGGGAGAGCGCGTACGCAGTCCCCCACTACCACAAATTATGCAGTCGAGATTCCCACATGTGGGGAATTCGCACGGGTCAGCACATCCCTCAGTGCAATGGATGCGCCTCGCCATGGGTGAACCACCTTGTTGATCATGGTATCTCCCCTGCCAGGTAAGTATGAATTGAAGGTGCCACTGACAGGCGGCTAAGTCCTGGACACGGCAACTGTAGTATAATTTTTTCTCAACAAGACATGTGAAGATATGTGAGAATTGAGTCAAACACTGTAACCAATGGTAGTTTGTAGCAGAAGTGTGATAGTGGAGAAATAGAAAGGCACACAGAGGAGTCAGGAGGGTGATACTATGCAAGGCTGACATTGCGCAGCTAACACTGCGCAGCAGAAGTCAGATATCAAGAGATCATATGAGCCTATATCTGCATCATGAGCCTTTGGTACTTTCCGGTACTTTCCATGATTCTGCAGGTGTCTCTGCAGCCGGTGTTGGCCGGTTCTAACCGGTTTTGACCAGTACTAACTGTGACCTTGTATAACCCTGTGTGTCCTCATATAACCTTACTGTATTCAAGCTATACTACGTATTTACCATGAAAGACAATAATGATTACCAATCATACTGTGATGATGATTATCAAGCATACTGTGATCAATGAATGCTGATTTTTGATGATTATTATGATTATACATATTTTTAAAAAAGAGAATGCACGACAAGCAAAAGTTAATGGTGTAATTGTAAGAAGTAAATACTTTTTAAAAAAATAGAACCCAAGACGACCAGAAGTTAATGGTGTAATTTGGAAGAATAGAAAATAAAATAAAAAGGAAGCATCCTTAAGATGCACCTTTGATGTATCAATACAGATTTGGAAAAGATAGGGAAATTCCGGGCAGGAAAGCTGCCAAAAGATAACGTAATGGTGTATAAAAATAGAAGAATCAGAAAAAAGAAGAAGATACCCCAAGGGCGGGGGTGACCTTGAACAAACTGTATAAAAGACAGACACAGACCCTTGTAAGTCGGAGAGACTTGGAGAACTTCATGAGAGTTACACCTTGTGTGTCTCTGAGTGTTTCCCCTTTGTTGTCGACAATAAAGTTGCTTCTCGGACTTCGACTCCTGCCGCCTTTTTGAGCATTTTTCTCGGACAGCTGAATTTGATTTACAACACAACCTATGTGACGGTACGGACAAGGCAGAATCTCACAGTCAGGTGCCCTTAGCATTAGCTGACCTTCACTGGTTGTTGCTGAGAATCACATTGACTCAAAAGATGTTGACTGGCGTCCTGCAAAGCTGACTAACTTACATCACAGTCAGGTGCCCTGACTCTTTTGTCTGTTTCTGAAAGGTTCAAAACACTTCCGTCATTTGACTAAGACGCGTGGTACGCCCACTTTGGACGTCAATTTGTTTCCGTTTTTTCCATGAGAAACATAACAAACAGTGACCTGGCATGCAGTCTCCGTCTCTGGCAAAGCAAACACAGGGCTGCAACAACACGTCAGTCTAAAAGCTGATGAATTCAGGTCACAGTCAATGACCACTTTGCTTATCTTCAACACTATGATGAGAGGAGAGCGCGTACGCAGTCCCCCACTATCACAAATCATGCAGCCCTAACGGTTTGCAGGCCCAGGCGACCCCCTGGAGCAGCGCGCACACGGCGTGGTGCAAGCGTTTGACTTGCGCGTAAGAAGGGCAGGCGCTGAGGCACCTCCTCCCAGGCGCTCCGTGGCTCAGCCCTGAGCGCTTTGTGCGTGTGTTTGTGTGACCGAGGGCGCTGTTGATATTCACAAATGAACGAGGCTCAGCCAAGTGGCAGAGCCATCCAAAAATAGGTGCAACTCATTGGTGTTCCTTTCCACGGAAGTCTTTAGTAAAAGGCGAAAGACTTGTGCGATATGAAGAGAAACCTGAGTAAGTACGGCCCTCCCCTGTACGGCAGCCAAGACTGGTGTCGTCCCAGTCACTACACTCATGGTAGGCCTCGCTCTTTGTTGCACTGTCCCGACTGCAAGCTCTGGCTGCATTTTTGTCAGGCGTCATCCCGCCTTTGCTCCTTCCCCCTTCCCCCTTCCCCCGCAGACACACAGTGATGGGAGAGCAGGAGACTGCCAGGGTTCCCAGTCAACAGCCAACAGGCTGAATTCCTGCAGCTCCGACTTGCGATGCCACGAGCGCCATCCGCTTTGAGCCTCGCCTCTTGATGCGCTGTCAAGACGAGCGACGGCCCTCTCGGCCTGCGTCCAGATTTGCTTTTGCTCTTGCACAAGGCTGAAGGAAGGTGCACCGTTCCCGGCGGCACTGCAATACCGGGTCGATGCATGGAGTGAACGGAGCAAGCCCCTTTTTCAGCTCCCGGCGCTAAAAATCCATTTAATATGTTGTCCCCGTATAGAGGACATATCAGATATTAAACTGATAAGAACAGATACTACACTTGATCTTAGCCAAAAGGCCGAGAAGCGATGAGGTTCAACCGTTTGCTGGCCCAGGCCACCCCCTGGAACAGTGCGCACACGCCGTGGTGCAAGCGCTTGACTTGCGCATAAGAAGGGCAGGAGCTTAGCACCTCCTCCCAGGCGCTCCCTGGCTCAGCCCTGAGCGTTTGGTGTGTGTTTGTGTGACCGAGGGCGCTGTTGATATTCACAAATGCACGAGGCTCAGCCCAGTGGCAGAGCCATCAAAAAAGAAGTGCAACTCGTTGCTGTTCCCTTCCACGGAAGACAATTTCAATTTTTCAACATTTTGACGCTCATTAAGTCCATTACAGGGGTAACATCAAAGTACACAAATTACTTAGACGTGATGACATGGAAGTTTCAGCTATCCCATTTAAATACCATTGCAATCTTTCCATAATTGTTACTTCAGCTAAAACAGGTCATACATTATCAAACAAAGGCGTGTTTGGAACTCTCCCCTGCAAAAGCTTTCTTTTCTTTTCTTTTCTTTTCTTTTCTTTTCATTAGTTGACTTATCTTTTAGAATATAATCATTAAAAATGTTCAACATAGATTTCATAACAATTTCTTGTGGGACACAAAACTTTCTCTAACTGGCATCCTGCAAAGCTGACTAACTCATCACAGTAAGGTGCCATCACTCTTTTGGCTGTTACTGAAAAGCAACCACAGGGCTGCAACAACATATCATTCTAAAAGCTGATGAATTTAAGTTGCTGATGACCACTTTGCTTATCTTCAACACTATGATGAGGGGAGAGCGCGTACGCAGTCCCCCACTACCACAAATTATGCAGTCGAGATTCCCACATGTGGGGAATTCGCACGGGTCAGCACATCCCTCAGTGCAATGGATGCGCCTCGCCATGGGTGAACCACCTTGTTGATCATGGTATCTCCCCTGCCAGGTAAGTATGAATTGAAGGTGCCACTGACAGGCGGCTAAGTCCTGGACACGGCAACCTATGTGACGGTACGGACAAGGCAGAATCTCACAGTCAGGTGCCCTTAGCATTAGCTGACCTTCACTGGTTGTTGCTGAGAATCACATTGACTCAAAAGATGTTGACTGGCGTCCTGCAAAGCTGACTAACTTACATCACAGTCAGGTGCCCTGACTCTTTTGTCTGTTTCTGAAAGGTTCAAAACACTTCCGTCTTTTGACTAAGACGCGTGGTACGCCCACTTTGGACGTCAATTTGTTTCCGTTTTTTCCATGAGAAACATAACAAACAGTGACCTGGCATGCAGTCTCCGTCTCTGGCAAAGCAAACACAGGGCTGCAACAACACGTCAGTCTAAAAGCTGATGAATTCAGGTCACAGTCAATGACCACTTTGCTTATCTTCAACACTATGATGAGAGGAGAGCGCGTACGCAGTCCCCCACTATCACAAATCATGCAGCCCTAACGGTTTGCAGGCCCAGGCGACCCCCTGGAGCAGCGCGCACACGGCGTGGTGCAAGCGTTTGACTTGCGCGTAAGAAGGGCAGGCGCTGAGGCACCTCCTCCCAGGCGCTCCGTGGCTCAGCCCTGAGCGCTTTGTGCGTGTGTTTGTGTGACCGAGGGCGCTGTTGATATTCACAAATGAACGAGGCTCAGCCAAGTGGCAGAGCCATCCAAAAATAGGTGCAACTCATTGGTGTTCCTTTCCACGGAAGTCTTTAGTAAAAGGCGAAAGACTTGTGCGATATGAAGAGAAACCTGAGTAAGTACGGCCCTCCCCTGTACGGCAGCCAAGACTGGTGTCGTCCCAGTCACTACACTCATGGTAGGCCTCGCTCTTTGTTGCACTGTCCCGACTGCAAGCTCTGGCTGCATTTTTGTCAGGCGTCATCCCGCCTTTACTCCTTCCCCCTTCCCCCTTCCCCCGCAGACACACAGTGATGGGAGAGCAGGAGACTGCCAGGGTTCCCAGTCAACAGCCAACAGGCTGAATTCCTGCAGCTCCGACTTGCGATGCCACGAGCGCCATCCGCTTTGAGCCTCGCCTCTTGATGCGCTGTCAAGACGAGCGACGGCCCTCTCGGCCTGCGTCCAGATTTGCTTTTGCTCTTGCACAAGGCTGAAGGAAGGTGCACCGTTCCCGGCGGCACTGCAATACCGGGTCGATGCATGGAGTGAACGGAGCAAGCCCCTTTTTCAGCTCCCGGCGCTAAAAATCCATTTAATATGTTGTCCCCGTATAGAGGACATATCAGATATTAAACTGATAAGAACAGATACTACACTTGATCTTAGCCAAAAGGCCGAGAAGCGATGAGGTTCAACCGTTTGCTGGCCCAGGCCACCCCCTGGAACAGTGCGCACACGCCGTGGTGCAAGCGCTTGACTTGCGCATAAGAAGGGCAGGAGCTTAGCACCTCCTCCCAGGCGCTCCCTGGCTCAGCCCTGAGCGTTTGGTGTGTGTTTGTGTGACCGAGGGCGCTGTTGATATTCACAAATGCACGAGGCTCAGCCCAGTGGCAGAGCCATCAAAAAAGAAGTGCAACTCGTTGCTGTTCCCTTCCACGGAAGACAATTTCAATTTTTCAACATTTTGACGCTCATTAAGTCCATTACAGGGGTAACATCAAAGTACACAAATTACTTAGACGTGATGACATGGAAGTTTCAGCTATCCCATTTAAATACCATTGCAATCTTTCCATAATTGTTACTTCAGCTAAAACAGGTCATACATTATCAAACAAAGGCGTGTTTGGAACTCTCCCCTGCAAAAGCTTTCTTTTCTTTTCTTTTCTTTTCTTTTCTTTTCATTAGTTGACTTATCTTTTAGAATATAATCATTAAAAATGTTCAACATAGATTTCATAACAATTTCTTGTGGGACACAAAACTTTCTCTAACTGGCATCCTGCAAAGCTGACTAACTCATCACAGTAAGGTGCCATCACTCTTTTGGCTGTTACTGAAAAGCAACCACAGGGCTGCAACAACATATCATTCTAAAAGCTGATGAATTTAAGTTGCTGATGACCACTTTGCTTATCTTCAACACTATGATGAGGGGAGAGCGCGTACGCAGTCCCCCACTACCACAAATTATGCAGTCGAGATTCCCACATGTGGGGAATTCGCACGGGTCAGCACATCCCTCAGTGCAATGGATGCGCCTCGCCATGGGTGAACCACCTTGTTGATCATGGTATCTCCCCTGCCAGGTAAGTATGAATTGAAGGTGCCACTGACAGGCGGCTAAGTCCTGGACACGGCAACCTATGTGACGGTACGGACAAGGCAGAATCTCACAGTCAGGTGCCCTTAGCATTAGCTGACCTTCACTGGTTGTTGCTGAGAATCACATTGACTCAAAAGATGTTGACTGGCGTCCTGCAAAGCTGACTAACTTACATCACAGTCAGGTGCCCTGACTCTTTTGTCTGTTTCTGAAAGGTTCAAAACACTTCCGTCATTTGACTAAGACGCGTGGTACGCCCACTTTGGACGTCAATTTGTTTCCGTTTTTTCCATGAGAAACATAACAAACAGTGACCTGGCATGCAGTCTCCGTCTCTGGCAAAGCAAACACAGGGCTGCAACAACACGTCAGTCTAAAAGCTGATGAATTCAGGTCACAGTCAATGACCACTTTGCTTATCTTCAACACTATGATGAGAGGAGAGCGCGTACGCAGTCCCCCACTATCACAAATCATGCAGCCCTAACGGTTTGCAGGCCCAGGCGACCCCCTGGAGCAGCGCGCACACGGCGTGGTGCAAGCGTTTGACTTGCGCGTAAGAAGGGCAGGCGCTGAGGCACCTCCTCCCAGGCGCTCCGTGGCTCAGCCCTGAGCGCTTTGTGCGTGTGTTTGTGTGACCGAGGGCGCTGTTGATATTCACAAATGAACGAGGCTCAGCCAAGTGGCAGAGCCATCCAAAAATAGGTGCAACTCATTGGTGTTCCTTTCCACGGAAGTCTTTAGTAAAAGGCGAAAGACTTGTGCGATATGAAGAGAAACCTGAGTAAGTACGGCCCTCCCCTGTACGGCAGCCAAGACTGGTGTCGTCCCAGTCACTACACTCATGGTAGGCCTCGCTCTTTGTTGCACTGTCCCGACTGCAGGCTCTGGCTGCATTTTTGTCAGGCGTCATCCCGCCTTTGCTCCTTCCCCCTTCCCCCGCAGACACACAGTGATGGGAGAGCAGGAGACTGCCAGGGTTCCCAGTCAACAGCCAACAGGCTGAATTCCTGCCGCTCCGACTTGCGATGCCACGAGCGCCATCCGCTTTGAGCCTCGCCTCTTGATGCGCTGTCAAGACGAGCGACGGCCCTCTCGGCCTGCGTCCAGATTTGCTTTTGCTCTTGCACAAGGCTGAAGGAAGGTGCACCGTTCCCGGCGGCACTGCAATACCGGGTCGATGCATGGAGTGAACGGAGCAAGCCCCTTTTTCAGCTCCCGGCGCTAAAAATCCATTTAATATGTTGTCCCCGTATAGAGGACATATCAGATATTAAACTGATAAGAACAGATACTACACTTGATCTTAGCCAAAAGGCCGAGAAGCGATGAGGTTCAACCGTTTGCTGGCCCAGGCCACCCCCTGGAACAGTGCGCACACGCCGTGGTGCAAGCGCTTGACTTGCGCATAAGAAGGGCAGGAGCTTAGCACCTCCTCCCAGGCGCTCCCTGGCTCAGCCCTGAGCGTTTGGTGTGTGTTTGTGTGACCGAGGGCGCTGTTGATATTCACAAATGCACGAGGCTCAGCCCAGTGGCAGAGCCATCAAAAAAGAAGTGCAACTCGTTGCTGTTCCCTTCCACGGAAGACAATTTCAATTTTTCAACATTTTGACGCTCATTAAGTCCATTACAGGGGTAACATCAAAGTACACAAATTACTTAGACGTGATGACATGGAAGTTTCAGCTATCCCATTTAAATACCATTGCAATCTTTCCATAATTGTTACTTCAGCTAAAACAGGTCATACATTATCAAACAAAGGCGTGTTTGGAACTCTCCCCTGCAAAAGCTTTCTTTTCTTTTCTTTTCTTTTCTTTTCATTAGTTGACTTATCTTTTAGAATATAATCATTAAAAATGTTCAACATAGATTTCATAACAATTTCTTGTGGGACACAAAACTTTCTCTAACTGGCATCCTGCAAAGCTGACTAACTCATCACAGTAAGGTGCCATCACTCTTTTGGCTGTTACTGAAAAGCAACCACAGGGCTGCAACAACATATCATTCTAAAAGCTGATGAATTTAAGTTGCTGATGACCACTTTGCTTATCTTCAACACTATGATGAGGGGAGAGCGCGTACGCAGTCCCCCACTACCACAAATTATGCAGTCGAGATTCCCACATGTGGGGAATTCGCACGGGTCAGCACATCCCTCAGTGCAATGGATGCGCCTCGCCATGGGTGAACCACCTTGTTGATCATGGTATCTCCCCTGCCAGGTAAGTATGAATTGAAGGTGCCACTGACAGGCGGCTAAGTCCTGGACACGGCAACCTATGTGACGGTACGGACAAGGCAGAATCTCACAGTCAGGTGCCCTTAGCATTAGCTGACCTTCACTGGTTGTTGCTGAGAATCACATTGACTCAAAAGATGTTGACTGGCGTCCTGCAAAGCTGACTAACTTACATCACAGTCAGGTGCCCTGACTCTTTTGTCTGTTTCTGAAAGGTTCAAAACACTTCCGTCATTTGACTAAGACGCGTGGTACGCCCACTTTGGACGTCAATTTGTTTCCGTTTTTTCCATGAGAAACATAACAAACAGTGACCTGGCATGCAGTCTCCGTCTCTGGCAAAGCAAACACAGGGCTGCAACAACACGTCAGTCTAAAAGCTGATGAATTCAGGTCACAGTCAATGACCACTTTGCTTATCTTCAACACTATGATGAGAGGAGAGCGCGTACGCAGTCCCCCACTATCACAAATCATGCAGCCCTAACGGTTTGCAGGCCCAGGCGACCCCCTGGAGCAGCGCGCACACGGCGTGGTGCAAGCGTTTGACTTGCGCGTAAGAAGGGCAGGCGCTGAGGCACCTCCTCCCAGGCGCTCCGTGGCTCAGTCCTGAGCGCTTTGTGCGTGTGTTTGTGTGACCGAGGGCGCTGTTGATATTCACAAATGAACGAGGCTCAGCCAAGTGGCAGAGCCATCCAAAAATAGGTGCAACTCATTGGTGTTCCTTTCCACGGAAGTCTTTAGTAAAAGGCGAAAGACTTGTGCGATATGAAGAGAAACCTGAGTAAGTACGGCCCTCCCCTGTACGGCAGCCAAGACTGGTGTCGTCCCAGTCACTACACTCATGGTAGGCCTCGCTCTTTGTTGCACTGTCCCGACTGCAAGCTCTGGCTGCATTTTTGTCAGGCGTCATCCCGCCTTTGCTCCTTCCCCCTTCCCCCTTCCCCCGCAGACACACAGTGATGGGAGAGCAGGAGACTGCCAGGGTTCCCAGTCAACAGCCAACAGGCTGAATTCCTGCAGCTCCGACTTGCGATGCCACGAGCGCCATCCGCTTTGAGCCTCGCCTCTTGATGCGCTGTCAAGACGAGCGACGGCCCTCTCGGCCTGCGTCCAGATTTGCTTTTGCTCTTGCACAAGGCTGAAGGAAGGTGCACCGTTCCCGGCGGCACTGCAATACCGGGTCGATGCATGGAGTGAACGGAGCAAGCCCCTTTTTCAGCTCCCGGCGCTAAAAATCCATTTAATATGTTGTCCCCGTATAGAGGACATATCAGATATTAAACTGATAAGAACAGATACTACACTTGATCTTAGCCAAAAGGCCGAGAAGCGATGAGGTTCAACCGTTTGCTGGCCCAGGCCACCCCCTGGAACAGTGCGCACACGCCGTGGTGCAAGCGCTTGACTTGCGCATAAGAAGGGCAGGAGCTTAGCACCTCCTCCCAGGCGCTCCCTGGCTCAGCCCTGAGCGTTTGGTGTGTGTTTGTGTGACCGAGGGCGCTGTTGATATTCACAAATGCACGAGGCTCAGCCCAGTGGCAGAGCCATCAAAAAAGAAGTGCAACTCGTTGCTGTTCCCTTCCACGGAAGACAATTTCAATTTTTCAACATTTTGACGCTCATTAAGTCCATTACAGGGGTAACATCAAAGTACACAAATTACTTAGACGTGATGACATGGAAGTTTCAGCTATCCCATTTAAATACCATTGCAATCTTTCCATAATTGTTACTTCAGCTAAAACAGGTCATACATTATCAAACAAAGGCGTGTTTGGAACTCTCCCCTGCAAAAGCTTTCTTTTCTTTTCTTTTCTTTTCTTTTCATTAGTTGACTTATCTTTTAGAATATAATCATTAAAAATGTTCAACATAGATTTCATAACAATTTCTTGTGGGACACAAAACTTTCTCTAACTGGCATCCTGCAAAGCTGACTAACTCATCACAGTAAGGTGCCATCACTCTTTTGGCTGTTACTGAAAAGCAACCACAGGGCTGCAACAACATATCATTCTAAAAGCTGATGAATTTAAGTTGCTGATGACCACTTTGCTTATCTTCAACACTATGATGAGGGGAGAGCGCGTACGCAGTCCCCCACTACCACAAATTATGCAGTCGAGATTCCCACATGTGGGGAATTCGCACGGGTCAGCACATCCCTCAGTGCAATGGATGCGCCTCGCCATGGGTGAACCACCTTGTTGATCATGGTATCTCCCCTGCCAGGTAAGTATGAATTGAAGGTGCCACTGACAGGCGGCTAAGTCCTGGACACGGCAACCTATGTGACGGTACGGACAAGGCAGAATCTCACAGTCAGGTGCCCTTAGCATTAGCTGACCTTCACTGGTTGTTGCTGAGAATCACATTGACTCAAAAGATGTTGACTGGCGTCCTGCAAAGCTGACTAACTTACATCACAGTCAGGTGCCCTGACTCTTTTGTCTGTTTCTGAAAGGTTCAAAACACTTCCGTCATTTGTCTAAGACGCGTGGTACGCCCACTTTGGACGTCAATTTGTTTCCGTTTTTTCCATGAGAAACATAACAAACAGTGACCTGGCATGCAGTCTCCGTCTCTGGCAAAGCAAACACAGGGCTGCAACAACACGTCAGTCTAAAAGCTGATGAATTCAGGTCACAGTCAATGACCACTTTGCTTATCTTCAACACTATGATGAGAGGAGAGCGCATACGCAGTCCCCCACTATCACAAATCATGCAGCCCTAACGGTTTGCAGGCCCAGGCGACCCCCTGGAGCAGCGCGCACACGGCGTGGTGCAAGCGTTTGACTTGCGCGTAAGAAGGGCAGGCGCTGAGGCACCTCCTCCCAGGCGCTCCGTGGCTCAGCCCTGAGCGCTTTGTGCGTGTGTTTGTGTGACCGAGGGCGCTGTTGATATTCACAAATGAACGAGGCTCAGCCAAGTGGCAGAGCCATCCAAAAATAGGTGCAACTCATTGGTGTTCCTTTCCACGGAAGTCTTTAGTAAAAGGCGAAAGACTTGTGCGATATGAAGAGAAACCTGAGTAAGTACGGCCCTCCCCTGTACGGCAGCCAAGACTGGTGTCGTCCCAGTCACTACACTCATGGTAGGCCTCGCTCTTTGTTGCACTGTCCCGACTGCAAGCTCTGGCTGCATTTTTGTCAGGCGTCATCCCGCCTTTGCTCCTTCCCCCTTCCCCCTTCCCCCGCAGACACACAGTGATGGGAGAGCAGGAGACTGCCAGGGTTCCCAGTCAACAGCCAACAGGCTGAATTCCTGCCGCTCCGACTTGCGATGCCACGAGCGCCATCCGCTTTGAGCCTCGCCTCTTGATGCGCTGTCAAGACGAGCGACGGCCCTCTCGGCCTGCGTCCAGATTTGCTTTTGCTCTTGCACAAGGCTGAAGGAAGGTGCACCGTTCCCGGCGGCACTGCAATACCGGGTCGATGCATGGAGTGAACGGAGCAAGCCCCTTTTTCAGCTCCCGGCGCTAAAAATCCATTTAATATGTTGTCCCCGTATAGAGGACATATCAGATATTAAACTGATAAGAACAGATACTACACTTGATCTTAGCCAAAAGGCCGAGAAGCGATGAGGTTCAACCGTTTGCTGGCCCAGGCCACCCCCTGGAACAGTGCGCACACGCCGTGGTGCAAGCGCTTGACTTGCGCATAAGAAGGGCAGGAGCTTAGCACCTCCTCCCAGGCGCTCCCTGGCTCAGCCCTGAGCGTTTGGTGTGTGTTTGTGTGACCGAGGGCGCTGTTGATATTCACAAATGCACGAGGCTCAGCCCAGTGGCAGAGCCATCAAAAAAGAAGTGCAACTCGTTGCTGTTCCCTTCCACGGAAGACAATTTCAATTTTTCAACATTTTGACGCTCATTAAGTCCATTACAGGGGTAACATCAAAGTACACAAATTACTTAGACGTGATGACATGGAAGTTTCAGCTATCCCATTTAAATACCATTGCAATCTTTCCATAATTGTTACTTCAGCTAAAACAGGTCATACATTATCAAACAAAGGCGTGTTTGGAACTCTCCCCTGCAAAAGCTTTCTTTTCTTTTCTTTTCTTTTCTTTTCATTAGTTGACTTATCTTTTAGAATATAATCATTAAAAATGTTCAACATAGATTTCATAACAATTTCTTGTGGGACACAAAACTTTCTCTAACTGGCATCCTGCAAAGCTGACTAACTCATCACAGTAAGGTGCCATCACTCTTTTGGCTGTTACTGAAAAGCAACCACAGGGCTGCAACAACATATCATTCTAAAAGCTGATGAATTTAAGTTGCTGATGACCACTTTGCTTATCTTCAACACTATGATGAGGGGAGAGCGCGTACGCAGTCCCCCACTACCACAAATTATGCAGTCGAGATTCCCACATGTGGGGAATTCGCACGGGTCAGCACATCCCTCAGTGCAATGGATGCGCCTCGCCATGGGTGAACCACCTTGTTGATCATGGTATCTCCCCTGCCAGGTAAGTATGAATTGAAGGTGCCACTGACAGGCGGCTAAGTCCTGGACACGGCAACCTATGTGACGGTACGGACAAGGCAGAATCTCACAGTCAGGTGCCCTTAGCATTAGCTGACCTTCACTGGTTGTTGCTGAGAATCACATTGACTCAAAAGATGTTGACTGGCGTCCTGCAAAGCTGACTAACTTACATCACAGTCAGGTGCCCTGACTCTTTTGTCTGTTTCTGAAAGGTTCAAAACACTTCCGTCATTTGACTAAGACGCGTGGTACGCCCACTTTGGACGTCAATTTGTTTCCGTTTTTTCCATGAGAAACATAACAAACAGTGACCTGGCATGCAGTCTCCGTCTCTGGCAAAGCAAACACAGGGCTGCAACAACACGTCAGTCTAAAAGCTGATGAATTCAGGTCACAGTCAATGACCACTTTGCTTATCTTCAACACTATGATGAGAGGAGAGCGCGTACGCAGTCCCCCACTATCACAAATCATGCAGCCCTAACGGTTTGCAGGCCCAGGCGACCCCCTGGAGCAGCGCGCACACGGCGTGGTGCAAGCGTTTGACTTGCGCGTAAGAAGGGCAGGCGCTGAGGCACCTCCTCCCAGGCGCTCCGTGGCTCAGTCCTGAGCGCTTTGTGCATGTGTTTGTGTGACCGAGGGCGCTGTTGATATTCACAAATGAACGAGGCTCAGCCAAGTGGCAGAGCCATCCAAAAATAGGTGCAACTCATTGGTGTTCCTTTCCACGGAAGTCTTTAGTAAAAGGCGAAAGACTTGTGCGATATGAAGAGAAACCTGAGTAAGTACGGCCCTCCCCTGTACGGCAGCCAAGACTGGTGTCGTCCCAGTCACTACACTCATGGTAGGCCTCGCTCTTTGTTGCACTGTCCCGACTGCAAGCTCTGGCTGCATTTTTGTCAGGCGTCATCCCGCCTTTGCTCCTTCCCCCTTCCCCCTTCCCCCGCAGACACACAGTGATGGGAGAGCAGGAGACTGCCAGGGTTCCCAGTCAACAGCCAACAGGCTGAATTCCTGCAGCTCCGACTTGCGATGCCACGAGCGCCATCCGCTTTGAGCCTCGCCTCTTGATGCGCTGTCAAGACGAGCGACGGCCCTCTCGGCCTGCGTCCAGATTTGCTTTTGCTCTTGCACAAGGCTGAAGGAAGGTGCACCGTTCCCGGCGGCACTGCAATACCGGGTCGATGCATGGAGTGAACGGAGCAAGCCCCTTTTTCAGCTCCCGGCGCTAAAAATCCATTTAATATGTTGTCCCCGTATAGAGGACATATCAGATATTAAACTGATAAGAACAGATACTACACTTGATCTTAGCCAAAAGGCCGAGAAGCGATGAGGTTCAACCGTTTGCTGGCCCAGGCCACCCCCTGGAACAGTGCGCACACGCCGTGGTGCAAGCGCTTGACTTGCGCATAAGAAGGGCAGGAGCTTAGCACCTCCTCCCAGGCGCTCCCTGGCTCAGCCCTGAGCGTTTGGTGTGTGTTTGTGTGACCGAGGGCGCTGTTGATATTCACAAATGCACGAGGCTCAGCCCAGTGGCAGAGCCATCAAAAAAGAAGTGCAACTCGTTGCTGTTCCCTTCCACGGAAGACAATTTCAATTTTTCAACATTTTGACGCTCATTAAGTCCATTACAGGGGTAACATCAAAGTACACAAATTACTTAGACGTGATGACATGGAAGTTTCAGCTATCCCATTTAAATACCATTGCAATCTTTCCATAATTGTTACTTCAGCTAAAACAGGTCATACATTATCAAACAAAGGCGTGTTTGGAACTCTCCCCTGCAAAAGCTTTCTTTTCTTTTCTTTTCTTTTCTTTTCATTAGTTGACTTATCTTTTAGAATATAATCATTAAAAATGTTCAACATAGATTTCATAACAATTTCTTGTGGGACACAAAACTTTCTCTAACTGGCATCCTGCAAAGCTGACTAACTCATCACAGTAAGGTGCCATCACTCTTTTGGCTGTTACTGAAAAGCAACCACAGGGCTGCAACAACATATCATTCTAAAAGCTGATGAATTTAAGTTGCTGATGACCACTTTGCTTATCTTCAACACTATGATGAGGGGAGAGCGCGTACGCAGTCCCCCACTACCACAAATTATGCTGTCGAGATTCCCACATGTGGGGAATTCGCACGGGTCAGCACATCCCTCAGTGCAATGGATGCGCCTCGCCATGGGTGAACCACCTTGTTGATCATGGTATCTCCCCTGCCAGGTAAGTATGAATTGAAGGTGCCACTGACAGGCGGCTAAGTCCTGGACACGGCAACCTATGTGACGGTACGGACAAGGCAGAATCTCACAGTCAGGTGCCCTTAGCATTAGCTGACCTTCACTGGTTGTTGCTGAGAATCACATTGACTCAAAAGATGTTGACTGGCGTCCTGCAAAGCTGACTAACTTACATCACAGTCAGGTGCCCTGACTCTTTTGTCTGTTTCTGAAAGGTTCAAAACACTTCCGTCATTTGTCTAAGACGCGTGGTACGCCCACTTTGGACGTCAATTTGTTTCCGTTTTTTCCATGAGAAACATAACAAACAGTGACCTGGCATGCAGTCTCCGTCTCTGGCAAAGCAAACACAGGGCTGCAACAACACGTCAGTCTAAAAGCTGATGAATTCAGGTCACAGTCAATGACCACTTTGCTTATCTTCAACACTATGATGAGAGGAGAGCGCATACGCAGTCCCCCACTATCACAAATCATGCAGCCCTAACGGTTTGCAGGCCCAGGCGACCCCCTGGAGCAGCGCGCACACGGCGTGGTGCAAGCGTTTGACTTGCGCGTAAGAAGGGCAGGCGCTGAGGCACCTCCTCCCAGGCGCTCCGTGGCTCAGCCCTGAGCGCTTTGTGCGTGTGTTTGTGTGACCGAGGGCGCTGTTGATATTCACAAATGAACGAGGCTCAGCCAAGTGGCAGAGCCATCCAAAAATAGGTGCAACTCATTGGTGTTCCTTTCCACGGAAGTCTTTAGTAAAAGGCGAAAGACTTGTGCGATATGAAGAGAAACCTGAGTAAGTACGGCCCTCCCCTGTACGGCAGCCAAGACTGGTGTCGTCCCAGTCACTACACTCATGGTAGGCCTCGCTCTTTGTTGCACTGTCCCGACTGCAAGCTCTGGCTGCATTTTTGTCAGGCGTCATCCCGCCTTTGCTCCTTCCCCCTTCCCCCTTCCCCCGCAGACACACAGTGATGGGAGAGCAGGAGACTGCCAGGGTTCCCAGTCAACAGCCAACAGGCTGAATTCCTGCCGCTCCGACTTGCGATGCCACGAGCGCCATCCGCTTTGAGCCTCGCCTCTTGATGCGCTGTCAAGACGAGCGACGGCCCTCTCGGCCTGCGTCCAGATTTGCTTTTGCTCTTGCACAAGGCTGAAGGAAGGTGCACCGTTCCCGGCGGCACTGCAATACCGGGTCGATGCATGGAGTGAACGGAGCAAGCCCCTTTTTCAGCTCCCGGCGCTAAAAATCCATTTAATATGTTGTCCCCGTATAGAGGACATATCAGATATTAAACTGATAAGAACAGATACTACACTTGATCTTAGCCAAAAGGCCGAGAAGCGATGAGGTTCAACCGTTTGCTGGCCCAGGCCACCCCCTGGAACAGTGCGCACACGCCGTGGTGCAAGCGCTTGACTTGCGCATAAGAAGGGCAGGAGCTTAGCACCTCCTCCCAGGCGCTCCCTGGCTCAGCCCTGAGCGTTTGGTGTGTGTTTGTGTGACCGAGGGCGCTGTTGATATTCACAAATGCACGAGGCTCAGCCCAGTGGCAGAGCCATCAAAAAAGAAGTGCAACTCGTTGCTGTTCCCTTCCACGGAAGACAATTTCAATTTTTCAACATTTTGACGCTCATTAAGTCCATTACAGGGGTAACATCAAAGTACACAAATTACTTAGACGTGATGACATGGAAGTTTCAGCTATCCCATTTAAATACCATTGCAATCTTTCCATAATTGTTACTTCAGCTAAAACAGGTCATACATTATCAAACAAAGGCGTGTTTGGAACTCTCCCCTGCAAAAGCTTTCTTTTCTTTTCTTTTCTTTTCTTTTCATTAGTTGACTTATCTTTTAGAATATAATCATTAAAAATGTTCAACATAGATTTCATAACAATTTCTTGTGGGACACAAAACTTTCTCTAACTGGCATCCTGCAAAGCTGACTAACTCATCACAGTAAGGTGCCATCACTCTTTTGGCTGTTACTGAAAAGCAACCACAGGGCTGCAACAACATATCATTCTAAAAGCTGATGAATTTAAGTTGCTGATGACCACTTTGCTTATCTTCAACACTATGATGAGGGGAGAGCGCGTACGCAGTCCCCCACTACCACAAATTATGCAGTCGAGATTCCCACATGTGGGGAATTCGCACGGGTCAGCACATCCCTCAGTGCAATGGATGCGCCTCGCCATGGGTGAACCACCTTGTTGATCATGGTATCTCCCCTGCCAGGTAAGTATGAATTGAAGGTGCCACTGACAGGCGGCTAAGTCCTGGACACGGCAACCTATGTGACGGTACGGACAAGGCAGAATCTCACAGTCAGGTGCCCTTAGCATTAGCTGACCTTCACTGGTTGTTGCTGAGAATCACATTGACTCAAAAGATGTTGACTGGCGTCCTGCAAAGCTGACTAACTTACATCACAGTCAGGTGCCCTGACTCTTTTGTCTGTTTCTGAAAGGTTCAAAACACTTCCGTCATTTGTCTAAGACGCGTGGTACGCCCACTTTGGACGTCAATTTGTTTCCGTTTTTTCCATGAGAAACATAACAAACAGTGACCTGGCATGCAGTCTCCGTCTCTGGCAAAGCAAACACAGGGCTGCAACAACACGTCAGTCTAAAAGCTGATGAATTCAGGTCACAGTCAATGACCACTTTGCTTATCTTCAACACTATGATGAGAGGAGAGCGCATACGCAGTCCCCCACTATCACAAATCATGCAGCCCTAACGGTTTGCAGGCCCAGGCGACCCCCTGGAGCAGCGCGCACACGGCGTGGTGCAAGCGTTTGACTTGCGCGTAAGAAGGGCAGGCGCTGAGGCACCTCCTCCCAGGCGCTCCGTGGCTCAGCCCTGAGCGCTTTGTGCGTGTGTTTGTGTGACCGAGGGCGCTGTTGATATTCACAAATGAACGAGGCTCAGCCAAGTGGCAGAGCCATCCAAAAATAGGTGCAACTCATTGGTGTTCCTTTCCACGGAAGTCTTTAGTAAAAGGCGAAAGACTTGTGCGATATGAAGAGAAACCTGAGTAAGTACGGCCCTCCCCTGTACGGCAGCCAAGACTGGTGTCGTCCCAGTCACTACACTCATGGTAGGCCTCGCTCTTTGTTGCACTGTCCCGACTGCAAGCTCTGGCTGCATTTTTGTCAGGCGTCATCCCGCCTTTGCTCCTTCCCCCTTCCCCCTTCCCCCGCAGACACACAGTGATGGGAGAGCAGGAGACTGCCAGGGTTCCCAGTCAACAGCCAACAGGCTGAATTCCTGCCGCTCCGACTTGCGATGCCACGAGCGCCATCCGCTTTGAGCCTCGCCTCTTGATGCGCTGTCAAGACGAGCGACGGCCCTCTCGGCCTGCGTCCAGATTTGCTTTTGCTCTTGCACAAGGCTGAAGGAAGGTGCACCGTTCCCGGCGGCACTGCAATACCGGGTCGATGCATGGAGTGAACGGAGCAAGCCCCTTTTTCAGCTCCCGGCGCTAAAAATCCATTTAATATGTTGTCCCCGTATAGAGGACATATCAGATATTAAACTGATAAGAACAGATACTACACTTGATCTTAGCCAAAAGGCCGAGAAGCGATGAGGTTCAACCGTTTGCTGGCCCAGGCCACCCCCTGGAACAGTGCGCACACGCCGTGGTGCAAGCGCTTGACTTGCGCATAAGAAGGGCAGGAGCTTAGCACCTCCTCCCAGGCGCTCCCTGGCTCAGCCCTGAGCGTTTGGTGTGTGTTTGTGTGACCGAGGGCGCTGTTGATATTCACAAATGCACGAGGCTCAGCCCAGTGGCAGAGCCATCAAAAAAGAAGTGCAACTCGTTGCTGTTCCCTTCCACGGAAGACAATTTCAATTTTTCAACATTTTGACGCTCATTAAGTCCATTACAGGGGTAACATCAAAGTACACAAATTACTTAGACGTGATGACATGGAAGTTTCAGCTATCCCATTTAAATACCATTGCAATCTTTCCATAATTGTTACTTCAGCTAAAACAGGTCATACATTATCAAACAAAGGCGTGTTTGGAACTCTCCCCTGCAAAAGCTTTCTTTTCTTTTCTTTTCTTTTCTTTTCTTTTCATTAGTTGACTTATCTTTTAGAATATAATCATTAAAAATGTTCAACATAGATTTCATAACAATTTCTTGTGGGACACAAAACTTTCTCTAACTGGCATCCTGCAAAGCTGACTAACTCATCACAGTAAGGTGCCATCACTCTTTTGGCTGTTACTGAAAAGCAACCACAGGGCTGCAACAACATATCATTCTAAAAGCTGATGAATTTAAGTTGCTGATGACCACTTTGCTTATCTTCAACACTATGATGAGGGGAGAGCGCGTACGCAGTCCCCCACTACCACAAATTATGCAGTCGAGATTCCCACATGTGGGGAATTCGCACGGGTCAGCACATCCCTCAGTGCAATGGATGCGCCTCGCCATGGGTGAACCACCTTGTTGATCATGGTATCTCCCCTGCCAGGTAAGTATGAATTGAAGGTGCCACTGACAGGCGGCTAAGTCCTGGACACGGCAACCTATGTGACGGTACGGACAAGGCAGAATCTCACAGTCAGGTGCCCTTAGCATTAGCTGACCTTCACTGGTTGTTGCTGAGAATCACATTGACTCAAAAGATGTTGACTGGCGTCCTGCAAAGCTGACTAACTTACATCACAGTCAGGTGCCCTGACTCTTTTGTCTGTTTCTGAAAGGTTCAAAACACTTCCGTCATTTGTCTAAGACGCGTGGTACGCCCACTTTGGACGTCAATTTGTTTCCGTTTTTTCCATGAGAAACATAACAAACAGTGACCTGGCATGCAGTCTCCGTCTCTGGCAAAGCAAACACAGGGCTGCAACAACACGTCAGTCTAAAAGCTGATGAATTCAGGTCACAGTCAATGACCACTTTGCTTATCTTCAACACTATGATGAGAGGAGAGCGCATACGCAGTCCCCCACTATCACAAATCATGCAGCCCTAACGGTTTGCAGGCCCAGGCGACCCCCTGGAGCAGCGCGCACACGGCGTGGTGCAAGCGTTTGACTTGCGCGTAAGAAGGGCAGGCGCTGAGGCACCTCCTCCCAGGCGCTCCGTGGCTCAGCCCTGAGCGCTTTGTGCGTGTGTTTGTGTGACCGAGGGCGCTGTTGATATTCACAAATGAACGAGGCTCAGCCAAGTGGCAGAGCCATCCAAAAATAGGTGCAACTCATTGGTGTTCCTTTCCACGGAAGTCTTTAGTAAAAGGCGAAAGACTTGTGCGATATGAAGAGAAACCTGAGTAAGTACGGCCCTCCCCTGTACGGCAGCCAAGACTGGTGTCGTCCCAGTCACTACACTCATGGTAGGCCTCGCTCTTTGTTGCACTGTCCCGACTGCAAGCTCTGGCTGCATTTTTGTCAGGCGTCATCCCGCCTTTGCTCCTTCCCCCTTCCCCCTTCCCCCGCAGACACACAGTGATGGGAGAGCAGGAGACTGCCAGGGTTCCCAGTCAACAGCCAACAGGCTGAATTCCTGCCGCTCCGACTTGCGATGCCACGAGCGCCATCCGCTTTGAGCCTCGCCTCTTGATGCGCTGTCAAGACGAGCGACGGCCCTCTCGGCCTGCGTCCAGATTTGCTTTTGCTCTTGCACAAGGCTGAAGGAAGGTGCACCGTTCCCGGCGGCACTGCAATACCGGGTCGATGCATGGAGTGAACGGAGCAAGCCCCTTTTTCAGCTCCCGGCGCTAAAAATCCATTTAATATGTTGTCCCCGTATAGAGGACATATCAGATATTAAACTGATAAGAACAGATACTACACTTGATCTTAGCCAAAAGGCCGAGAAGCGATGAGGTTCAACCGTTTGCTGGCCCAGGCCACCCCCTGGAACAGTGCGCACACGCCGTGGTGCAAGCGCTTGACTTGCGCATAAGAAGGGCAGGAGCTTAGCACCTCCTCCCAGGCGCTCCCTGGCTCAGCCCTGAGCGTTTGGTGTGTGTTTGTGTGACCGAGGGCGCTGTTGATATTCACAAATGCACGAGGCTCAGCCCAGTGGCAGAGCCATCAAAAAAGAAGTGCAACTCGTTGCTGTTCCCTTCCACGGAAGACAATTTCAATTTTTCAACATTTTGACGCTCATTAAGTCCATTACAGGGGTAACATCAAAGTACACAAATTACTTAGACGTGATGACATGGAAGTTTCAGCTATCCCATTTAAATACCATTGCAATCTTTCCATAATTGTTACTTCAGCTAAAACAGGTCATACATTATCAAACAAAGGCGTGTTTGGAACTCTCCCCTGCAAAAGCTTTCTTTTCTTTTCTTTTCTTTTCTTTTCATTAGTTGACTTATCTTTTGGAATATAATCATTAAAAATGTTCAACATAGATTTCATAACAATTTCTTGTGGGACACAAAACTTTCTCTAACTGGCATCCTGCAAAGCTGACTAACTCATCACAGTAAGGTGCCATCACTCTTTTGGCTGTTACTGAAAAGCAACCACAGGGCTGCAACAACATATCATTCTAAAAGCTGATGAATTTAAGTTGCTGATGACCACTTTGCTTATCTTCAACACTATGATGAGGGGAGAGCGCGTACGCAGTCCCCCACTACCACAAATTATGCAGTCGAGATTCCCACATGTGGGGAATTCGCACGGGTCAGCACATCCCTCAGTGCAATGGATGCGCCTCGCCATGGGTGAACCACCTTGTTGATCATAGTATCTCCCCTGCCAGGTAAGTATGAATTGAAGGTGCCACTGACAGGCGGCTAAGTCCTGGACACGGCAACCTATGTGACGGTACGGACAAGGCAGAATCTCACAGTCAGGTGCCCTTAGCATTAGCTGACCTTCACTGGTTGTTGCTGAGAATCACATTGACTCAAAAGATGTTGACTGGCGTCCTGCAAAGCTGACTAACTTACATCACAGTCAGGTGCCCTGACTCTTTTGTCTGTTTCTGAAAGGTTCAAAACACTTCCGTCATTTGACTAAGACGCGTGGTACGCCCACTTTGGACGTCAATTTGTTTCCGTTTTTTCCATGAGAAACATAACAAACAGTGACCTGGCATGCAGTCTCCGTCTCTGGCAAAGCAAACACAGGGCTGCAACAACACGTCAGTCTAAAAGCTGATGAATTCAGGTCACAGTCAATGACCACTTTGCTTATCTTCAACACTATGATGAGAGGAGAGCGCGTACGCAGTCCCCCACTATCACAAATCATGCAGCCCTAACGGTTTGCAGGCCC
The DNA here is from genome assembly GCF_051107435.1 of Chaetodon auriga. NCBI lineage: Eukaryota > Metazoa > Chordata > Actinopteri > Chaetodontiformes > Chaetodontidae > Chaetodon > Chaetodon auriga. Next base: position 2,129,398 of record NC_135095.1, on the reverse strand, counting down.
AGGCGACCCCCTGGAGCAGCGCGCACACGGCGTGGTGCAAGCGTTTGACTTGCGCGTAAGAAGGGCAGGCGCTGAGGCACCTCCTCCCAGGCGCTCCGTGGCTCAGTCCTGAGCGCTTTGTGCATGTGTTTGTGTGACCGAGGGCGCTGTTGATATTCACAAATGAACGAGGCTCAGCCAAGTGGCAGAGCCATCCAAAAATAGGTGCAACTCATTGGTGTTCCTTTCCACGGAAGTCTTTAGTAAAAGGCGAAAGACTTGTGCGATATGAAGAGAAACCTGAGTAAGTACGGCCCTCCCCTGTACGGCAGCCAAGACTGGTGTCGTCCCAGTCACTACACTCATGGTAGGCCTCGCTCTTTGTTGCACTGTCCCGACTGCAAGCTCTGGCTGCATTTTTGTCAGGCGTCATCCCGCCTTTGCTCCTTCCCCCTTCCCCCTTCCCCCGCAGACACACAGTGATGGGAGAGCACGAGACTGCCAGGGTTCCCAGTCAACAGCCAACAGGCTGAATTCCTGCAGCTCCGACTTGCGATGCCACGAGCGCCATCCGCTTTGAGCCTCGCCTCTTGATGCGCTGTCAAGACGAGCGACGGCCCTCTCGGCCTGCGTCCAGATTTGCTTTTGCTCTTGCACAAGGCTGAAGGAAGGTGCACCGTTCCCGGCGGCACTGCAATACCGGGTCGATGCATGGAGTGAACGGAGCAAGCCCCTTTTTCAGCTCCCGGCGCTAAAAATCCATTTAATATGTTGTCCCCGTATAGAGGACATATCAGATATTAAACTGATAAGAACAGATACTACACTTGATCTTAGCCAAAAGGCCGAGAAGCGATGAGGTTCAACCGTTTGCTGGCCCAGGCCACCCCCTGGAACAGTGCGCACACGCCGTGGTGCAAGCGCTTGACTTGCGCATAAGAAGGGCAGGAGCTTAGCACCTCCTCCCAGGCGCTCCCTGGCTCAGCCCTGAGCGTTTGGTGTGTGTTTGTGTGACCGAGGGCGCTGTTGATATTCACAAATGCACGAGGCTCAGCCCAGTGGCAGAGCCATCAAAAAAGAAGTGCAACTCGTTGCTGTTCCCTTCCACGGAAGACAATTTCAATTTTTCAACATTTTGACGCTCATTAAGTCCATTACAGGGGTAACATCAAAGTACACAAATTACTTAGACGTGATGACATGGAAGTTTCAGCTATCCCATTTAAATACCATTGCAATCTTTCCATAATTGTTACTTCAGCTAAAACAGGTCATACATTATCAAACAAAGGCGTGTTTGGAACTCTCCCCTGCAAAAGCTTTCTTTTCTTTTCTTTTCTTTTCTTTTCTTTTCATTAGTTGACTTATCTTTTAGAATATAATCATTAAAAATGTTCAACATAGATTTCATAACAATTTCTTGTGGGACACAAAACTTTCTCTAACTGGCATCCTGCAAAGCTGACTAACTCATCACAGTAAGGTGCCATCACTCTTTTGGCTGTTACTGAAAAGCAACCACAGGGCTGCAACAACATATCATTCTAAAAGCTGATGAATTTAAGTTGCTGATGACCACTTTGCTTATCTTCAACACTATGATGAGGGGAGAGCGCGTACGCAGTCCCCCACTACCACAAATTATGCAGTCGAGATTCCCACATGTGGGGAATTCGCACGGGTCAGCACATCCCTCAGTGCAATGGATGCGCCTCGCCATGGGTGAACCACCTTGTTGATCATGGTATCTCCCCTGCCAGGTAAGTATGAATTGAAGGTGCCACTGACAGGCGGCTAAGTCCTGGACACGGCAACCTATGTGACGGTACGGACAAGGCAGAATCTCACAGTCAGGTGCCCTTAGCATTAGCTGACCTTCACTGGTTGTTGCTGAGAATCACATTGACTCAAAAGATGTTGACTGGCGTCCTGCAAAGCTGACTAACTTACATCACAGTCAGGTGCCCTGACTCTTTTGTCTGTTTCTGAAAGGTTCAAAACACTTCCGTCATTTGACTAAGACGCGTGGTACGCCCACTTTGGACGTCAATTTGTTTCCGTTTTTTCCATGAGAAACATAACAAACAGTGACCTGGCATGCAGTCTCCGTCTCTGGCAAAGCAAACACAGGGCTGCAACAACACGTCAGTCTAAAAGCTGATGAATTCAGGTCACAGTCAATGACCACTTTGCTTATCTTCAACACTATGATGAGAGGAGAGCGCGTACGCAGTCCCCCACTATCACAAATCATGCAGCCCTAACGGTTTGCAGGCCCAGGCGACCCCCTGGAGCAGCGCGCACACGGCGTGGTGCAAGCGTTTGACTTGCGCGTAAGAAGGGCAGGCGCTGAGGCACCTCCTCCCAGGCGCTCCGTGGCTCAGTCCTGAGCGCTTTGTGCATGTGTTTGTGTGACCGAGGGCGCTGTTGATATTCACAAATGAACGAGGCTCAGCCAAGTGGCAGAGCCATCCAAAAATAGGTGCAACTCATTGGTGTTCCTTTCCACGGAAGTCTTTAGTAAAAGGCGAAAGACTTGTGCGATATGAAGAGAAACCTGAGTAAGTACGGCCCTCCCCTGTACGGCAGCCAAGACTGGTGTCGTCCCAGTCACTACACTCATGGTAGGCCTCGCTCTTTGTTGCACTGTCCCGACTGCAAGCTCTGGCTGCATTTTTGTCAGGCGTCATCCCGCCTTTGCTCCTTCCCCCTTCCCCCTTCCCCCGCAGACACACAGTGATGGGAGAGCACGAGACTGCCAGGGTTCCCAGTCAACAGCCAACAGGCTGAATTCCTGCAGCTCCGACTTGCGATGCCACGAGCGCCATCCGCTTTGAGCCTCGCCTCTTGATGCGCTGTCAAGACGAGCGACGGCCCTCTCGGCCTGCGTCCAGATTTGCTTTTGCTCTTGCACAAGGCTGAAGGAAGGTGCACCGTTCCCGGCGGCACTGCAATACCGGGTCGATGCATGGAGTGAACGGAGCAAGCCCCTTTTTCAGCTCCCGGCGCTAAAAATCCATTTAATATGTTGTCCCCGTATAGAGGACATATCAGATATTAAACTGATAAGAACAGATACTACACTTGATCTTAGCCAAAAGGCCGAGAAGCGATGAGGTTCAACCGTTTGCTGGCCCAGGCCACCCCCTGGAACAGTGCGCACACGCCGTGGTGCAAGCGCTTGACTTGCGCATAAGAAGGGCAGGAGCTTAGCACCTCCTCCCAGGCGCTCCCTGGCTCAGCCCTGAGCGTTTGGTGTGTGTTTGTGTGACCGAGGGCGCTGTTGATATTCACAAATGCACGAGGCTCAGCCCAGTGGCAGAGCCATCAAAAAAGAAGTGCAACTCGTTGCTGTTCCCTTCCACGGAAGACAATTTCAATTTTTCAACATTTTGACGCTCATTAAGTCCATTACAGGGGTAACATCAAAGTACACAAATTACTTAGACGTGATGACATGGAAGTTTCAGCTATCCCATTTAAATACCATTGCAATCTTTCCATAATTGTTACTTCAGCTAAAACAGGTCATACATTATCAAACAAAGGCGTGTTTGGAACTCTCCCCTGCAAAAGCTTTCTTTTCTTTTCTTTTCTTTTCTTTTCTTTTCATTAGTTGACTTATCTTTTAGAATATAATCATTAAAAATGTTCAACATAGATTTCATAACAATTTCTTGTGGGACACAAAACTTTCTCTAACTGGCATCCTGCAAAGCTGACTAACTCATCACAGTAAGGTGCCATCACTCTTTTGGCTGTTACTGAAAAGCAACCACAGGGCTGCAACAACATATCATTCTAAAAGCTGATGAATTTAAGTTGCTGATGACCACTTTGCTTATCTTCAACACTATGATGAGGGGAGAGCGCGTACGCAGTCCCCCACTACCACAAATTATGCAGTCGAGATTCCCACATGTGGGGAATTCGCACGGGTCAGCACATCCCTCAGTGCAATGGATGCGCCTCGCCATGGGTGAACCACCTTGTTGATCATGGTATCTCCCCTGCCAGGTAAGTATGAATTGAAGGTGCCACTGACAGGCGGCTAAGTCCTGGACACGGCAACCTATGTGACGGTACGGACAAGGCAGAATCTCACAGTCAGGTGCCCTTAGCATTAGCTGACCTTCACTGGTTGTTGCTGAGAATCACATTGACTCAAAAGATGTTGACTGGCGTCCTGCAAAGCTGACTAACTTACATCACAGTCAGGTGCCCTGACTCTTTTGTCTGTTTCTGAAAGGTTCAAAACACTTCCGTCATTTGACTAAGACGCGTGGTACGCCCACTTTGGACGTCAATTTGTTTCCGTTTTTTCCATGAGAAACATAACAAACAGTGACCTGGCATGCAGTCTCCGTCTCTGGCAAAGCAAACACAGGGCTGCAACAACACGTCAGTCTAAAAGCTGATGAATTCAGGTCACAGTCAATGACCACTTTGCTTATCTTCAACACTATGATGAGAGGAGAGCGCGTACGCAGTCCCCCACTATCACAAATCATGCAGCCCTAACGGTTTGCAGGCCCAGGCGACCCCCTGGAGCAGCGCGCACACGGCGTGGTGCAAGCGTTTGACTTGCGCGTAAGAAGGGCAGGCGCTGAGGCACCTCCTCCCAGGCGCTCCGTGGCTCAGTCCTGAGCGCTTTGTGCATGTGTTTGTGTGACCGAGGGCGCTGTTGATATTCACAAATGAACGAGGCTCAGCCAAGTGGCAGAGCCATCCAAAAATAGGTGCAACTCATTGGTGTTCCTTTCCACGGAAGTCTTTAGTAAAAGGCGAAAGACTTGTGCGATATGAAGAGAAACCTGAGTAAGTACGGCCCTCCCCTGTACGGCAGCCAAGACTGGTGTCGTCCCAGTCACTACACTCATGGTAGGCCTCGCTCTTTGTTGCACTGTCCCGACTGCAAGCTCTGGCTGCATTTTTGTCAGGCGTCATCCCGCCTTTGCTCCTTCCCCCTTCCCCCTTCCCCCGCAGACACACAGTGATGGGAGAGCAGGAGACTGCCAGGGTTCCCAGTCAACAGCCAACAGGCTGAATTCCTGCAGCTCCGACTTGCGATGCCACGAGCGCCATCCGCTTTGAGCCTCGCCTCTTGATGCGCTGTCAAGACGAGCGACGGCCCTCTCGGCCTGCGTCCAGATTTGCTTTTGCTCTTGCACAAGGCTGAAGGAAGGTGCACCGTTCCCGGCGGCACTGCAATACCGGGTCGATGCATGGAGTGAACGGAGCAAGCCCCTTTTTCAGCTCCCGGCGCTAAAAATCCATTTAATATGTTGTCCCCGTATAGAGGACATATCAGATATTAAACTGATAAGAACAGATACTACACTTGATCTTAGCCAAAAGGCCGAGAAGCGATGAGGTTCAACCGTTTGCTGGCCCAGGCCACCCCCTGGAACAGTGCGCACACGCCGTGGTGCAAGCGCTTGACTTGCGCATAAGAAGGGCAGGAGCTTAGCACCTCCTCCCAGGCGCTCCCTGGCTCAGCCCTGAGCGTTTGGTGTGTGTTTGTGTGACCGAGGGCGCTGTTGATATTCACAAATGCACGAGGCTCAGCCCAGTGGCAGAGCCATCAAAAAAGAAGTGCAACTCGTTGCTGTTCCCTTCCACGGAAGACAATTTCAATTTTTCAACATTTTGACGCTCATTAAGTCCATTACAGGGGTAACATCAAAGTACACAAATTACTTAGACGTGATGACATGGAAGTTTCAGCTATCCCATTTAAATACCATTGCAATCTTTCCATAATTGTTACTTCAGCTAAAACAGGTCATACATTATCAAACAAAGGCGTGTTTGGAACTCTCCCCTGCAAAAGCTTTCTTTTCTTTTCTTTTCTTTTCTTTTCATTAGTTGACTTATCTTTTAGAATATAATCATTAAAAATGTTCAACATAGATTTCATAACAATTTCTTGTGGGACACAAAACTTTCTCTAACTGGCATCCTGCAAAGCTGACTAACTCATCACAGTAAGGTGCCATCACTCTTTTGGCTGTTACTGAAAAGCAACCACAGGGCTGCAACAACATATCATTCTAAAAGCTGATGAATTTAAGTTGCTGATGACCACTTTGCTTATCTTCAACACTATGATGAGGGGAGAGCGCGTACGCAGTCCCCCACTACCACAAATTATGCAGTCGAGATTCCCACATGTGGGGAATTCGCACGGGTCAGCACATCCCTCAGTGCAATGGATGCGCCTCGCCATGGGTGAACCACCTTGTTGATCATGGTATCTCCCCTGCCAGGTAAGTATGAATTGAAGGTGCCACTGACAGGCGGCTAAGTCCTGGACACGGCAACCTATGTGACGGTACGGACAAGGCAGAATCTCACAGTCAGGTGCCCTTAGCATTAGCTGACCTTCACTGGTTGTTGCTGAGAATCACATTGACTCAAAAGATGTTGACTGGCGTCCTGCAAAGCTGACTAACTTACATCACAGTCAGGTGCCCTGACTCTTTTGTCTGTTTCTGAAAGGTTCAAAACACTTCCGTCATTTGTCTAAGACGCGTGGTACGCCCACTTTGGACGTCAATTTGTTTCCGTTTTTTCCATGAGAAACATAACAAACAGTGACCTGGCATGCAGTCTCCGTCTCTGGCAAAGCAAACACAGGGCTGCAACAACACGTCAGTCTAAAAGCTGATGAATTCAGGTCACAGTCAATGACCACTTTGCTTATCTTCAACACTATGATGAGAGGAGAGCGCATACGCAGTCCCCCACTATCACAAATCATGCAGCCCTAACGGTTTGCAGGCCCAGGCGACCCCCTGGAGCAGCGCGCACACGGCGTGGTGCAAGCGTTTGACTTGCGCGTAAGAAGGGCAGGCGCTGAGGCACCTCCTCCCAGGCGCTCCGTGGCTCAGCCCTGAGCGCTTTGTGCGTGTGTTTGTGTGACCGAGGGCGCTGTTGATATTCACAAATGAACGAGGCTCAGCCAAGTGGCAGAGCCATCCAAAAATAGGTGCAACTCATTGGTGTTCCTTTCCACGGAAGTCTTTAGTAAAAGGCGAAAGACTTGTGCGATATGAAGAGAAACCTGAGTAAGTACGGCCCTCCCCTGTACGGCAGCCAAGACTGGTGTCGTCCCAGTCACTACACTCATGGTAGGCCTCGCTCTTTGTTGCACTGTCCCGACTGCAAGCTCTGGCTGCATTTTTGTCAGGCGTCATCCCGCCTTTGCTCCTTCCCCCTTCCCCCTTCCCCCGCAGACACACAGTGATGGGAGAGCAGGAGACTGCCAGGGTTCCCAGTCAACAGCCAACAGGCTGAATTCCTGCCGCTCCGACTTGCGATGCCACGAGCGCCATCCGCTTTGAGCCTCGCCTCTTGATGCGCTGTCAAGACGAGCGACGGCCCTCTCGGCCTGCGTCCAGATTTGCTTTTGCTCTTGCACAAGGCTGAAGGAAGGTGCACCGTTCCCGGCGGCACTGCAATACCGGGTCGATGCATGGAGTGAACGGAGCAAGCCCCTTTTTCAGCTCCCGGCGCTAAAAATCCATTTAATATGTTGTCCCCGTATAGAGGACATATCAGATATTAAACTGATAAGAACAGATACTACACTTGATCTTAGCCAAAAGGCCGAGAAGCGATGAGGTTCAACCGTTTGCTGGCCCAGGCCACCCCCTGGAACAGTGCGCACACGCCGTGGTGCAAGCGCTTGACTTGCGCATAAGAAGGGCAGGAGCTTAGCACCTCCTCCCAGGCGCTCCCTGGCTCAGCCCTGAGCGTTTGGTGTGTGTTTGTGTGACCGAGGGCGCTGTTGATATTCACAAATGCACGAGGCTCAGCCCAGTGGCAGAGCCATCAAAAAAGAAGTGCAACTCGTTGCTGTTCCCTTCCACGGAAGACAATTTCAATTTTTCAACATTTTGACGCTCATTAAGTCCATTACAGGGGTAACATCAAAGTACACAAATTACTTAGACGTGATGACATGGAAGTTTCAGCTATCCCATTTAAATACCATTGCAATCTTTCCATAATTGTTACTTCAGCTAAAACAGGTCATACATTATCAAACAAAGGCGTGTTTGGAACTCTCCCCTGCAAAAGCTTTCTTTTCTTTTCTTTTCTTTTCTTTTCATTAGTTGACTTATCTTTTGGAATATAATCATTAAAAATGTTCAACATAGATTTCATAACAATTTCTTGTGGGACACAAAACTTTCTCTAACTGGCATCCTGCAAAGCTGACTAACTCATCACAGTAAGGTGCCATCACTCTTTTGGCTGTTACTGAAAAGCAACCACAGGGCTGCAACAACATATCATTCTAAAAGCTGATGAATTTAAGTTGCTGATGACCACTTTGCTTATCTTCAACACTATGATGAGGGGAGAGCGCGTACGCAGTCCCCCACTACCACAAATTATGCAGTCGAGATTCCCACATGTGGGGAATTCGCACGGGTCAGCACATCCCTCAGTGCAATGGATGCGCCTCGCCATGGGTGAACCACCTTGTTGATCATGGTATCTCCCCTGCCAGGTAAGTATGAATTGAAGGTGCCACTGACAGGCGGCTAAGTCCTGGACACGGCAACCTATGTGACGGTACGGACAAGGCAGAATCTCACAGTCAGGTGCCCTTAGCATTAGCTGACCTTCACTGGTTGTTGCTGAGAATCACATTGACTCAAAAGATGTTGACTGGCGTCCTGCAAAGCTGACTAACTTACATCACAGTCAGGTGCCCTGACTCTTTTGTCTGTTTCTGAAAGGTTCAAAACACTTCCGTCATTTGACTAAGACGCGTGGTACGCCCACTTTGGACGTCAATTTGTTTCCGTTTTTTCCATGAGAAACATAACAAACAGTGACCTGGCATGCAGTCTCCGTCTCTGGCAAAGCAAACACAGGGCTGCAACAACACGTCAGTCTAAAAGCTGATGAATTCAGGTCACAGTCAATGACCACTTTGCTTATCTTCAACACTATGATGAGAGGAGAGCGCGTACGCAGTCCCCCACTATCACAAATCATGCAGCCCTAACGGTTTGCAGGCCCAGGCGACCCCCTGGAGCAGCGCGCACACGGCGTGGTGCAAGCGTTTGACTTGCGCGTAAGAAGGGCAGGCGCTGAGGCACCTCCTCCCAGGCGCTCCGTGGCTCAGCCCTGAGCGCTTTGTGCGTGTGTTTGTGTGACCGAGGGCGCTGTTGATATTCACAAATGAACGAGGCTCAGCCAAGTGGCAGAGCCATCCAAAAATAGGTGCAACTCATTGGTGTTCCTTTCCACGGAAGTCTTTAGTAAAAGGCGAAAGACTTGTGCGATATGAAGAGAAACCTGAGTAAGTACGGCCCTCCCCTGTACGGCAGCCAAGACTGGTGTCGTCCCAGTCACTACACTCATGGTAGGCCTCGCTCTTTGTTGCACTGTCCCGACTGCAAGCTCTGGCTGCATTTTTGTCAGGCGTCATCCCGCCTTTGCTCCTTCCCCCTTCCCCCTTCCCCCGCAGACACACAGTGATGGGAGAGCAGGAGACTGCCAGGGTTCCCAGTCAACAGCCAACAGGCTGAATTCCTGCAGCTCCGACTTGCGATGCCACGAGCGCCATCCGCTTTGAGCCTCGCCTCTTGATGCGCTGTCAAGACGAGCGACGGCCCTCTCGGCCTGCGTCCAGATTTGCTTTTGCTCTTGCACAAGGCTGAAGGAAGGTGCACCGTTCCCGGCGGCACTGCAATACCGGGTCGATGCATGGAGTGAACGGAGCAAGCCCCTTTTTCAGCTCCCGGCGCTAAAAATCCATTTAATATGTTGTCCCCGTATAGAGGACATATCAGATATTAAACTGATAAGAACAGATACTACACTTGATCTTAGCCAAAAGGCCGAGAAGCGATGAGGTTCAACCGTTTGCTGGCCCAGGCCACCCCCTGGAACAGTGCGCACACGCCGTGGTGCAAGCGCATGACTTGCGCATAAGAAGGGCAGGAGCTTAGCACCTCCTCCCAGGCGCTCCCTGGCTCAGCCCTGAGCGTTTGGTGTGTGTTTGTGTGACCGAGGGCGCTGTTGATATTCACAAATGCACGAGGCTCAGCCCAGTGGCAGAGCCATCAAAAAAGAAGTGCAACTCGTTGCTTTCCCTTCCACGGAAGACAATTTCAATTTTTCAACATTTTGACGCTCATTAAGTCCATTACAGGGGTAACATCAAAGTACACAAATTACTTAGACGTGATGACATGGAAGTTTCAGCTATCCCATTTAAATACCATTGCAATCTTTCCATAATTGTTACTTCAGCTAAAACAGGTCATACATTATCAAACAAAGGCGTGTTTGGAACTCTCCCCTGCAAAAGCTTTCTTTTCTTTTCTTTTCTTTTCTTTTCATTAGTTGACTTATCTTTTAGAATATAATCATTAAAAATGTTCAACATAGATTTCATAACAATTTCTTGTGGGACACAAAACTTTCTCTAACTGGCATCCTGCAAAGCTGACTAACTCATCACAGTAAGGTGCCATCACTCTTTTGGCTGTTACTGAAAAGCAACCACAGGGCTGCAACAACATATCATTCTAAAAGCTGATGAATTTAAGTTGCTGATGACCACTTTGCTTATCTTCAACACTATGATGAGGGGAGAGCGCGTACGCAGTCCCCCACTACCACAAATTATGCAGTCGAGATTCCCACATGTGGGGAATTCGCACGGGTCAGCACATCCCTCAGTGCAATGGATGCGCCTCGCCATGGGTGAACCACCTTGTTGATCATGGTATCTCCCCTGCCAGGTAAGTATGAATTGAAGGTGCCACTGACAGGCGGCTAAGTCCTGGACACGGCAACCTATGTGACGGTACGGACAAGGCAGAATCTCACAGTCAGGTGCCCTTAGCATTAGCTGACCTTCACTGGTTGTTGCTGAGAATCACATTGACTCAAAAGATGTTGACTGGCGTCCTGCAAAGCTGACTAACTTACATCACAGTCAGGTGCCCTGACTCTTTTGTCTGTTTCTGAAAGGTTCAAAACACTTCCGTCATTTGTCTAAGACGCGTGGTACGCCCACTTTGGACGTCAATTTGTTTCCGTTTTTTCCATGAGAAACATAACAAACAGTGACCTGGCATGCAGTCTCCGTCTCTGGCAAAGCAAACACAGGGCTGCAACAACACGTCAGTCTAAAAGCTGATGAATTCAGGTCACAGTCAATGACCACTTTGCTTATCTTCAACACTATGATGAGAGGAGAGCGCATACGCAGTCCCCCACTATCACAAATCATGCAGCCCTAACGGTTTGCAGGCCCAGGCGACCCCCTGGAGCAGCGCGCACACGGCGTGGTGCAAGCGTTTGACTTGCGCGTAAGAAGGGCAGGCGCTGAGGCACCTCCTCCCAGGCGCTCCGTGGCTCAGCCCTGAGCGCTTTGTGCGTGTGTTTGTGTGACCGAGGGCGCTGTTGATATTCACAAATGAACGAGGCTCAGCCAAGTGGCAGAGCCATCCAAAAATAGGTGCAACTCATTGGTGTTCCTTTCCACGGAAGTCTTTAGTAAAAGGCGAAAGACTTGTGCGATATGAAGAGAAACCTGAGTAAGTACGGCCCTCCCCTGTACGGCAGCCAAGACTGGTGTCGTCCCAGTCACTACACTCATGGTAGGCCTCGCTCTTTGTTGCACTGTCCCGACTGCAAGCTCTGGCTGCATTTTTGTCAGGCGTCATCCCGCCTTTGCTCCTTCCCCCTTCCCCCTTCCCCCGCAGACACACAGTGATGGGAGAGCAGGAGACTGCCAGGGTTCCCAGTCAACAGCCAACAGGCTGAATTCCTGCCGCTCCGACTTGCGATGCCACGAGCGCCATCCGCTTTGAGCCTCGCCTCTTGATGCGCTGTCAAGACGAGCGACGGCCCTCTCGGCCTGCGTCCAGATTTGCTTTTGCTCTTGCACAAGGCTGAAGGAAGGTGCACCGTTCCCGGCGGCACTGCAATACCGGGTCGATGCATGGAGTGAACGGAGCAAGCCCCTTTTTCAGCTCCCGGCGCTAAAAATCCATTTAATATGTTGTCCCCGTATAGAGGACATATCAGATATTAAACTGATAAGAACAGATACTACACTTGATCTTAGCCAAAAGGCCGAGAAGCGATGAGGTTCAACCGTTTGCTGGCCCAGGCCACCCCCTGGAACAGTGCGCACACGCCGTGGTGCAAGCGCTTGACTTGCGCATAAGAAGGGCAGGAGCTTAGCACCTCCTCCCAGGCGCTCCCTGGCTCAGCCCTGAGCGTTTGGTGTGTGTTTGTGTGACCGAGGGCGCTGTTGATATTCACAAATGCACGAGGCTCAGCCCAGTGGCAGAGCCATCAAAAAAGAAGTGCAACTCGTTGCTTTCCCTTCCACGGAAGACAATTTCAATTTTTCAACATTTTGACGCTCATTAAGTCCATTACAGGGGTAACATCAAAGTACACAAATTACTTAGACGTGATGACATGGAAGTTTCAGCTATCCCATTTAAATACCATTGCAATCTTTCCATAATTGTTACTTCAGCTAAAACAGGTCATACATTATCAAACAAAGGCGTGTTTGGAACTCTCCCCTGCAAAAGCTTTCTTTTCTTTTCTTTTCTTTTCTTTTCATTAGTTGACTTATCTTTTAGAATATAATCATTAAAAATGTTCAACATAGATTTCATAACAATTTCTTGTGGGACACAAAACTTTCTCTAACTGGCATCCTGCAAAGCTGACTAACTCATCACAGTAAGGTGCCATCACTCTTTTGGCTGTTACTGAAAAGCAACCACAGGGCTGCAACAACATATCATTCTAAAAGCTGATGAATTTAAGTTGCTGATGACCACTTTGCTTATCTTCAACACTATGATGAGGGGAGAGCGCGTACGCAGTCCCCCACTACCACAAATTATGCAGTCGAGATTCCCACATGTGGGGAATTCGCACGGGTCAGCACATCCCTCAGTGCAATGGATGCGCCTCGCCATGGGTGAACCACCTTGTTGATCATGGTATCTCCCCTGCCAGGTAAGTATGAATTGAAGGTGCCACTGACAGGCGGCTAAGTCCTGGACACGGCAACCTATGTGACGGTACGGACAAGGCAGAATCTCACAGTCAGGTGCCCTTAGCATTAGCTGACCTTCACTGGTTGTTGCTGAGAATCACATTGACTCAAAAGATGTTGACTGGCGTCCTGCAAAGCTGACTAACTTACATCACAGTCAGGTGCCCTGACTCTTTTGTCTGTTTCTGAAAGGTTCAAAACACTTCCGTCATTTGACTAAGACGCGTGGTACGCCCACTTTGGACGTCAATTTGTTTCCGTTTTTTCCATGAGAAACATAACAAACAGTGACCTGGCATGCAGTCTCCGTCTCTGGCAAAGCAAACACAGGGCTGCAACAACACGTCAGTCTAAAAGCTGATGAATTCAGGTCACAGTCAATGACCACTTTGCTTATCTTCAACACTATGATGAGAGGAGAGCGCGTACGCAGTCCCCCACTATCACAAATCATGCAGCCCTAACGGTTTGCAGGCCCAGGCGACCCCCTGGAGCAGCGCGCACACGGCGTGGTGCAAGCGTTTGACTTGCGCGTAAGAAGGGCAGGCGCTGAGGCACCTCCTCCCAGGCGCTCCGTGGCTCAGCCCTGAGCGCTTTGTGCGTGTGTTTGTGTGACCGAGGGCGCTGTTGATATTCACAAATGAACGAGGCTCAGCCAAGTGGCAGAGCCATCCAAAAATAGGTGCAACTCATTGGTGTTCCTTTCCACGGAAGTCTTTAGTAAAAGGCGAAAGACTTGTGCGATATGAAGAGAAACCTGAGTAAGTACGGCCCTCCCCTGTACGGCAGCCAAGACTGGTGTCGTCCCAGTCACTACACTCATGGTAGGCCTCGCTCTTTGTTGCACTGTCCCGACTGCAAGCTCTGGCTGCATTTTTGTCAGGCGTCATCCCGCCTTTGCTCCTTCCCCCTTCCCCCTTCCCCCGCAGACACACAGTGATGGGAGAGCAGGAGACTGCCAGGGTTCCCAGTCAACAGCCAACAGGCTGAATTCCTGCAGCTCCGACTTGCGATGCCACGAGCGCCATCCGCTTTGAGCCTCGCCTCTTGATGCGCTGTCAAGACGAGCGACGGCCATCTCGGCCTGCGTCCAGATTTGCTTTTGCTCTTGCACAAGGCTGAAGGAAGGTGCACCGTTCCCGGCGGCACTGCAATACCGGGTCGATGCATGGAGTGAACGGAGCAAGCCCCTTTTTCAGCTCCCGGCGCTAAAAATCCATTTAATATGTTGTCCCCGTATAGAGGACATATCAGATATTAAACTGATAAGAACAGATACTACACTTGATCTTAGCCAAAAGGCCGAGAAGCGATGAGGTTCAACCGTTTGCTGGCCCAGGCCACCCCCTGGAACAGTGCGCACACGCCGTGGTGCAAGCGCTTGACTTGCGCATAAGAAGGGCAGGAGCTTAGCACCTCCTCCCAGGCGCTCCCTGGCTCAGCCCTGAGCGTTTGGTGTGTGTTTGTGTGACCGAGGGCGCTGTTGATATTCACAAATGCACGAGGCTCAGCCCAGTGGCAGAGCCATCAAAAAAGAAGTGCAACTCGTTGCTGTTCCCTTCCACGGAAGACAATTTCAATTTTTCAACATTTTGACGCTCATTAAGTCCATTACAGGGGTAACATCAAAGTACACAAATTACTTAGACGTGATGACATGGAAGTTTCAGCTATCCCATTTAAATACCATTGCAATCTTTCCATAATTGTTACTTCAGCTAAAACAGGTCATACATTATCAAACAAAGGCGTGTTTGGAACTCTCCCCTGCAAAAGCTTTCTTTTCTTTTCTTTTCTTTTCTTTTCATTAGTTGACTTATCTTTTGGAATATAATCATTAAAAATGTTCAACATAGATTTCATAACAATTTCTTGTGGGACACAAAACTTTCTCTAACTGGCATCCTGCAAAGCTGACTAACTCATCACAGTAAGGTGCCATCACTCTTTTGGCTGTTACTGAAAAGCAACCACAGGGCTGCAACAACATATCATTCTAAAAGCTGATGAATTTAAGTTGCTGATGACCACTTTGCTTATCTTCAACACTATGATGAGGGGAGAGCGCGTACGCAGTCCCCCACTACCACAAATTATGCAGTCGAGATTCCCACATGTGGGGAATTCGCACGGGTCAGCACATCCCTCAGTGCAATGGATGCGCCTCGCCATGGGTGAACCACCTTGTTGATCATGGTATCTCCCCTGCCAGGTAAGTATGAATTGAAGGTGCCACTGACAGGCGGCTAAGTCCTGGACACGGCAACCTATGTGACGGTACGGACAAGGCAGAATCTCACAGTCAGGTGCCCTTAGCATTAGCTGACCTTCACTGGTTGTTGCTGAGAATCACATTGACTCAAAAGATGTTGACTGGCGTCCTGCAAAGCTGACTAACTTACATCACAGTCAGGTGCCCTGACTCTTTTGTCTGTTTCTGAAAGGTTCAAAACACTTCCGTCATTTGACTAAGACGCGTGGTACGCCCACTTTGGACGTCAATTTGTTTCCGTTTTTTCCATGAGAAACATAACAAACAGTGACCTGGCATGCAGTCTCCGTCTCTGGCAAAGCAAACACAGGGCTGCAACAACACGTCAGTCTAAAAGCTGATGAATTCAGGTCACAGTCAATGACCACTTTGCTTATCTTCAACACTATGATGAGAGGAGAGCGCGTACACAGTCCCCCACTATCACAAATCATGCAGCCCTAACGGTTTGCAGGCCCAGGCGACCCCCTGGAGCAGCGCGCACACGGCGTGGTGCAAGCGTTTGACTTGCGCGTAAGAAGGGCAGGCGCTGAGGCACCTCCTCCCAGGCGCTCCGTGGCTCAGTCCTGAGCGCTTTGTGCATGTGTTTGTGTGACCGAGGGCGCTGTTGATATTCACAAATGAACGAGGCTCAGCCAAGTGGCAGAGCCATCCAAAAATAGGTGCAACTCATTGGTGTTCCTTTCCACGGAAGTCTTTAGTAAAAGGCGAAAGACTTGTGCGATATGAAGAGAAACCTGAGTAAGTACGGCCCTCCCCTGTACGGCAGCCAAGACTGGTGTCGTCCCAGTCACTACACTCATGGTAGGCCTCGCTCTTTGTTGCACTGTCCCGACTGCAAGCTCTGGCTGCATTTTTGTCAGGCGTCATCCCGCCTTTGCTCCTTCCCCCTTCCCCCTTCCCCCGCAGACACACAGTGATGGGAGAGCAGGAGACTGCCAGGGTTCCCAGTCAACAGCCAACAGGCTGAATTCCTGCAGCTCCGACTTGCGATGCCACGAGCGCCATCCGCTTTGAGCCTCGCCTCTTGATGCGCTGTCAAGACGAGCGACGGCCCTCTCGGCCTGCGTCCAGATTTGCTTTTGCTCTTGCACAAGGCTGAAGGAAGGTGCACCGTTCCCGGCGGCACTGCAATACCGGGTCGATGCATGGAGTGAACGGAGCAAGCCCCTTTTTCAGCTCCCGGCGCTAAAAATCCATTTAATATGTTGTCCCCGTATAGAGGACATATCAGATATTAAACTGATAAGAACAGATACTACACTTGATCTTAGCCAAAAGGCCGAGAAGCGATGAGGTTCAACCGTTTGCTGGCCCAGGCCACCCCCTGGAACAGTGCGCACACGCCGTGGTGCAAGCGCTTGACTTGCGCATAAGAAGGGCAGGAGCTTAGCACCTCCTCCCAGGCGCTCCCTGGCTCAGCCCTGAGCGTTTGGTGTGTGTTTGTGTGACCGAGGGCGCTGTTGATATTCACAAATGCACGAGGCTCAGCCCAGTGGCAGAGCCATCAAAAAAGAAGTGCAACTCGTTGCTGTTCCCTTCCACGGAAGACAATTTCAATTTTTCAACATTTTGACGCTCATTAAGTCCATTACAGGGGTAACATCAAAGTACACAAATTACTTAGACGTGATGACATGGAAGTTTCAGCTATCCCATTTAAATACCATTGCAATCTTTCCATAATTGTTACTTCAGCTAAAACAGGTCATACATTATCAAACAAAGGCGTGTTTGGAACTCTCCCCTGCAAAAGCTTTCTTTTCTTTTCTTTTCTTTTCTTTTCATTAGTTGACTTATCTTTTAGAATATAATCATTAAAAATGTTCAACATAGATTTCATAACAATTTCTTGTGGGACACAAAACTTTCTCTAACTGGCATCCTGCAAAGCTGACTAACTCATCACAGTAAGGTGCCATCACTCTTTTGGCTGTTACTGAAAAGCAACCACAGGGCTGCAACAACATATCATTCTAAAAGCTGATGAATTTAAGTTGCTGATGACCACTTTGCTTATCTTCAACACTATGATGAGGGGAGAGCGCGTACGCAGTCCCCCACTACCACAAATTATGCAGTCGAGATTCCCACATGTGGGGAATTCGCACGGGTCAGCACATCCCTCAGTGCAATGGATGCGCCTCGCCATGGGTGAACCACCTTGTTGATCATGGTATCTCCCCTGCCAGGTAAGTATGAATTGAAGGTGCCACTGACAGGCGGCTAAGTCCTGGACACGGCAACCTATGTGACGGTACGGACAAGGCAGAATCTCACAGTCAGGTGCCCTTAGCATTAGCTGACCTTCACTGGTTGTTGCTGAGAATCACATTGACTCAAAAGATGTTGACTGGCGTCCTGCAAAGCTGACTAACTTACATCACAGTCAGGTGCCCTGACTCTTTTGTCTGTTTCTGAAAGGTTCAAAACACTTCCGTCATTTGTCTAAGACGCGTGGTACGCCCACTTTGGACGTCAATTTGTTTCCGTTTTTTCCATGAGAAACATAACAAACAGTGACCTGGCATGCAGTCTCCGTCTCTGGCAAAGCAAACACAGGGCTGCAACAACACGTCAGTCTAAAAGCTGATGAATTCAGGTCACAGTCAATGACCACTTTGCTTATCTTCAACACTATGATGAGAGGAGAGCGCATACGCAGTCCCCCACTATCACAAATCATGCAGCCCTAACGGTTTGCAGGCCCAGGCGACCCCCTGGAGCAGCGCGCACACGGCGTGGTGCAAGCGTTTGACTTGCGCGTAAGAAGGGCAGGCGCTGAGGCACCTCCTCCCAGGCGCTCCGTGGCTCAGCCCTGAGCGCTTTGTGCGTGTGTTTGTGTGACCGAGGGCGCTGTTGATATTCACAAATGAACGAGGCTCAGCCAAGTGGCAGAGCCATCCAAAAATAGGTGCAACTCATTGGTGTTCCTTTCCACGGAAGTCTTTAGTAAAAGGCGAAAGACTTGTGCGATATGAAGAGAAACCTGAGTAAGTACGGCCCTCCCCTGTACGGCAGCCAAGACTGGTGTCGTCCCAGTCACTACACTCATGGTAGGCCTCGCTCTTTGTTGCACTGTCCCGACTGCAAGCTCTGGCTGCATTTTTGTCAGGCGTCATCCCGCCTTTGCTCCTTCCCCCTTCCCCCTTCCCCCGCAGACACACAGTGATGGGAGAGCAGGAGACTGCCAGGGTTCCCAGTCAACAGCCAACAGGCTGAATTCCTGCCGCTCCGACTTGCGATGCCACGAGCGCCATCCGCTTTGAGCCTCGCCTCTTGATGCGCTGTCAAGACGAGCGACGGCCCTCTCGGCCTGCGTCCAGATTTGCTTTTGCTCTTGCACAAGGCTGAAGGAAGGTGCACCGTTCCCGGCGGCACTGCAATACCGGGTCGATGCATGGAGTGAACGGAGCAAGCCCCTTTTTCAGCTCCCGGCGCTAAAAATCCATTTAATATGTTGTCCCCGTATAGAGGACATATCAGATATTAAACTGATAAGAACAGATACTACACTTGATCTTAGCCAAAAGGCCGAGAAGCGATGAGGTTCAACCGTTTGCTGGCCCAGGCCACCCCCTGGAACAGTGCGCACACGCCGTGGTGCAAGCGCTTGACTTGCGCATAAGAAGGGCAGGAGCTTAGCACCTCCTCCCAGGCGCTCCCTGGCTCAGCCCTGAGCGTTTGGTGTGTGTTTGTGTGACCGAGGGCGCTGTTGATATTCACAAATGCACGAGGCTCAGCCCAGTGGCAGAGCCATCAAAAAAGAAGTGCAACTCGTTGCTGTTCCCTTCCACGGAAGACAATTTCAATTTTTCAACATTTTGACGCTCATTAAGTCCATTACAGGGGTAACATCAAAGTACACAAATTACTTAGACGTGATGACATGGAAGTTTCAGCTATCCCATTTAAATACCATTGCAATCTTTCCATAATTGTTACTTCAGCTAAAACAGGTCATACATTATCAAACAAAGGCGTGTTTGGAACTCTCCCCTGCAAAAGCTTTCTTTTCTTTTCTTTTCTTTTCTTTTCATTAGTTGACTTATCTTTTGGAATATAATCATTAAAAATGTTCAACATAGATTTCATAACAATTTCTTGTGGGACACAAAACTTTCTCTAACTGGCATCCTGCAAAGCTGAATAACTCATCACAGTAAGGTGCCATCACTCTTTTGGCTGTTACTGAAAAGCAACCACAGGGCTGCAACAACATATCATTCTAAAAGCTGATGAATTTAAGTTGCTGATGACCACTTTGCTTATCTTCAACACTATGATGAGGGGAGAGCGCGTACGCAGTCCCCCACTACCACAAATTATGCAGTCGAGATTCCCACATGTGGGGAATTCGCACGGGTCAGCACATCCCTCAGTGCAATGGATGCGCCTCGCCATGGGTGAACCACCTTGTTGATCATGGTATCTCCCCTGCCAGGTAAGTATGAATTGAAGGTGCCACTGACAGGCGGCTAAGTCCTGGACACGGCAACCTATGTGACGGTACGGACAAGGCAGAATCTCACAGTCAGGTGCCCTTAGCATTAGCTGACCTTCACTGGTTGTTGCTGAGAATCACATTGACTCAAAAGATGTTGACTGGCGTCCTGCAAAGCTGACTAACTTACATCACAGTCAGGTGCCCTGACTCTTTTGTCTGTTTCTGAAAGGTTCAAAACACTTCCGTCATTTGACTAAGACGCGTGGTACGCCCACTTTGGACGTCAATTTGTTTCCGTTTTTTCCATGAGAAACATAACAAACAGTGACCTGGCATGCAGTCTCCGTCTCTGGCAAAGCAAACACAGGGCTGCAACAACACGTCAGTCTAAAAGCTGATGAATTCAGGTCACAGTCAATGACCACTTTGCTTATCTTCAACACTATGATGAGAGGAGAGCGCGTACGCAGTCCCCCACTATCACAAATCATGCAGCCCTAACGGTTTGCAGGCCCAGGCGACCCCCTGGAGCAGCGCGCACACGGCGTGGTGCAAGCGTTTGACTTGCGCGTAAGAAGGGCAGGCGCTGAGGCACCTCCTCCCAGGCGCTCCGTGGCTCAGCCCTGAGCGCTTTGTGCGTGTGTTTGTGTGACCGAGGGCGCTGTTGATATTCACAAATGAACGAGGCTCAGCCAAGTGGCAGAGCCATCCAAAAATAGGTGCAACTCATTGGTGTTCCTTTCCACGGAAGTCTTTAGTAAAAGGCGAAAAACTTGTGCGATATGAAGAGAAACCTGAGTAAGTACGGCCCTCCCCTGTACGGCAGCCAAGACTGGTGTCGTCCCAGTCACTACACTCATGGTAGGCCTCGCTCTTTGTTGCACTGTCCCGACTGCAAGCTCTGGCTGCATTTTTGTCAGGCGTCATCCCGCCTTTGCTCCTTCCCCCTTCCCCCTTCCCCCGCAGACACACAGTGATGGGAGAGCAGGAGACTGCCAGGGTTCCCAGTCAACAGCCAACAGGCTGAATTCCTGCAGCTCCGACTTGCGATGCCACGAGCGCCATCCGCTTTGAGCCTCGCCTCTTGATGCGCTGTCAAGACGAGCGACGGCCATCTCGGCCTGCGTCCAGATTTGCTTTTGCTCTTGCACAAGGCTGAAGGAAGGTGCACCGTTCCCGGCGGCACTGC
This sequence comes from Chaetodon auriga, assembly GCF_051107435.1. Classification (NCBI taxonomy): domain Eukaryota; kingdom Metazoa; phylum Chordata; class Actinopteri; order Chaetodontiformes; family Chaetodontidae; genus Chaetodon; species Chaetodon auriga. The sequence goes on along the minus strand of NC_135095.1, from coordinate 2,108,448 downwards.
AATACCGGGTCGATGCATGGAGTGAACGGAGCAAGCCCCTTTTTCAGCTCCCGGCGCTAAAAATCCATTTAATATGTTGTCCCCGTATAGAGGACATATCAGATATTAAACTGATAAGAACAGATACTACACTTGATCTTAGCCAAAAGGCCGAGAAGCGATGAGGTTCAACCGTTTGCTGGCCCAGGCCACCCCCTGGAACAGTGCGCACACGCCGTGGTGCAAGCGCATGACTTGCGCATAAGAAGGGCAGGAGCTTAGCACCTCCTCCCAGGCGCTCCCTGGCTCAGCCCTGAGCGTTTGGTGTGTGTTTGTGTGACCGAGGGCGCTGTTGATATTCACAAATGCACGAGGCTCAGCCCAGTGGCAGAGCCATCAAAAAAGAAGTGCAACTCGTTGCTGTTCCCTTCCACGGAAGACAATTTCAATTTTTCAACATTTTGACGCTCATTAAGTCCATTACAGGGGTAACATCAAAGTACACAAATTACTTAGACGTGATGACATGGAAGTTTCAGCTATCCCATTTAAATACCATTGCAATCTTTCCATAATTGTTACTTCAGCTAAAACAGGTCATACATTATCAAACAAAGGCGTGTTTGGAACTCTCCCCTGCAAAAGCTTTCTTTTCTTTTCTTTTCTTTTCTTTTCATTAGTTGACTTATCTTTTAGAATATAATCATTAAAAATGTTCAACATAGATTTCATAACAATTTCTTGTGGGACACAAAACTGGCATCCTGCAAAGCTGACTAACTCATCACAGTAAGGTGCCATCACTCTTTTGGCTGTTACTGAAAAGCAACCACAGGGCTGCAACAACATATCATTCTAAAAGCTGATGAATTTAAGTTGCTGATGACCACTTTGCTTATCTTCAACACTATGATGAGGGGAGAGCGCGTACGCAGTCCCCCACTACCACAAATTATGCAGTCGAGATTCCCACATGTGGGGAATTCGCACGGGTCAGCACATCCCTCAGTGCAATGGATGCGCCTCGCCATGGGTGAACCACCTTGTTGATCATGGTATCTCCCCTGCCAGGTAAGTATGAATTGAAGGTGCCACTGACAGGCGGCTAAGTCCTGGACACGGCAACCTATGTGACGGTACGGACAAGGCAGAATCTCACAGTCAGGTGCCCTTAGCATTAGCTGACCTTCACTGGTTGTTGCTGAGAATCACATTGACTCAAAAGATGTTGACTGGCGTCCTGCAAAGCTGACTAACTTACATCACAGTCAGGTGCCCTGACTCTTTTGTCTGTTTCTGAAAGGTTCAAAACACTTCCGTCATTTGACTAAGACGCGTGGTACGCCCACTTTGGACGTCAATTTGTTTCCGTTTTTTCCATGAGAAACATAACAAACAGTGACCTGGCATGCAGTCTCCGTCTCTGGCAAAGCAAACACAGGGCTGCAACAACACGTCAGTCTAAAAGCTGATGAATTCAGGTCACAGTCAATGACCACTTTGCTTATCTTCAACACTATGATGAGAGGAGAGCGCGTACGCAGTCCCCCACTATCACAAATCATGCAGCCCTAACGGTTTGCAGGCCCAGGCGACCCCCTGGAGCAGCGCGCACACGGCGTGGTGCAAGCGTTTGACTTGCGCGTAAGAAGGGCAGGCGCTGAGGCACCTCCTCCCAGGCGCTCCGTGGCTCAGCCCTGAGCGCTTTGTGCGTGTGTTTGTGTGACCGAGGGCGCTGTTGATATTCACAAATGAACGAGGCTCAGCCAAGTGGCAGAGCCATCCAAAAATAGGTGCAACTCATTGGTGTTCCTTTCCACGGAAGTCTTTAGTAAAAGGCGAAAGACTTGTGCGATATGAAGAGAAACCTGAGTAAGTACGGCCCTCCCCTGTACGGCAGCCAAGACTGGTGTCGTCCCAGTCACTACACTCATGGTAGGCCTCGCTCTTTGTTGCACTGTCCCGACTGCAAGCTCTGGCTGCATTTTTGTCAGGCGTCATCCCGCCTTTGCTCCTTCCCCCTTCCCCCGCAGACACACAGTGATGGGAGAGCAGGAGACTGCCAGGGTTCCCAGTCAACAGCCAACAGGCTGAATTCCTGCCGCTCCGACTTGCGATGCCACGAGCGCCATCCGCTTTGAGCCTCGCCTCTTGATGCGCTGTCAAGACGAGCGACGGCCCTCTCGGCCTGCGTCCAGATTTGCTTTTGCTCTTGCACAAGGCTGAAGGAAGGTGCACCGTTCCCGGCGGCACTGCAATACCGGGTCGATGCATGGAGTGAACGGAGCAAGCCCCTTTTTCAGCTCCCGGCGCTAAAAATCCATTTAATATGTTGTCCCCGTATAGAGGACATATCAGATATTAAACTGATAAGAACAGATACTACACTTGATCTTAGCCAAAAGGCCGAGAAGCGATGAGGTTCAACCGTTTGCTGGCCCAGGCCACCCCCTGGAACAGTGCGCACACGCCGTGGTGCAAGCGCTTGACTTGCGCATAAGAAGGGCAGGAGCTTAGCACCTCCTCCCAGGCGCTCCCTGGCTCAGCCCTGAGCGTTTGGTGTGTGTTTGTGTGACCGAGGGCGCTGTTGATATTCACAAATGCACGAGGCTCAGCCCAGTGGCAGAGCCATCAAAAAAGAAGTGCAACTCGTTGCTGTTCCCTTCCACGGAAGACAATTTCAATTTTTCAACATTTTGACGCTCATTAAGTCCATTACAGGGGTAACATCAAAGTACACAAATTACTTAGACGTGATGACATGGAAGTTTCAGCTATCCCATTTAAATACCATTGCAATCTTTCCATAATTGTTACTTCAGCTAAAACAGGTCATACATTATCAAACAAAGGCGTGTTTGGAACTCTCCCCTGCAAAAGCTTTCTTTTCTTTTCTTTTCTTTTCTTTTCTTTTCATTAGTTGACTTATCTTTTGGAATATAATCATTAAAAATGTTCAACATAGATTTCATAACAATTTCTTGTGGGACACAAAACTTTCTCTAACTGGCATCCTGCAAAGCTGACTAACTCATCACAGTAAGGTGCCATCACTCTTTTGGCTGTTACTGAAAAGCAACCACAGGGCTGCAACAACATATCATTCTAAAAGCTGATGAATTTAAGTTGCTGATGACCACTTTGCTTATCTTCAACACTATGATGAGGGGAGAGCGCGTACGCAGTCCCCCACTACCACAAATTATGCAGTCGAGATTCCCACATGTGGGGAATTCGCACGGGTCAGCACATCCCTCAGTGCAATGGATGCGCCTCGCCATGGGTGAACCACCTTGTTGATCATGGTATCTCCCCTGCCAGGTAAGTATGAATTGAAGGTGCCACTGACAGGCGGCTAAGTCCTGGACACGGCAACCTATGTGACGGTACGGACAAGGCAGAATCTCACAGTCAGGTGCCCTTAGCATTAGCTGACCTTCACTGGTTGTTGCTGAGAATCACATTGACTCAAAAGATGTTGACTGGCGTCCTGCAAAGCTGACTAACTTACATCACAGTCAGGTGCCCTGACTCTTTTGTCTGTTTCTGAAAGGTTCAAAACACTTCCGTCATTTGACTAAGACGCGTGGTACGCCCACTTTGGACGTCAATTTGTTTCCGTTTTTTCCATGAGAAACATAACAAACAGTGACCTGGCATGCAGTCTCCGTCTCTGGCAAAGCAAACACAGGGCTGCAACAACACGTCAGTCTAAAAGCTGATGAATTCAGGTCACAGTCAATGACCACTTTGCTTATCTTCAACACTATGATGAGAGGAGAGCGCGTACGCAGTCCCCCACTATCACAAATCATGCAGCCCTAACGGTTTGCAGGCCCAGGCGACCCCCTGGAGCAGCGCGCACACGGCGTGGTGCAAGCGTTTGACTTGCGCGTAAGAAGGGCAGGCGCTGAGGCACCTCCTCCCAGGCGCTCCGTGGCTCAGCCCTGAGCGCTTTGTGCGTGTGTTTGTGTGACCGAGGGCGCTGTTGATATTCACAAATGAACGAGGCTCAGCCAAGTGGCAGAGCCATCCAAAAATAGGTGCAACTCATTGGTGTTCCTTTCCACGGAAGTCTTTAGTAAAAGGCGAAAGACTTGTGCGATATGAAGAGAAACCTGAGTAAGTACGGCCCTCCCCTGTACGGCAGCCAAGACTGGTGTCGTCCCAGTCACTACACTCATGGTAGGCCTCGCTCTTTGTTGCACTGTCCCGACTGCAAGCTCTGGCTGCATTTTTGTCAGGCGTCATCCCGCCTTTGCTCCTTCCCCCTTCCCCCTTCCCCCGCAGACACACAGTGATGGGAGAGCAGGAGACTGCCAGGGTTCCCAGTCAACAGCCAACAGGCTGAATTCCTGCCGCTCCGACTTGCGATGCCACGAGCGCCATCCGCTTTGAGCCTCGCCTCTTGATGCGCTGTCAAGACGAGCGACGGCCCTCTCGGCCTGCGTCCAGATTTGCTTTTGCTCTTGCACAAGGCTGAAGGAAGGTGCACCGTTCCCGGCGGCACTGCAATACCGGGTCGATGCATGGAGTGAACGGAGCAAGCCCCTTTTTCAGCTCCCGGCGCTAAAAATCCATTTAATATGTTGTCCCCGTATAGAGGACATATCAGATATTAAACTGATAAGAACAGATACTACACTTGATCTTAGCCAAAAGGCCGAGAAGCGATGAGGTTCAACCGTTTGCTGGCCCAGGCCACCCCCTGGAACAGTGCGCACACGCCGTGGTGCAAGCGCATGACTTGCGCATAAGAAGGGCAGGAGCTTAGCACCTCCTCCCAGGCGCTCCCTGGCTCAGCCCTGAGCGTTTGGTGTGTGTTTGTGTGACCGAGGGCGCTGTTGATATTCACAAATGCACGAGGCTCAGCCCAGTGGCAGAGCCATCAAAAAAGAAGTGCAACTCGTTGCTTTCCCTTCCACGGAAGACAATTTCAATTTTTCAACATTTTGACGCTCATTAAGTCCATTACAGGGGTAACATCAAAGTACACAAATTACTTAGACGTGATGACATGGAAGTTTCAGCTATCCCATTTAAATACCATTGCAATCTTTCCATAATTGTTACTTCAGCTAAAACAGGTCATACATTATCAAACAAAGGCGTGTTTGGAACTCTCCCCTGCAAAAGCTTTCTTTTCTTTTCTTTTCTTTTCTTTTCATTAGTTGACTTATCTTTTAGAATATAATCATTAAAAATGTTCAACATAGATTTCATAACAATTTCTTGTGGGACACAAAACTTTCTCTAACTGGCATCCTGCAAAGCTGACTAACTCATCACAGTAAGGTGCCATCACTCTTTTGGCTGTTACTGAAAAGCAACCACAGGGCTGCAACAACATATCATTCTAAAAGCTGATGAATTTAAGTTGCTGATGACCACTTTGCTTATCTTCAACACTATGATGAGGGGAGAGCGCGTACGCAGTCCCCCACTACCACAAATTATGCAGTCGAGATTCCCACATGTGGGGAATTCGCACGGGTCAGCACATCCCTCAGTGCAATGGATGCGCCTCGCCATGGGTGAACCACCTTGTTGATCATGGTATCTCCCCTGCCAGGTAAGTATGAATTGAAGGTGCCACTGACAGGCGGCTAAGTCCTGGACACGGCAACCTATGTGACGGTACGGACAAGGCAGAATCTCACAGTCAGGTGCCCTTAGCATTAGCTGACCTTCACTGGTTGTTGCTGAGAATCACATTGACTCAAAAGATGTTGACTGGCGTCCTGCAAAGCTGACTAACTTACATCACAGTCAGGTGCCCTGACTCTTTTGTCTGTTTCTGAAAGGTTCAAAACACTTCCGTCATTTGACTAAGACGCGTGGTACGCCCACTTTGGACGTCAATTTGTTTCCGTTTTTTCCATGAGAAACATAACAAACAGTGACCTGGCATGCAGTCTCCGTCTCTGGCAAAGCAAACACAGGGCTGCAACAACACGTCAGTCTAAAAGCTGATGAATTCAGGTCACAGTCAATGACCACTTTGCTTATCTTCAACACTATGATGAGAGGAGAGCGCGTACGCAGTCCCCCACTATCACAAATCATGCAGCCCTAACGGTTTGCAGGCCCAGGCGACCCCCTGGAGCAGCGCGCACACGGCGTGGTGCAAGCGTTTGACTTGCGCGTAAGAAGGGCAGGCGCTGAGGCACCTCCTCCCAGGCGCTCCGTGGCTCAGCCCTGAGCGCTTTGTGCGTGTGTTTGTGTGACCGAGGGCGCTGTTGATATTCACAAATGAACGAGGCTCAGCCAAGTGGCAGAGCCATCCAAAAATAGGTGCAACTCATTGGTGTTCCTTTCCACGGAAGTCTTTAGTAAAAGGCGAAAGACTTGTGCGATATGAAGAGAAACCTGAGTAAGTACGGCCCTCCCCTGTACGGCAGCCAAGACTGGTGTCGTCCCAGTCACTACACTCATGGTAGGCCTCGCTCTTTGTTGCACTGTCCCGACTGCAAGCTCTGGCTGCATTTTTGTCAGGCGTCATCCCGCCTTTGCTCCTTCCCCCTTCCCCCTTCCCCCGCAGACACACAGTGATGGGAGAGCAGGAGACTGCCAGGGTTCCCAGTCAACAGCCAACAGGCTGAATTCCTGCCGCTCCGACTTGCGATGCCACGAGCGCCATCCGCTTTGAGCCTCGCCTCTTGATGCGCTGTCAAGACGAGCGACGGCCCTCTCGGCCTGCGTCCAGATTTGCTTTTGCTCTTGCACAAGGCTGAAGGAAGGTGCACCGTTCCCGGCGGCACTGCAATACCGGGTCGATGCATGGAGTGAACGGAGCAAGCCCCTTTTTCAGCTCCCGGCGCTAAAAATCCATTTAATATGTTGTCCCCGTATAGAGGACATATCAGATATTAAACTGATAAGAACAGATACTACACTTGATCTTAGCCAAAAGGCCGAGAAGCGATGAGGTTCAACCGTTTGCTGGCCCAGGCCACCCCCTGGAACAGTGCGCACACGCCGTGGTGCAAGCGCTTGACTTGCGCATAAGAAGGGCAGGAGCTTAGCACCTCCTCCCAGGCGCTCCCTGGCTCAGCCCTGAGCGTTTGGTGTGTGTTTGTGTGACCGAGGGCGCTGTTGATATTCACAAATGCACGAGGCTCAGCCCAGTGGCAGAGCCATCAAAAAAGAAGTGCAACTCGTTGCTGTTCCCTTCCACGGAAGACAATTTCAATTTTTCAACATTTTGACGCTCATTAAGTCCATTACAGGGGTAACATCAAAGTACACAAATTACTTAGACGTGATGACATGGAAGTTTCAGCTATCCCATTTAAATACCATTGCAATCTTTCCATAATTGTTACTTCAGCTAAAACAGGTCATACATTATCAAACAAAGGCGTGTTTGGAACTCTCCCCTGCAAAAGCTTTCTTTTCTTTTCTTTTCTTTTCTTTTCATTAGTTGACTTATCTTTTAGAATATAATCATTAAAAATGTTCAACATAGATTTCATAACAATTTCTTGTGGGACACAAAACTTTCTCTAACTGGCATCCTGCAAAGCTGACTAACTCATCACAGTAAGGTGCCATCACTCTTTTGGCTGTTACTGAAAAGCAACCACAGGGCTGCAACAACATATCATTCTAAAAGCTGATGAATTTAAGTTGCTGATGACCACTTTGCTTATCTTCAACACTATGATGAGGGGAGAGCGCGTACGCAGTCCCCCACTACCACAAATTATGCAGTCGAGATTCCCACATGTGGGGAATTCGCACGGGTCAGCACATCCCTCAGTGCAATGGATGCGCCTCGCCATGGGTGAACCACCTTGTTGATCATGGTATCTCCCCTGCCAGGTAAGTATGAATTGAAGGTGCCACTGACAGGCGGCTAAGTCCTGGACACGGCAACCTATGTGACGGTACGGACAAGGCAGAATCTCACAGTCAGGTGCCCTTAGCATTAGCTGACCTTCACTGGTTGTTGCTGAGAATCACATTGACTCAAAAGATGTTGACTGGCGTCCTGCAAAGCTGACTAACTTACATCACAGTCAGGTGCCCTGACTCTTTTGTCTGTTTCTGAAAGGTTCAAAACACTTCCGTCATTTGACTAAGACGCGTGGTACGCCCACTTTGGACGTCAATTTGTTTCCGTTTTTTCCATGAGAAACATAACAAACAGTGACCTGGCATGCAGTCTCCGTCTCTGGCAAAGCAAACACAGGGCTGCAACAACACGTCAGTCTAAAAGCTGATGAATTCAGGTCACAGTCAATGACCACTTTGCTTATCTTCAACACTATGATGAGAGGAGAGCGCGTACACAGTCCCCCACTATCACAAATCATGCAGCCCTAACGGTTTGCAGGCCCAGGCGACCCCCTGGAGCAGCGCGCACACGGCGTGGTGCAAGCGTTTGACTTGCGCGTAAGAAGGGCAGGCGCTGAGGCACCTCCTCCCAGGCGCTCCGTGGCTCAGCCCTGAGCGCTTTGTGCGTGTGTTTGTGTGACCGAGGGCGCTGTTGATATTCACAAATGAACGAGGCTCAGCCAAGTGGCAGAGCCATCCAAAAATAGGTGCAACTCATTGGTGTTCCTTTCCACGGAAGTCTTTAGTAAAAGGCGAAAGACTTGTGCGATATGAAGAGAAACCTGAGTAAGTACGGCCCTCCCCTGTACGGCAGCCAAGACTGGTGTCGTCCCAGTCACTACACTCATGGTAGGCCTCGCTCTTTGTTGCACTGTCCCGACTGCAAGCTCTGGCTGCATTTTTGTCAGGCGTCATCCCGCCTTTGCTCCTTCCCCCTTCCCCCTTCCCCCGCAGACACACAGTGATGGGAGAGCAGGAGACTGCCAGGGTTCCCAGTCAACAGCCAACAGGCTGAATTCCTGCCGCTCCGACTTGCGATGCCACGAGCGCCATCCGCTTTGAGCCTCGCCTCTTGATGCGCTGTCAAGACGAGCGACGGCCCTCTCGGCCTGCGTCCAGATTTGCTTTTGCTCTTGCACAAGGCTGAAGGAAGGTGCACCGTTCCCGGCGGCACTGCAATACCGGGTCGATGCATGGAGTGAACGGAGCAAGCCCCTTTTTCAGCTCCCGGCGCTAAAAATCCATTTAATAGGTTGTCCCCGTATAGAGGACATATCAGATATTAAACTGATAAGAACAGATACTACACTTGATCTTAGCCAAAAGGCCGAGAAGCGATGAGGTCAACCGTTTGCTGGCCCAGGCCACCCCCTGGAACAGTGCGCACACGCCGTGGTGCAAGCGCTTGACTTGCGCATAAGAAGGGCAGGAGCTTAGCACCTCCTCCCAGGCGCTCCCTGGCTCAGCCCTGAGCGTTTGGTGTGTGTTTGTGTGACCGAGGGCGCTGTTGATATTCACAAATGCACGAGGCTCAGCCCAGTGGCAGAGCCATCAAAAAAGAAGTGCAACTCGTTGCTGTTCCCTTCCACGGAAGACAATTTCAATTTTTCAACATTTTGACGCTCATTAAGTCCATTACAGGGGTAACATCAAAGTACACAAATTACTTAGACGTGATGACATGGAAGTTTCAGCTATCCCATTTAAATACCATTGCAATCTTTCCATAATTGTTACTTCAGCTAAAACAGGTCATACATTATCAAACAAAGGCGTGTTTGGAACTCTCCCCTGCAAAAGCTTTCTTTTCTTTTCTTTTCTTTTCTTTTCATTAGTTGACTTATCTTTTAGAATATAATCATTAAAAATGTTCAACATAGATTTCATAACAATTTCTTGTGGGACACAAAACTTTCTCTAACTGGCATCCTGCAAAGCTGACTAACTCATCACAGTAAGGTGCCATCACTCTTTTGGCTGTTACTGAAAAGCAACCACAGGGCTGCAACAACATATCATTCTAAAAGCTGATGAATTTAAGTTGCTGATGACCACTTTGCTTATCTTCAACACTATGATGAGGGGAGAGCGCGTACGCAGTCCCCCACTACCACAAATTATGCAGTCGAGATTCCCACATGTGGGGAATTCGCACGGGTCAGCACATCCCTCAGTGCAATGGATGCGCCTCGCCATGGGTGAACCACCTTGTTGATCATGGTATCTCCCCTGCCAGGTAAGTATGAATTGAAGGTGCCACTGACAGGCGGCTAAGTCCTGGACACGGCAACCTATGTGACGGTACGGACAAGGCAGAATCTCACAGTCAGGTGCCCTTAGCATTAGCTGACCTTCACTGGTTGTTGCTGAGAATCACATTGACTCAAAAGATGTTGACTGGCGTCCTGCAAAGCTGACTAACTTACATCACAGTCAGGTGCCCTGACTCTTTTGTCTGTTTCTGAAAGGTTCAAAACACTTCCGTCATTTGACTAAGACGCGTGGTACGCCCACTTTGGACGTCAATTTGTTTCCGTTTTTTCCATGAGAAACATAACAAACAGTGACCTGGCATGCAGTCTCCGTCTCTGGCAAAGCAAACACAGGGCTGCAACAACACGTCAGTCTAAAAGCTGATGAATTCAGGTCACAGTCAATGACCACTTTGCTTATCTTCAACACTATGATGAGAGGAGAGCGCGTACGCAGTCCCCCACTATCACAAATCATGCAGCCCTAACGGTTTGCAGGCCCAGGCGACCCCCTGGAGCAGCGCGCACACGGCGTGGTGCAAGCGTTTGACTTGCGCGTAAGAAGGGCAGGCGCTGAGGCACCTCCTCCCAGGCGCTCCGTGGCTCAGCCCTGAGCGCTTTGTGCGTGTGTTTGTGTGACCGAGGGCGCTGTTGATATTCACAAATGAACGAGGCTCAGCCAAGTGGCAGAGCCATCCAAAAATAGGTGCAACTCATTGGTGTTCCTTTCCACGGAAGTCTTTAGTAAAAGGCGAAAGACTTGTGCGATATGAAGAGAAACCTGAGTAAGTACGGCCCTCCCCTGTACGGCAGCCAAGACTGGTGTCGTCCCAGTCACTACACTCATGGTAGGCCTCGCTCTTTGTTGCACTGTCCCGACTGCAAGCTCTGGCTGCATTTTTGTCAGGCGTCATCCCGCCTTTGCTCCTTCCCCCTTCCCCCTTCCCCCGCAGACACACAGTGATGGGAGAGCAGGAGACTGCCAGGGTTCCCAGTCAACAGCCAACAGGCTGAATTCCTGCCGCTCCGACTTGCGATGCCACGAGCGCCATCCGCTTTGAGCCTCGCCTCTTGATGCGCTGTCAAGACGAGCGACGGCCCTCTCGGCCTGCGTCCAGATTTGCTTTTGCTCTTGCACAAGGCTGAAGGAAGGTGCACCGTTCCCGGCGGCACTGCAATACCGGGTCGATGCATGGAGTGAACGGAGCAAGCCCCTTTTTCAGCTCCCGGCGCTAAAAATCCATTTAATATGTTGTCCCCGTATAGAGGACATATCAGATATTAAACTGATAAGAACAGATACTACACTTGATCTTAGCCAAAAGGCCGAGAAGCGATGAGGTTCAACCGTTTGCTGGCCCAGGCCACCCCCTGGAACAGTGCGCACACGCCGTGGTGCAAGCGCTTGACTTGCGCATAAGAAGGGCAGGAGCTTAGCACCTCCTCCCAGGCGCTCCCTGGCTCAGCCCTGAGCGTTTGGTGTGTGTTTGTGTTACCGAGGGCGCTGTTGATATTCACAAATGCACGAGGCTCAGCCCAGTGGCAGAGCCATCAAAAAAGAAGTGCAACTCGTTGCTGTTCCCTTCCACGGAAGACAATTTCAATTTTTCAACATTTTGACGCTCATTAAGTCCATTACAGGGGTAACATCAAAGTACACAAATTACTTAGACGTGATGACATGGAAGTTTCAGCTATCCCATTTAAATACCATTGCAATCTTTCCATAATTGTTACTTCAGCTAAAACAGGTCATACATTATCAAACAAAGGCGTGTTTGGAACTCTCCCCTGCAAAAGCTTTCTTTTCTTTTCTTTTCTTTTCTTTTCATTAGTTGACTTATCTTTTAGAATATAATCATTAAAAATGTTCAACATAGATTTCATAACAATTTCTTGTGGGACACAAAACTTTCTGTAACTGGCATCCTGCAAAGCTGACTAACTCATCACAGTAAGGTGCCATCACTCTTTTGGCTGTTACTGAAAAGCAACTACAGGGCTGCAACAACATATCATTCTAAAAGCTGATGAATTTAAGTTGCTGATGACCACTTTGCTTATCTTCAACACTATGATGAGGGGAGAGCGCGTACGCAGTCCCCCACTACCACAAATTATGCAGTCGAGATTCCCACATTTGGGAATTCGCACGGGTCAGCACATCCCTCAGTGCAATGGATGCGCCTCGCCATGGGTGAACCACCTTGTTGATCATGGTATCTCCCCTGCCAGGTAAGTATGAATTGAAGGTGCCACTGACAGGCGGCTAAGTCCTGGACACGGCAACCTATGTGACGGTACGGACAAGGCAGAATCTCACAGTCAGGTGCCCTTAGCATTAGCTGACCTTCACTGGTTGTTGCTGAGAATCACATTGACTCAAAAGATGTTGACTGGCGTCCTGCAAAGCTGACTAACTTACATCACAGTCAGGTGCCCTGACTCTTTTGTCTGTTTCTGAAAGGTTCAAAACACTTCCGTCATTTGACTAAGACGCGTGGTACGCCCACTTTGGACGTCAATTTGTTTCCGTTTTTTCCATGAGAAACATAACAAACAGTGACCTGGCATGCAGTCTCCGTCTCTGGCAAAGCAAACACAGGGCTGCAACAACACGTCAGTCTAAAAGCTGATGAATTCAGGTCACAGTCAATGACCACTTTGCTTATCTTCAACACTATGATGAGAGGAGAGCGCGTACGCAGTCCCCCACTATCACAAATCATGCAGCCCTAACGGTTTGCAGGCCCAGGCGACCCCCTGGAGCAGCGCGCACACGGCGTGGTGCAAGCGTTTGACTTGCGCGTAAGAAGGGCAGGCGCTGAGGCACCTCCTCCCAGGCGCTCCGTGGCTCAGCCCTGAGCGCTTTGTGCGTGTGTTTGTGTGACCGAGGGCGCTGTTGATATTCACAAATGAACGAGGCTCAGCCAAGTGGCAGAGCCATCCAAAAATAGGTGCAACTCATTGGTGTTCCTTTCCACGGAAGTCTTTAGTAAAAGGCGAAAGACTTGTGCGATATGAAGAGAAACCTGAGTAAGTACGGCCCTCCCCTGTACGGCAGCCAAGACTGGTGTCGTCCCAGTCACTACACTCATGGTAGGCCTCGCTCTTTGTTGCACTGTCCCGACTGCAAGCTCTGGCTGCATTTTTGTCAGGCGTCATCCCGCCTTTGCTCCTTCCCCCTTCCCCCGCAGACACACAGTGATGGGAGAGCAGGAGACTGCCAGGGTTCCCAGTCAACAGCCAACAGGCTGAATTCCTGCCGCTCCGACTTGCGATGCCACGAGCGCCATCCGCTTTGAGCCTCGCCTCTTGATGCGCTGTCAAGACGAGCGACGGCCCTCTCGGCCTGCGTCCAGATTTGCTTTTGCTCTTGCACAAGGCTGAAGGAAGGTGCACCGTTCCCGGCGGCACTGCAATACCGGGTCGATGCATGGAGTGAACGGAGCAAGCCCCTTTTTCAGCTCCCGGCGCTAAAAATCCATTTAATATGTTGTCCCCGTATAGAGGACATATCAGATATTAAACTGATAAGAACAGATACTACACTTGATCTTAGCCAAAAGGCCGAGAAGCGATGAGGTTCAACCGTTTGCTGGCCCAGGCCACCCCCTGGAACAGTGCGCACACGCCGTGGTGCAAGCGCTTGACTTGCGCATAAGAAGGGCAGGAGCTTAGCACCTCCTCCCAGGCGCTCCCTGGCTCAGCCCTGAGCGTTTGGTGTGTGTTTGTGTGACCGAGGGCGCTGTTGATATTCACAAATGCACGAGGCTCAGCCCAGTGGCAGAGCCATCAAAAAAGAAGTGCAACTCGTTGCTGTTCCCTTCCACGGAAGACAATTTCAATTTTTCAACATTTTGACGCTCATTAAGTCCATTACAGGGGTAACATCAAAGTACACAAATTACTTAGACGTGATGACATGGAAGTTTCAGCTATCCCATTTAAATACCATTGCAATCTTTCCATAATTGTTACTTCAGCTAAAACAGGTCATACATTATCAAACAAAGGCGTGTTTGGAACTCTCCCCTGCAAAAGCTTTCTTTTCTTTTCTTTTCTTTTCTTTTCATTAGTTGACTTATCTTTTAGAATATAATCATTAAAAATGTTCAACATAGATTTCATAACAATTTCTTGTGGGACACAAAACTTTCTCTAACTGGCATCCTGCAAAGCTGACTAACTCATCACAGTAAGGTGCCATCACTCTTTTGGCTGTTACTGAAAAGCAACCACAGGGCTGCAACAACATATCATTCTAAAAGCTGATGAATTTAAGTTGCTGATGACCACTTTGCTTATCTTCAACACTATGATGAGGGGAGAGCGCGTACGCAGTCCCCCACTACCACAAATTATGCAGTCGAGATTCCCACATGTGGGGAATTCGCACGGGTCAGCACATCCCTCAGTGCAATGGATGCGCCTCGCCATGGGTGAACCACCTTGTTGATCATGGTATCTCCCCTGCCAGGTAAGTATGAATTGAAGGTGCCACTGACAGGCGGCTAAGTCCTGGACACGGCAACCTATGTGACGGTACGGACAAGGCAGAATCTCACAGTCAGGTGCCCTTAGCATTAGCTGACCTTCACTGGTTGTTGCTGAGAATCACATTGACTCAAAAGATGTTGACTGGCGTCCTGCAAAGCTGACTAACTTACATCACAGTCAGGTGCCCTGACTCTTTTGTCTGTTTCTGAAAGGTTCAAAACACTTCCGTCATTTGTCTAAGACGCGTGGTACGCCCACTTTGGACGTCAATTTGTTTCCGTTTTTTCCATGAGAAACATAACAAACAGTGACCTGGCATGCAGTCTCCGTCTCTGGCAAAGCAAACACAGGGCTGCAACAACACGTCAGTCTAAAAGCTGATGAATTCAGGTCACAGTCAATGACCACTTTGCTTATCTTCAACACTATGATGAGAGGAGAGCGCGTACGCAGTCCCCCACTATCACAAATCATGCAGCCCTAACGGTTTGCAGGCCCAGGCGACCCCCTGGAGCAGCGCGCACACGGCGTGGTGCAAGCGTTTGACTTGCGCGTAAGAAGGGCAGGCGCTGAGGCACCTCCTCCCAGGCGCTCCGTGGCTCAGCCCTGAGCGCTTTGTGCGTGTGTTTGTGTGACCGAGGGCGCTGTTGATATTCACAAATGAACGAGGCTCAGCCAAGTGGCAGAGCCATCCAAAAATAGGTGCAACTCATTGGTGTTCCTTTCCACGGAAGTCTTTAGTAAAAGGCGAAAGACTTGTGCGATATGAAGAGAAACCTGAGTAAGTACGGCCCTCCCCTGTACGGCAGCCAAGACTGGTGTCGTCCCAGTCACTACACTCATGGTAGGCCTCGCTCTTTGTTGCACTGTCCCGACTGCAAGCTCTGGCTGCATTTTTGTCAGGCGTCATCCCGCCTTTGCTCCTTCCCCCTTCCCCCTTCCCCCGCAGACACACAGTGATGGGAGAGCAGGAGACTGCCAGGGTTCCCAGTCAACAGCCAACAGGCTGAATTCCTGCAGCTCCGACTTGCGATGCCACAAGCGCCATCCGCTTTGAGCCTCGCCTCTTGATGCGCTGTCAAGACGAGCGACGGCCCTCTCGGCCTGCGTCCAGATTTGCTTTTGCTCTTGCACGAGGCTGAAGGAAGGTGCACCGTTCCCGGCGGCACTGCAATACCGGGTCGATGCATGGAGTGAACGGAGCAAGCCCCTTTTTCAGCTCCCGGCGCTAAAAATCCATTTAATATGTTGTCCCCGTATAGAGGACATATCAGATATTAAACTGATAAGAACAGATACTACACTTGATCTTAGCCAAAAGGCCGAGAAGCGATGAGGTTCAACCGTTTGCTGGCCCAGGCCACCCCCTGGAACAGTGCGCACACGCCGTGGTGCAAGCGCATGACTTGCGCATAAGAAGGGCAGGAGCTTAGCACCTCCTCCCAGGCGCTCCCTGGCTCAGCCCTGAGCGTTTGGTGTGTGTTTGTGTGACCGAGGGCGCTGTTGATATTCACAAATGCACGAGGCTCAGCCCAGTGGCAGAGCCATCAAAAAAGAAGTGCAACTCGTTGCTGTTCCCTTCCACGGAAGACAATTTCAATTTTTCAACATTTTGACGCTCATTAAGTCCATTACAGGGGTAACATCAAAGTACACAAATTACTTAGACGTGATGACATGGAAGTTTCAGCTATCCCATTTAAATACCATTGCAATCTTTCCATAATTGTTACTTCAGCTAAAACAGGTCATACATTATCAAACAAAGGCGTGTTTGGAACTCTCCCCTGCAAAAGCTTTCTTTTCTTTTCTTTTCTTTTCTTTTCATTAGTTGACTTATCTTTTAGAATATAATCATTAAAAATGTTCAACATAGATTTCATAACAATTTCTTGTGGGACACAAAACTGGCATCCTGCAAAGCTGACTAACTCATCACAGTAAGGTGCCATCACTCTTTTGGCTGTTACTGAAAAGCAACCACAGGGCTGCAACAACATATCATTCTAAAAGCTGATGAATTTAAGTTGCTGATGACCACTTTGCTTATCTTCAACACTATGATGAGGGGAGAGCGCGTACGCAGTCCCCCACTACCACAAATTATGCAGTCGAGATTCCCACATGTGGGGAATTCGCACGGGTCAGCACATCCCTCAGTGCAATGGATGCGCCTCGCCATGGGTGAACCACCTTGTTGATCATGGTATCTCCCCTGCCAGGTAAGTATGAATTGAAGGTGCCACTGACAGGCGGCTAAGTCCTGGACACGGCAACCTATGTGACGGTACGGACAAGGCAGAATCTCACAGTCAGGTGCCCTTAGCATTAGCTGACCTTCACTGGTTGTTGCTGAGAATCACATTGACTCAAAAGATGTTGACTGGCGTCCTGCAAAGCTGACTAACTTACATCACAGTCAGGTGCCCTGACTCTTTTGTCTGTTTCTGAAAGGTTCAAAACACTTCCGTCATTTGACTAAGACGCGTGGTACGCCCACTTTGGACGTCAATTTGTTTCTGTTTTTTCCATGAGAAACATAACAAACAGTGACCTGGCATGCAGTCTCCGTCTCTGGCAAAGCAAACACAGGGCTGCAACAACACGTCAGTCTAAAAGCTGATGAATTCAGGTCACAGTCAATGACCACTTTGCTTATCTTCAACACTATGATGAGAGGAGAGCGCGTACGCAGTCCCCCACTATCACAAATCATGCAGCCCTAACGGTTTGCAGGCCCAGGCGACCCCCTGGAGCAGCGCGCACACGGCGTGGTGCAAGCGTTTGACTTGCGCGTAAGAAGGGCAGGCGCTGAGGCACCTCCTCCCAGGCGCTCCGTGGCTCAGCCCTGAGCGCTTTGTGCGTGTGTTTGTGTGACCGAGGGCGCTGTTGATATTCACAAATGAACGAGGCTCAGCCAAGTGGCAGAGCCATCCAAAAATAGGTGCAACTCATTGGTGTTCCTTTCCACGGAAGTCTTTAGTAAAAGGCGAAAGACTTGTGCGATATGAAGAGAAACCTGAGTAAGTACGGCCCTCCCCTGTACGGCAGCCAAGACTGGTGTCGTCCCAGTCACTACACTCATGGTAGGCCTCGCTCTTTGTTGCACTGTCCCGACTGCAAGCTCTGGCTGCATTTTTGTCAGGCGTCATCCCGCCTTTGCTCCTTCCCCCTTCCCCCGCAGACACACAGTGATGGGAGAGCAGGAGACTGCCAGGGTTCCCAGTCAACAGCCAACAGGCTGAATTCCTGCCGCTCCGACTTGCGATGCCACGAGCGCCATCCGCTTTGAGCCTCGCCTCTTGATGCGCTGTCAAGACGAGCGACGGCCCTCTCGGCCTGCGTCCAGATTTGCTTTTGCTCTTGCACAAGGCTGAAGGAAGGTGCACCGTTCCCGGCGGCACTGCAATACCGGGTCGATGCATGGAGTGAACGGAGCAAGCCCCTTTTTCAGCTCCCGGCGCTAAAAATCCATTTAATATGTTGTCCCCGTATAGAGGACATATCAGATATTAAACTGATAAGAACAGATACTACACTTGATCTTAGCCAAAAGGCCGAGAAGCGATGAGGTTCAACCGTTTGCTGGCCCAGGCCACCCCCTGGAACAGTGCGCACACGCCGTGGTGCAAGCGCTTGACTTGCGCATAAGAAGGGCAGGAGCTTAGCACCTCCTCCCAGGCGCTCCCTGGCTCAGCCCTGAGCGTTTGGTGTGTGTTTGTGTGACCGAGGGCGCTGTTGATATTCACAAATGCACGAGGCTCAGCCCAGTGGCAGAGCCATCAAAAAAGAAGTGCAACTCGTTGCTGTTCCCTTCCACGGAAGACAATTTCAATTTTTCAACATTTTGACGCTCATTAAGTCCATTACAGGGGTAACATCAAAGTACACAAATTACTTAGACGTGATGACATGGAAGCTTCAGCTATCCCATTTAAATACCATTGCAATCTTTCCATAATTGTTACTTCAGCTAAAACAGGTCATACATTATCAAACAAAGGCGTGTTTGGAACTCTCCCCTGCAAAAGCTTTCTTTTCTTTTCTTTTCTTTTCTTTTCATTAGTTGACTTATCTTTTAGAATATAATCATTAAAAATGTTCAACATAGATTTCATAACAATTTCTTGTGGGACACAAAACTTTCTCTAACTGGCATCCTGCAAAGCTGACTAACTCATCACAGTAAGGTGCCATCACTCTTTTGGCTGTTACTGAAAAGCAACCACAGGGCTGCAACAACATATCATTCTAAAAGCTGATGAATTTAAGTTGCTGATGACCACTTTGCTTATCTTCAACACTATGATGAGGGGAGAGCGCGTACGCAGTCCCCCACTACCACAAATTATGCAGTCGAGATTCCCACATGTGGGGAATTCGCACCGGTCAGCACATCCCTCAGTGCAATGGATGCGCCTCGCCATGGGTGAACCACCTTGTTGATCATGGTATCTCCCCTGCCAGGTAAGTATGAATTGAAGGTGCCACTGACAGGCGGCTAAGTCCTGGACACGGCAACCTATGTGACGGTACGGACAAGGCAGAATCTCACAGTCAGGTGCCCTTAGCATTAGCTGACCTTCACTGGTTGTTGCTGAGAATCACATTGACTCAAAAGATGTTGACTGGCGTCCTGCAAAGCTGACTAACTTACATCACAGTCAGGTGCCCTGACTCTTTTGTCTGTTTCTGAAAGGTTCAAAACACTTCCGTCATTTGTCTAAGACGCGTGGTACGCCCACTTTGGACGTCAATTTGTTTCCGTTTTTTCCATGAGAAACATAACAAACAGTGACCTGGCATGCAGTCTCCGTCTCTGGCAAAGCAAACACAGGGCTGCAACAACACGTCAGTCTAAAAGCTGATGAATTCAGGTCACAGTCAATGACCACTTTGCTTATCTTCAACACTATGATGAGAGGAGAGCGCGTACGCAGTCCCCCACTATCACAAATCATGCAGCCCTAACGGTTTGCAGGCCCAGGCGACCCCCTGGAGCAGCGCGCACACGGCGTGGTGCAAGCGTTTGACTTGCGCGTAAGAAGGGCAGGCGCTGAGGCACCTCCTCCCAGGCGCTCCGTGGCTCAGCCCTGAGCGCTTTGTGCGTGTGTTTGTGTGACCGAGGGCGCTGTTGATATTCACAAATGAACGAGGCTCAGCCAAGTGGCAGAGCCATCCAAAAATAGGTGCAACTCATTGGTGTTCCTTTCCACGGAAGTCTTTAGTAAAAGGCGAAAGACTTGTGCGATATGAAGAGAAACCTGAGTAAGTACGGCCCTCCCCTGTACGGCAGCCAAGACTGGTGTCGTCCCAGTCACTACACTCATGGTAGGCCTCGCTCTTTGTTGCACTGTCCCGACTGCAAGCTCTGGCTGCATTTTTGTCAGGCGTCATCCCGCCTTTGCTCCTTCCCCCTTCCCCCTTCCCCCGCAGACACACAGTGATGGGAGAGCAGGAGACTGCCAGGGTTCCCAGTCAACAGCCAACAGGCTGAATTCCTGCAGCTCCGACTTGCGATGCCACGAGCGCCATCCGCTTTGAGCCTCGCCTCTTGATGCGCTGTCAAGACGAGCGACGGCCCTCTCGGCCTGCGTCCAGATTTGCTTTTGCTCTTGCACAAGGCTGAAGGAAGGTGCACCGTTCCCGGCGGCACTGCAATACCGGGTCGATGCATGGAGTGAACGGAGCAAGCCCCTTTTTCAGCTCCCGGCGCTAAAAATCCATTTAATATGTTGTCCCCGTATAGAGGACATATCAGATATTAAACTGATAAGAACAGATACTACACTTGATCTTAGCCAAAAGGCCGAGAAGCGATGAGGTTCAACCGTTTGCTGGCCCAGGCCACCCCCTGGAACAGTGCGCACACGCCGTGGTGCAAGCGCATGACTTGCGCATAAGAAGGGCAGGAGCTTAGCACCTCCTCCCAGGCGCTCCCTGGCTCAGCCCTGAGCGTTTGGTGTGTGTTTGTGTGACCGAGGGCGCTGTTGATATTCACAAATGCACGAGGCTCAGCCCAGTGGCAGAGCCATCAAAAAAGAAGTGCAACTCGTTGCTGTTCCCTTCCACGGAAGACAATTTCAATTTTTCAACATTTTGACGCTCATTAAGTCCATTACAGGGGTAACATCAAAGTACACAAATTACTTAGACGTGATGACATGGAAGTTTCAGCTATCCCATTTAAATACCATTGCAATCTTTCCATAATTGTTACTTCAGCTAAAACAGGTCATACATTATCAAACAAAGGCGTGTTTGGAACTCTCCCCTGCAAAAGCTTTCTTTTCTTTTCTTTTCTTTTCTTTTCATTAGTTGACTTATCTTTTAGAATATAATCATTAAAAATGTTCAACATAGATTTCATAACAATTTCTTGTGGGACACAAAACTTTCTCTAACTGGCATCCTGCAAAGCTGACTAACTCATCACAGTAAGGTGCCATCACTCTTTTGGCTGTTACTGAAAAGCAACCACAGGGCTGCAACAACATATCATTCTAAAAGCTGATGAATTTAAGTTGCTGATGACCACTTTGCTTATCTTCAACACTATGATGAGGGGAGAGCGCGTACGCAGTCCCCCACTACCACAAATTATGCAGTCGAGATTCCCACATGTGGGGAATTCGCACGGGTCAGCACATCCCTCAGTGCAATGGATGCGCCTCGCCATGGGTGAACCACCTTGTTGATCATGGTATCTCCCCTGCCAGGTAAGTATGAATTGAAGGTGCCACTGACAGGCGGCTAAGTCCTGGACACGGCAACCTATGTGACGGTACGGACAAGGCAGAATCTCACAGTCAGGTGCCCTTAGCATTAGCTGACCTTCACTGGTTGTTGCTGAGAATCACATTGACTCAAAAGATGTTGACTGGCGTCCTGCAAAGCTGACTAACTTACATCACAGTCAGGTGCCCTGACTCTTTTGTCTGTTTCTGAAAGGTTCAAAACACTTCCGTCATTTGACTAAGACGCGTGGTACGCCCACTTTGGACGTCAATTTGTTTCCGTTTTTTCCATGAGAAACATAACAAACAGTGACCTGGCATGCAGTCTCCGTCTCTGGCAAAGCAAACACAGGGCTGCAACAACACGTCAGTCTAAAAGCTGATGAATTCAGGTCACAGTCAATGACCACGTTGCTTATCTTCAACACTATGATGAGAGGAGAGCGCGTACGCAGTCCCCCACTATCACAAATCATGCAGCCCTAACGGTTTGCAGGCCCAGGCGACCCCCTGGAGCAGCGCGCACACGGCGTGGTGCAAGCGTTTGACTTGCGCGTAAGAAGGGCAGGCGCTGAGGCACCTCCTCCCAGGCGCTCCGTGGCTCAGCCCTGAGCGCTTTGTGCGTGTGTTTGTGTGACCGAGGGCGCTGTTGATATTCACAAATGAACGAGGCTCAGCCAAGTGGCAGAGCCATCCAAAAATAGGTGCAACTCATTGGTGTTCCTTTCCACGGAAGTCTTTAGTAAAAGGCGAAAGACTTGTGCGATATGAAGAGAAACCTGAGTAAGTACGGCCCTCCCCTGTACGGCAGCCAAGACTGGTGTCGTCCCAGTCACTACACTCATGGTAGGCCTCGCTCTTTGTTGCACTGTCCCGACTGCAAGCTCTGGCTGCATTTTTGTCAGGCGTCATCCCGCCTTTGCTCCTTCCCCCTTCCCCCGCAGACACACAGTGATGGGAGAGCAGGAGACTGCCAGGGTTCCCAGTCAACAGCCAACAGGCTGAATTCCTGCCGCTCCGACTTGCGATGCCACGAGCGCCATCCGCTTTGAGCCTCGCCTCTTGATGCGCTGTCAAGACGAGCGACGGCCCTCTCGGCCTGCGTCCAGATTTGCTTTTGCTCTTGCACAAGGCTGAAGGAAGGTGCACCGTTCCCGGCGGCACTGCAATACCGGGTCGATGCATGGAGTGAACGGAGCAAGCCCCTTTTTCAGCTCCCGGCGCTAAAAATCCATTTAATATGTTGTCCCCGTATAGAGGACATATCAGATATTAAACTGATAAGAACAGATACTACACTTGATCTTAGCCAAAAGGCCGAGAAGCGATGAGGTTCAACCGTTTGCTGGCCCAGGCCACCCCCTGGAACAGTGCGCACACGCCGTGGTGCAAGCGCTTGACTTGCGCATAAGAAGGGCAGGAGCTTAGCACCTCCTCCCAGGCGCTCCCTGGCTCAGCCCTGAGCGTTTGGTGTGTGTTTGTGTGACCGAGGGCGCTGTTGATATTCACAAATGCACGAGGCTCAGCCCAGTGGCAGAGCCATCAAAAAAGAAGTGCAACTCGTTGCTGTTCCCTTCCACGGAAGACAATTTCAATTTTTCAACATTTTGACGCTCATTAAGTCCATTACAGGGGTAACATCAAAGTACACAAATTACTTAGACGTGATGACATGGAAGTTTCAGCTATCCCATTTAAATACCATTGCAATCTTTCCATAATTGTTACTTCAGCTAAAACAGGTCATACATTATCAAACAAAGGCGTGTTTGGAACTCTCCCCTGCAAAAGCTTTCTTTTCTTTTCTTTTCTTTTCTTTTCATTAGTTGACTTATCTTTTAGAATATAATCATTAAAAATGTTCAACATAGATTTCATAACAATTTCTTGTGGGACACAAAACTGGCATCCTGCAAAGCTGACTAACTCATCACAGTAAGGTGCCATCACTCTTTTGGCTGTTACTGAAAAGCAACCACAGGGCTGCAACAACATATCATTCTAAAAGCTGATGAATTTAAGTTGCTGATGACCACTTTGCTTATCTTCAACACTATGATGAGGGGAGAGCGCGTACGCAGTCCCCCACTACCACAAATTATGCAGTCGAGATTCCCACATGTGGGGAATTCGCACGGGTCAGCACATCCCTCAGTGCAATGGATGCGCCTCGCCATGGGTGAACCACCTTGTTGATCATGGTATCTCCCCTGCCAGGTAAGTATGAATTGAAGGTGCCACTGACAGGCGGCTAAGTCCTGGACACGGCAACCTATGTGACGGTACGGACAAGGCAGAATCTCACAGTCAGGTGCCCTTAGCATTAGCTGACCTTCACTGGTTGTTGCTGAGAATCACATTGACTCAAAAGATGTTGACTGGCGTCCTGCAAAGCTGACTAACTTACATCACAGTCAGGTGCCCTGACTCTTTTGTCTGTTTCTGAAAGGTTCAAAACACTTCCGTCATTTGACTAAGACGCGTGGTACGCCCACTTTGGACGTCAATTTGTTTCCGTTTTTTCCATGAGAAACATAACAAACAGTGACCTGGCATGCAGTCTCCGTCTCTGGCAAAGCAAACACAGGGCTGCAACAACACGTCAGTCTAAAAGCTGATGAATTCAGGTCACAGTCAATGACCACTTTGCTTATCTTCAACACTATGATGAGAGGAGAGCGCGTACGCAGTCCCCCACTATCACAAATCATGCAGCCCTAACGGTTTGCAGGCCCAGGCGACCCCCTGGAGCAGCGCGCACACGGCGTGGTGCAAGCGTTTGACTTGCGCGTAAGAAGGGCAGGCGCTGAGGCACCTCCTCCCAGGCGCTCCGTGGCTCAGCCCTGAGCGCTTTGTGCGTGTGTTTGTGTGACCGAGGGCGCTGTTGATATTCACAAATGAACGAGGCTCAGCCAAGTGGCAGAGCCATCCAAAAATAGGTGCAACTCATTGGTGTTCCTTTCCACGGAAGTCTTTAGTAAAAGGCGAAAGACTTGTGCGATATGAAGAGAAACCTGAGTAAGTACGGCCCTCCCCTGTACGGCAGCCAAGACTGGTGTCGTCCCAGTCACTACACTCATGGTAGGCCTCGCTCTTTGTTAGACTGTCCCGACTGCAAGCTCTGGCTGCATTTTTGTCAGGCGTCATCCCGCCTTTGCTCCTTCCCCCTTCCCCCGCAGACACACAGTGATGGGAGAGCAGGAGACTGCCAGGGTTCCCAGTCAACAGCCAACAGGCTGAATTCCTGCCGCTCCGACTTGCGATGCCACGAGCGCCATCCGCTTTGAGCCTCGCCTCTTGATGCGCTGTCAAGACGAGCGACGGCCCTCTCGGCCTGCGTCCAGATTTGCTTTTGCTCTTGCACAAGGCTGAAGGAAGGTGCACCGTTCCCGGCGGCACTGCAATACCGGGTCGATGCATGGAGTGAACGGAGCAAGCCCCTTTTTCAGCTCCCGGCGCTAAAAATCCATTTAATATGTTGTCCCCGTATAGAGGACATATCAGATATTAAACTGATAAGAACAGATACTACACTTGATCTTAGCCAAAAGGCCGAGAAGCGATGAGGTTCAACCGTTTGCTGGCCCAGGCCACCCCCTGGAACAGTGCGCACACGCCGTGGTGCAAGCGCTTGACTTGCGCATAAGAAGGGCAGGAGCTTAGCACCTCCTCCCAGGCGCTCCCTGGCTCAGCCCTGAGCGTTTGGTGTGTGTTTGTGTGACCGAGGGCGCTGTTGATATTCACAAATGCACGAGGCTCAGCCCAGTGGCAGAGCCATCAAAAAAGAAGTGCAACTCGTTGCTGTTCCCTTCCACGGAAGACAATTTCAATTTTTCAACATTTTGACGCTCATTAAGTCCATTACAGGGGTAACATCAAAGTACACAAATTACTTAGACGTGATGACATGGAAGTTTCAGCTATCCCATTTAAATACCATTGCAATCTTTCCATAATTGTTACTTCAGCTAAAACAGGTCATACATTATCAAACAAAGGCGTGTTTGGAACTCTCCCCTGCAAAAGCTTTCTTTTCTTTTCTTTTCTTTTCTTTTCATTAGTTGACTTATCTTTTAGAATATAATCATTAAAAATGTTCAACATAGATTTCATAACAATTTCTTGTGGGACACAAAACTTTCTCTAACTGGCATCCTGCAAAGCTGACTAACTCATCACAGTAAGGTGCCATCACTCTTTTGGCTGTTACTGAAAAGCAACCACAGGGCTGCAACAACATATCATTCTAAAAGCTGATGAATTTAAGTTGCTGATGACCACTTTGCTTATCTTCAACACTATGATGAGGGGAGAGCGCGTACGCAGTCCCCCACTACCACAAATTATGCAGTCGAGATTCCCACATGTGGGGAATTCGCACGGGTCAGCACATCCCTCAGTGCAATGGATGCACCTCGCCATGGGTGAACCACCTTGTTGATCATGGTATCTCCCCTGCCAGGTAAGTATGAATTGAAGGTGCCACTGACAGGCGGCTAAGTCCTGGACACGGCAACCTATGTGACGGTACGGACAAGGCAGAATCTCACAGTCAGGTGCCCTTAGCATTAGCTGACCTTCACTGGTTGTTGCTGAGAATCACATTGACTCAAAAGATGTTGACTGGCGTCCTGCAAAGCTGACTAACTTACATCACAGTCAGGTGCCCTGACTCTTTTGTCTGTTTCTGAAAAGTTCAAAACACTTCCGTCATTTGACTAAGACGCGTGGTACGCCCTCTTTGGACGTCAATTTGTTTCCGTTTTTTCCATGAGAAACATAACAAACAGTGACCTGGCATGCAGTCTCCGTCTCTGGCAAAGCAAACACAGGGCTGCAACAACACGTCAGTCTAAAAGCTGATGAATTCAGGTCACAGTCAATGACCACTTTGCTTATCTTCAACACTATGATGAGAGGAGAGCGCGTACGCAGTCCCCCACTATCACAAATCATGCAGCCCTAACGGTTTGCAGGCCCAGGCGACCCCCTGGAGCAGCGCGCACACGGCGTGGTGCAAGCGTTTGACTTGCGCGTAAGAAGGGCAGGCGCTGAGGCACCTCCTCCCAGGCGCTCCGTGGCTCAGTCCTGAGCGCTTTGTGCGTGTGTTTGTGTGACCGAGGGCGCTGTTGATATTCACAAACGAACGAGGCTCAGCCAAGTGGCAGAGCCATCCAAAAATAGGTGCAACTCATTGGTGTTCCTTTCCACGGAAGTCTTTAGTAAAAGGCGAAAGACTTGTGCGATATGAAGAGAAACCTGAGTAAGTACGGCCCTCCCCTGTACGGCAGCCAAGACTGGTGTCGTCCCAGTCACTACACTCATGGTAGGCCTCGCTCTTTGTTGCACTGTCCCGACTGCAAGCTCTGGCTGCATTTTTGTCAGGCGTCATCCCGCCTTTGCTCCTTCCCCCTTCCCCCGCAGACACACAGTGATGGGAGAGCAGGAGACTGCCAGGGTTCCCAGTCAACAGCCAACAGGCTGAATTCCTGCCGCTCCGACTTGCGATGCCACGAGCGCCATCCGCTTTGAGCCTCGCCTCTTGATGCGCTGTCAAGACGAGCGACGGCCCTCTGGGCCTGCGTCCAGATTTGCTTTTGCTCTTGCACAAGGCTGAAGGAAGGTGCACCGTTCCCGGCGGCACTGCAATACCGGGTCGATGCATGGAGTGAACGGAGCAAGCCCCTTTTTCAGCTCCCGGCGCTAAAAATCCATTTAATATGTTGTCCCCGTATAGAGGACATATCAGATATTAAACTGATAAGAACAGATACTACACTTGATCTTAGCCAAAAGGCCGAGAAGCGATGAGGTTCAACCGTTTGCTGGCCCAGGCCACCCCCTGGAACAGTGCGCACACGCCGTGGTGCAAGCGTTTGACTTGCGCATAAGAAGGGCAGGAGCTTAGCACCTCCTCGCAGGCGCTCCCTGGCTCAGCCCTGAGCGTTTGGTGTGTGTTTGTGTGACCGAGGGCGCTGTTGATATTCACAAATGCACGAGGCTCAGCCCAGTGGCAGAGCCATCAAAAAAGAAGTGCAACTCGTTGCTGTTCCCTTCCACGGAAGACAATTTCAATTTTTCAACATTTTGACGCTCATTAAGTCCATTACAGGGGTAACATCAAAGTACACAAATTACTTAGACGTGATGACATGGAAGTTTCAGCTATCCCATTTAAATACCATTGCAATCTTTCCATAATTGTTACTTCAGCTAAAACAGGTCATACATTATCAAACAAAGGCGTGTTTGGAACTCTCCCCTGCAAAAGCTTTCTTTTCTTTTCTTTTCTTTTCTTTTCATTAGTTGACTTATCTTTTAGAATATAATCATTAAAAATGTTGAACATAGATTTCATAACAATTTCTTGTGGGACACAAAACTTTCTCTAACTGGCATCCTGCAAAGCTGACTAACTCATCACAGTAAGGTGCCATCACTCTTTTGGCTGTTACTGAAAAGCAACCACAGGGCTGCAACAACATATCATTCTAAAAGCTGATGAATTTAAGTTGCTGATGACCACTTTGCTTATCTTCAACACTATGATGAGGGGAGAGCGCGTACGCAGTCCCCCACTACCACAAATTATGCAGTCGAGATTCCCACATGTGGGGAATTCGCACCGGTCAGCACATCCCTCAGTGCAATGGATGCGCCTCGCCATGGGTGAACCACCTTGTTGATCATGGTATCTCCCCTGCCAGGTAAGTATGAATTGAAGGTGCCACTGACAGGCGGCTAAGTCCTGGACACGGCAACCTATGTGACGGTACGGACAAGGCAGAATCTCACAGTCAGGTGCCCTTAGCATTAGCTGACCTTCACTGGTTGTTGCTGAGAATCACATTGACTCAAAAGATGTTGACTGGCGTCCTGCAAAGCTGACTAACTTACATCACAGTCAGGTGCCCTGACTCTTTTGTCTGTTTCTGAAAAGTTCAAAACACTTCCGTCATTTGACTAAGACGCGTGGTACGCCCTCTTTGGACGTCAATTTGTTTCCGTTTTTTCCATGAGAAACATAACAAACAGTGACCTGGCATGCAGTCTCCGTCTCTGGCAAAGCAAACACAGGGCTGCAACAACACGTCAGTCTAAAAGCTGATGAATTCAGGTCACAGTCAATGACCACTTTGCTTATCTTCAACACTATGATGAGAGGAGAGCGCGTACGCAGTCCCCCACTATCACAAATCATGCAGCCCTAACGGTTTGCAGGCCCAGGCGACCCCCTGGAGCAGCGCGCACACGGCGTGGTGCAAGCGTTTGACTTGCGCGTAAGAAGGGCAGGCGCTGAGGCACCTCCTCCCAGGCGCTCCGTGGCTCAGTCCTGAGCGCTTTGTGCGTGTGTTTGTGTGACCGAGGGCGCTGTTGATATTCACAAACGAACGAGGCTCAGCCAAGTGGCAGAGCCATCCAAAAATAGGTGCAACTCATTGGTGTTCCTTTCCACGGAAGTCTTTAGTAAAAGGCGAAAGACTTGTGCGATATGAAGAGAAACCTGAGTAAGTACGGCCCTCCCCTGTACGGCAGCCAAGACTGGTGTCGTCCCAGTCACTACACTCATGGTAGGCCTCGCTCTTTGTTGCACTGTCCCGACTGCAAGCTCTGGCTGCATTTTTGTCAGGCGTCATCCCGCCTTTGCTCCTTCCCCCTTCCCCCGCAGACACACAGTGATGGGAGAGCAGGAGACTGCCAGGGTTCCCAGTCAACAGCCAACAGGCTGAATTCCTGCCGCTCCGACTTGCGATGCCACGAGCGCCATCCGCTTTGAGCCTCGCCTCTTGATGCGCTGTCAAGACGAGCGACGGCCCTCTGGGCCTGCGTCCAGATTTGCTTTTGCTCTTGCACAAGGCTGAAGGAAGGTGCACCGTTCCCGGCGGCACTGCAATACCGGGTCGATGCATGGAGTGAACGGAGCAAGCCCCTTTTTCAGCTCCCGGCGCTAAAAATCCATTTAATATGTTGTCCCCGTATAGAGGACATATCAGATATTAAACTGATAAGAACAGATACTACACTTGATCTTAGCCAAAAGGCCGAGAAGCGATGAGGTTCAACCGTTTGCTGGCCCAGGCCACCCCCTGGAACAGTGCGCACACGCCGTGGTGCAAGCACTTGACTTGCGCATAAGAAGGGCAGGAGCTTAGCACCTCCTCCCAGGCGCTCCCTGGCTCAGCCCTGAGCGTTTGGTGTGTGTTTGTGTGACCGAGGGCGCTGTTGATATTCACAAATGCACGAGGCTCAGCCCAGTGGCAGAGCCATCAAAAAAGAAGTGCAACTCGTTGCTGTTCCCTTCCACGGAAGACAATTTCAATTTTTCAACATTTTGACACTCATTAAGTCCATTACAGGGGTAACATCAAAGTACACAAATTACTTAGACGTGATGACATGGAAGTTTCAGCTATCCCATTTAAATACCATTGCAATCTTTCCATAATTGTTACTTCAGCTAAAACAGGTCATACATTATCAAACAAAGGCGTGTTTGGAACTCTCCCCTGCAAAAGCTTTCTTTTCTTTTCTTTTCTTTTCTTTTCATTAGTTGACTTATCTTTTAGAATATAATCATTAAAAATGTTGAACATAGATTTCATAACAATTTCTTGTGGGACACAAAACTTTCTCTAACTGGCATCCTGCAAAGCTGACTAACTCATCACAGTAAGGTGCCATCACTCTTTTGGCTGTTACTGAAAAGCAACCACAGGGCTGCAACAACATATCATTCTAAAAGCTGATGAATTTAAGTTGCTGATGACCACTTTGCTTATCTTCAACACTATGATGAGGGAAGAGCGCGTACGCAGTCCCCCACTACCACAAATTATACAGTCGAGATTCCCACATGTGGGGAATTCGCACCGGTCAGCACATCCCTCAGTGCAATGGATGCGCCTCGCCATGGGTGAACCACCTTGTTGATCATGATATCTCCCCTGCCAGGTAAGTATGAATTGAAGGTGCCACTGACAGGCGGCTAAGTCCTGGACACGGCAACCTATGTGACGGTACGGACAAGGCAGAATCTCACAGTCAGGTGCCCTTAGCATTAGCTGACCTTCACTGGTTGTTGCTGAGAATCACATTGACTCAAAAGATGTTGACTGGCGTCCTGCAAAGCTGACTAACTTACATCACAGTCAGGTGCCCTGACTCTTTTGTCTGTTTCTGAAAGGTTCAAAACACTTCCGTCATTTGACTAAGACGCGTGGTACGCCCACTTTGGACGTCAATTTGTTTCCGTTTTTTCCATGAGAAACATAACAAACAGTGACCTGGCATGCAGTCTCCGTCTCTGGCAAAGCAAACACAGGGCTGCAACAACACGTCAGTCTAAAAGCTGATGAATTCAGGTCACAGTCAATGACCACTTTGCTTATCTTCAACACTATGATGAGAGGAGAGCGCGTACGCAGTCCCCCACTATCACAAATCATGCAGCCCTAACGGTTTGCAGGCCCAGGCGACCCCCTGGAGCAGCGCGCACACGGCGTGGTGCAAGCGTTTGACTTGCGCGTAAGAAGGGCAGGCGCTGAGGCACCTCCTCCCAGGCGCTCCGTGGCTCAGTCCTGAGCGCTTTGTGCGTGTGTTTGTGTGACCGAGGGCGCTGTTGATATTCACAAACGAACGAGGCTCAGCCAAGTGGCAGAGCCATCCAAAAATAGGTGCAACTCATTGGTGTTCCTTTCCACGGAAGTCTTTAGTAAAAGGCGAAAGACTTGTGCGATATGAAGAGAAACCTGAGTAAGTACGGCCCTCCCCTGTACGGCAGCCAAGACTGGTGTCGTCCCAGTCACTACACTCATGGTAGGCCTCGCTCTTTGTTGCACTGTCCCGACTGCAAGCTCTGGCTGCATTTTTGTCAGGCGTCATCCCGCCTTTGCTCCTTCCCCCTTCCCCCGCAGACACACAGTGATGGGAGAGCAGGAGACTGCCAGGGTTCCCAGTCAACAGCCAACAGGCTGAATTCCTGCCGCTCCGACTTGCGATGCCACGAGCGCCATCCGCTTTGAGCCTCGCCTCTTGATGCGCTGTCAAGACGAGCGACGGCCCTCTGGGCCTGCGTCCAGATTTGCTTTTGCTCTTGCACAAGGCTGAAGGAAGGTGCACCGTTCCCGGCGGCACTGCAATACCGGGTCGATGCATGGAGTGAACGGAGCAAGCCCCTTTTTCAGCTCCCGGCGCTAAAAATCCATTTAATATGTTGTCCCCGTATAGAGGACATATCAGATATTAAACTGATAAGAACAGATACTACACTTGATCTTAGCCAAAAGGCCGAGAAGCGATGAGGTTCAACCGTTTGCTGGCCCAGGCCACCCCCTGGAACAGTGCGCACACGCCGTGGTGCAAGCGTTTGACTTGCGCATAAGAAGGGCAGGAGCTTAGCACCTCCTCCCAGGCGCTCCCTGGCTCAGCCCTGAGCGTTTGGTGTGTGTTTGTGTGACCGAGGGCGCTGTTGATATTCACAAATGCACGAGGCTCAGCCCAGTGGCAGAGCCATCAAAAAAGAAGTGCAACTCGTTGCTGTTCCCTTCCACGGAAGACAATTTCAATTTTTCAACATTTTGACGCTCATTAAGTCCATTACAGGGGTAACATCAAAGTACACAAATTACTTAGACGTGATGACATGGAAGTTTCAGCTATCCCATTTAAATACCATTGCAATCTTTCCATAATTGTTACTTCAGCTAAAACAGGTCATACATTATCAAACAAAGGCGTGTTTGGAACTCTCCCCTGCAAAAGCTTTCTTTTCTTTTCTTTTCTTTTCTTTTCATTAGTTGACTTATCTTTTAGAATATAATCATTAAAAATGTTGAACATAGATTTCATAACAATTTCTTGTGGGACACAAAACTTTCTCTAACTGGCATCCTGCAAAGCTGACTAACTCATCACAGTAAGGTGCCATCACTCTTTTGGCTGTTACTGAAAAGCAACCACAGGGCTGCAACAACATATCATTCTAAAAGCTGATGAATTTAAGTTGCTGATGACCACTTTGCTTATCTTCAACACTATGATGAGGGAAGAGCGCGTACGCAGTCCCCCACTACCACAAATTATACAGTCGAGATTCCCACATGTGGGGAATTCGCACCGGTCAGCACATCCCTCAGTGCAATGGATGCGCCTCGCCATGGGTGAACCACCTTGTTGATCATGGTATCTCCCCTGCCAGGTAAGTATGAATTGAAGGTGCCACTGACAGGCGGCTAAGTCCTGGACACGGCAACCTATGTGACGGTACGGACAAGGCAGAATCTCACAGTCAGGTGCCCTTAGCATTAGCTGACCTTCACTGGTTATTGCTGAGAATCACATTGACTCAAAAGATGTTGACTGGCGTCCTGCAAAGCTGACTAACTTACATCACAGTCAGGTGCCCTGACTCTTTTGTCTGTTTCTGAAAGGTTCAAAACACTTCCGTCATTTGACTAAGACGCGTGGTACGCCCACTTTGGACGTCAATTTGTTTCCGTTTTTTCCATGAGAAACATAACAAACAGTGACCTGGCATGCAGTCTCCGTCTCTGGCAAAGCAAACACAGGGCTGCAACAACACGTCAGTCTAAAAGCTGATGAATTCAGGTCACAGTCAATGACCACTTTGCTTATCTTCAACACTATGATGAGAGGAGAGCGCGTACGCAGTCCCCCACTATCACAAATCATGCAGCCCTAACGGTTTGCAGGCCCAGGCGACCCCCTGGAGCAGCGCGCACACGGCGTGGTGCAAGCGTTTGACTTGCGCGTAAGAAGGGCAGGCGCTCCGTGGCTCAGTCCTGAGCGCTTTGTGCGTGTGTTTGTGTGACCGAGGGCGCTGTTGATATTCACAAATGAACGAGGCTCAGCCTTAGCACCTCCTCCCAGGCGCTCCCTGGCTCAGCCCTGAGCGTTTGGTGTGTGTTTGTGTGACCGAGGGCGCTGTTGATATTCACAAATGCACGAGGCTCAGCCCAGTGGCAGAGCCATCAAAAAAGAAGTGCAACTCGTTGCTGTTCCCTTCCACGGAAGACAATTTCAATTTTTCAACATTTTGACGCTCATTAAGTCCATTACAGGGGTAACATCAAAGTACACAAATTACTTAGACGTGATGACATGGAAGTTTCAGCTATCCCATTTAAATACCATTGCAATCTTTCCATAATTGTTACTTCAGCTAAAACAGGTCATACATTATCAAACAAAGGCGTGTTTGGAACTCTCCCCTGCAAAAGCTTTCTTTTCTTTTCTTTTCTTTTCTTTTCATTAGTTGACTTATCTTTTAGAATATAATCATTAAAAATGTTCAACATAGATTTCATAACAATTTCTTGTGGGACACAAAACTTTCTCTAACTGGCATCCTGCAAAGCTGACTAACTCATCACAGTAAGGTGCCATCACTCTTTTGGCTGTTACTGAAAAGCAACCACAGGGCTGCAACAACATATCATTCTAAAAGCTGATGAATTTAAGTTGCTGATGACCACTTTGCTTATCTTCAACACTATGATGAGGGAAGAGCGCGTACGCAGTCCCCCACTACCACAAATTATACAGTCGAGATTCCCACATGTGGGGAATTCGCACCGGTCAGCACATCCCTCAGTGCAATGGATGCGCCTCGCCATGGGTGAACCACCTTGTTGATCATGGTATCTCCCCTGCCAGGTAAGTATGAATTGAAGGTGCCACTGACAGGCGGCTAAGTCCTGGACACGGCAACCTATGTGACGGTACGGACAAGGCAGAATCTCACAGTCAGGTGCCCTTAGCATTAGCTGACCTTCACTGGTTGTTGCTGAGAATCACATTGACTCAAAAGATGTTGACTGGCGTCCTGCAAAGCTGACTAACTTACATCACAGTCAGGTGCCCTGACTCTTTTGTCTGTTTCTGAAAGGTTCAAAACACTTCCGTCATTTGACTAAGACGCGTGGTACGCCCACTTTGGACGTCAATTTGTTTCCGTTTTTTCCATGAGAAACATAACAAACAGTGACCTGGCATGCAGTCTCCGTCTCTGGCAAAGCAAACACAGGGCTGCAACAACACGTCAGTCTAAAAGCTGATGAATTCAGGTCACAGTCAATGACCACTTTGCTTATCTTCAACACTATGATGAGAGGAGAGCGCGTACGCAGTCCCCCACTATCACAAATCATGCAGCCCTAACGGTTTGCAGGCCCAGGCGACCCCCTGGAGCAGCGCGCACACGGCGTGGTGCAAGCGTTTGACTTGCGCGTAAGAAGGGCAGGCGCTGAGGCACCTCCTCCCAGGCGCTCCGTGGCTCAGCCCTGAACGCTTTGTGCGCGCATTTGTGTGACCGAGGGCGCTGTTGATATTCACAAATGAACGAGGCTCAGCCAAGTGGCAGAGCCATCCAAAAATAGGTGCAACTCATTGGTGTTCCTTTCCACGGAAGT
The DNA here is from genome assembly GCF_051107435.1 of Chaetodon auriga. Taxonomy (NCBI): domain Eukaryota; kingdom Metazoa; phylum Chordata; class Actinopteri; order Chaetodontiformes; family Chaetodontidae; genus Chaetodon; species Chaetodon auriga. Next base: position 2,073,711 of record NC_135095.1, on the reverse strand, counting down.
CTTTAGTAAAAGGCGAAAGACTTGTGCGATATGAAGAGAAACCTGAGTAAGTACGGCCCTCCCCTGTACGGCAGCCAAGACTGGTGTCGTCCCAGTCACTACACTCATGGTAGGCCTCGCTCTTTGTTGCACTGTCCCGACTGCAAGCTCTGGCTGCATTTTTGTCAGGCGTCATCCCGCCTTTGCTCCTTCCCCCTTCCCCCGCAGACACACAGTGATGGGAGAGCAGGAGACTGCCAGGGTTCCCAGTCAACAGCCAACAGGCTGAATTCCTGCCGCTCCGACTTGCGATGCCACGAGCGCCATCCGCTTTGAGCCTCGCCTCTTGATGCGCTGTCAAGACAAGCGACGGCCCTCTCGGCCTGCGTCCAGATTTGCTTTTGCTCTTGCACAAGGCTGAAGGAAGGTGCACCGTTCCCGGTGGCACTGCAATACCGGGTCGATGCATGGAGTGAACGGAGCAAGCCCCTTTTTCAGCTCCCGGCGCTAAAAATCCATTTAATATGTTGTCCCCGTATAGAGGACATATCAGATATTAAACTGATAAGAACAGATACTACACTTGATCTTAGCCAAAAGGCCGAGAAGCGATGAGGTTCAACCGTTTGCTGGCCCAGGCCACCCCCTGGAACATTGCGCACACGCCGTGGTGCAAGCGTTTGACTTGCGCATAAGAAGGGCAGGAGCTTAGCACCTCCTCCCAGGCGCTCCCTGGCTCAGCCCTGAGCGTTTGGTGTGTGTTTGTGTGACCGAGGGCGCTGTTGATATTCACAAATGCACGAGGCTCAGCCCAGTGGCAGAGCCATCAAAAAAGAAGTGCAACTCGTTGCTGTTCCCTTCCACGGAAGATAATTTCAATTTTTCAACATTTTGACGCTCATTAAGTCCATTACAGGGGTAACATCAAAGTACACAAATTACTTAGATGTGATGACATGGAAGTTTCAGCTATCCCATTTAAATACCATTGCAATCTTTCCATAATTGTTACTTCAGCTAAAACAGGTCATGTCTCATCACAGTAAGGTGCCATCACTCTTTTGGCTGTTACTGAAAAGCAACCACAGGGCTGCAACAACATATCATTCTAAAAGCTGATGAATTTAAGTTGCTGATGACCACTTTGCTTATCTTCAACACTATGATGAGGGGAGAGCGCGTACGCAGTCCCCCACTACCACAAATTATGCAGTCGAGATTCCCACATGTGGGGAATTCGCACCGGTCAGCACATCCCTCAGTGCAATGGATGCGCCTCGCCATGGGTGAACCACCTTGTTGATCATGGTATCTCCCCTGCCAGGTAAGTATGAATTGAAGGTGCCACTGACAGGCGGCTAAGTCCTGGACACGGCAACCTATGTGACGGTACGGACAAGGCAGAATCTCACAGTCAGGTGCCCTTAGCATTAGCTGACCTTCACTGGTTGTTGCTGAGAATCACATTGACTCAAAAGATGTTGACTGGCGTCCTGCAAAGCTGACTAACTTACATCACAGTCAGGTGCCCTGACTCTTTTGTCTGTTTCTGAAAAGTTCAAAACACTTCCGTCATTTGACTAAGAGGCGTGGTACGCCCACTTTGGACGTCAATTTGTTTCCGTTTTTTCCATGAGAAACATAACAAACAGTGACCTGGCATGCAGTCTCCGTCTCTGGCAAAGCAAACACAGGGCTGCAACAACACGTCAGTCTAAAAGCTGATGAATTCAGGTCACAGTCAATGACCACTTTGCTTATCTTCAACACTATGATGAGAGGAGAGCGCGTACGCAGTCCCCCACTATCACAAATCATGCAGCCCTAACGGTTTGCAGGCCCAGGCGACCCCCTGGAGCAGCGCGCACACGGCGTGGTGCAAGCGTTTGACTTGCGCGTAAGAAGGGCAGGCGCTGAGGCACCTCCTCCCAGGCGCTCCGTGGCTCAGCCCTGAACGCTTTGTGCGCGCATTTGTGTGACCGAGGGCGCTGTTGATATTCACAAATGAACGAGGCTCAGCCAAGTGGCAGAGCCATCCAAAAATAGGTGCAACTCATTGGTGTTCCTTTCCACGGAAGTCTTTAGTAAAAGGCGAAAGACTTGTGCGATATGAAGAGAAACCTGAGTAAGTACGGCCCTCCCCTGTACGGCAGCCAAGACTGGTGTCGTCCCAGTCACTACACTCATGGTAGGCCTCGCTCTTTGTTGCACTGTCCCGACTGCAAGCTCTGGCTGCATTTTTGTCAGGCGTCATCCCGCCTTTGCTCCTTCCCCCTTCCCCCGCAGACACACAGTGATGGGAGAGCAGGAGACTGCCAGGGTTCCCAGTCAACAGCCAACAGGCTGAATTCCTGCCGCTCCGACTTGCGATGCCACGAGCGCCATCCGCTTTGAGCCTCGCCTCTTGATGCGCTGTCAAGACGAGCGACGGCCCTCTCGGCCTGCGTCCAGATTTGCTTTTGCTCTTGCACAAGGCTGAAGGAAGGTGCACCGTTCCCGGCGGCACTGCAATACCGGGTCGATGCATGGAGTGAACGGAGCAAGCCCCTTTTTCAGCTCCCGGCGCTAAAAATCCATTTAATATGTTGTCCCCGTATAGAGGACATATCAGATATTAAACTGATAAGAACAGATACTACACTTGATCTTAGCCAAAAGGCCGAGAAGCGATGAGGTTCAACCGTTTGCTGGCCCAGGCCACCCCCTGGAACAGTGCGCACACGCCGTGGTGCAAGCGTTTGACTTGCGCATAAGAAGGGCAGGAGCTTAGCACCTCCTCCCAGGCGCTCCCTGGCTCAGCCCTGAGCGTTTGGTGTGTGTTTGTGTGACCGAGGGCGCTGTTGATATTCACAAATGCACGAGGCTCAGCCCAGTGGCAGAGCCATCAAAAAAGAAGTGCAACTCGTTGCTGTTCCCTTCCACGGAAGACAATTTCAATTTTTCAACATTTTGACGCTCATTAAGTCCATTACAGGGGTAACATCAAAGTACACAAATTACTTAGACGTGATGACATGGAAGTTTCAGCTATCCCATTTAAATACCATTGCAATCTTTCCATAATTGTTCAGCTAAAACAGGTCATACATTATCAAACAAAGGCGTGTTTGGAACTCTCCCCTGCAAAAGCTTTCTTTTCTTTTCTTTTCTTTTCTTTTCATTAGTTGACTTATCTTTTAGAATATAATCATTAAAAATGTTGAACATAGATTTCATAACAATTTCTTGTGGGACACAAAACTTTCTCTAACTGGCATCCTGCAAAGCTGACTAACTCATCACAGTAAGGTGCCATCACTCTTTTGGCTGTTACTGAAAAGCAACCACAGGGCTGCAACAACATATCATTCTAAAAGCTGATGAATTTAAGTTGCTGATGACCACTTTGCCTATCTTCAACACTATGATGAGGGAAGAGCGCGTACGCAGTCCCCCACTACCACAAATTATACAGTCGAGATTCCCACATGTGGGGAATTCGCACCGGTCAGCACATCCCTCAGTGCAATGGATGCGCCTCGCCATGGGTGAACCACCTTGTTGATCATGGTATCTCCCCTGCCAGGTAAGTATGAATTGAAGGTGCCACTGACAGGCGGCTAAGTCCTGGACACGGCAACCTATGTGACGGTACGGACAAGGCAGAATCTCACAGTCAGGTGCCCTTAGCATTAGCTGACCTTCACTGGTTGTTGCTGAGAATCACATTGACTCAAAAGATGTTGACTGGCGTCCTGCAAAGCTGACTAACTTACATCACAGTCAGGTGCCCTGACTCTTTTGTCTGTTTCTGAAAGGTTCAAAACACTTCCGTCATTTGACTAAGACGCGTGGTACGCCCACTTTGGACGTCAATTTGTTTCCGTTTTTTCCATGAGAAACATAACAAACAGTGACCTGGCATGCAGTCTCCGTCTCTGGCAAAGCAAATACAGGGCTGCAACAACACGTCAGTCTAAAAGCTGATGAATTCAGGTCACAGTCAATGACCACTTTGCTTATCTTCAACACTATGATGAGAGGAGAGCGCGTACGCAGTCCCCCACTATCACAAATCATGCAGCCCTAACGGTTTGCAGGCCCAGGCGACCCCCTGGAGCAGCGCGCACACGGCGTGGTGCAAGCGTTTGACTTGCGCGTAAGAAGGGCAGGCGCTCCGTGGCTCAGTCCTGAGCGCTTTGTGCGTGTGTTTGTGTGACCGAGGGCGCTGTTGATATTCACAAATGAACGAGGCTCAGCCTTAGCACCTCCTCCCAGGCGCTCCCTGGCTCAGCCCTGAGCGTTTGGTGTGTGTTTGTGTGACCGAGGGCGCTGTTGATATTCACAAATGCACGAGGCTCAGCCCAGTGGCAGAGCCATCAAAAAAGAAGTGCAACTCGTTGCTGTTCCCTTCCACGGAAGACAATTTCAATTTTTCAACATTTTGACGCTCATTAAGTCCATTACAGGGGTAACATCAAAGTACACAAATTACTTAGACGTGATGACATGGAAGTTTCAGCTATCCCATTTAAATACCATTGCAATCTTTCCATAATTGTTACTTCAGCTAAAACAGGTCATACATTATCAAACAAAGGCGTGTTTGGAACTCTCCCCTGCAAAAGCTTTCTTTTCTTTTCTTTTCTTTTCTTTTCATTAGTTGACTTATCTTTTAGAATATAATCATTAAAAATGTTGAACATAGATTTCATAACAATTTCTTGTGGGACACAAAACTTTCTCTAACTGGCATCCTGCAAAGCTGACTAACTCATCACAGTAAGGACAAGGCAGAATCTCACAGTCAGGTGCCCTTAGCATTAGCTGACCTTCACTGGTTGTTGCTGAGAATCACATTGACTCAAAAGATGTTGACTGGCGTCCTGCAAAGCTGACTAACTTACATCACAGTCAGGTGCCCTGACACTTTTGTCTGTTTCTGAAAGGTTCAAAACACTTCCGTCATTTGACTAAGACGCGTGGTACGCCCACTTTGGACGTCAATTTGTTTCCGTTTTTTCCATGAGAAACATAACAAACAGTGACCTGGCATGCAGTCTCCGTCTCTGGCAAAGCAAACACAGGGCTGCAACAACACGTCAGTCTAAAAGCTGATGAATTCAGGTCACAGTCAATGACCACTTTGCTTATCTTCAACACTATGATGAGAGGAGAGCGCGTACGCAGTCCCCCACTATCACAAATCATGCAGCCCTAACGGTTTGCAGGCCCAGGCGACCCCCTGGAGCAGCGCGCACACGGCGTGGTGCAAGCGTTTGACTTGCGCGTAAGAAGGGCAGGCGCTGAGGCACCTCCTCCCAGGCGCTCCGTGGCTCAGTCCTGAGCGCTTTGTGCGTGTGTTTGTGTGACCGAGGGCGCTGTTGATATTCACAAATGAACGAGGCTCAGCCAAGTGGCAGAGCCATCCAAAAATAGGTGCAACTCATTGGTGTTCCTTTCCACGGAAGTCTTTAGTAAAAGGCGAAAGACTTGTGCGATATGAAGAGAAACCTGAGTAAGTACGGCCCTCCCCTGTACGGCAGCCAAGACTGGTGTCGTCCCAGTCACTACACTCATGGTAGGCCTCGCTCTTTGTTGCACTGTCCCGACTGCAAGCTCTGGCTGCATTTTTGTCAGGCGTCATCCCGCCTTTGCTCCTTCCCCCTTCCCCCGCAGACACACAGTGATGGGAGAGCAGGAGACTGCCAGGGTTCCCAGTCAACAGCCAACAGGCTGAATTCCTGCCGCTCCGACTTGCGATGCCACGAGCGCCATCCGCTTTGAGCCTCGCCTCTTGATGCGCTGTCAAGACGAGCGACGGCCCTCTCGGCCTGCGTCCAGATTTGCTTTTGCTCTTGCACAAGGCTGAAGGAAGGTGCACCGTTCCCGGCGGCACTGCAATACCGGGTCGATGCATGGAGTGAACGGAGCAAGCCCCTTTTTCAGCTCCCGGCGCTAAAAATCCATTTAATATGTTGTCCCCGTATAGAGGACATATCAGATATTAAACTGATAAGAACAGATACTACACTTGATCTTAGCCAAAAGGCCGAGAAGCGATGAGGTTCAACCGTTTGCTGGCCCAGGCCACCCCCTGGAACAGTGCGCACACGCCGTGGTGCAAGCGTTTGACTTGCGCATAAGAAGGGCAGGAGCTTAGCACCTCCTCCCAGGCGCTCCCTGGCTCAGCCCTGAGCGTTTGGTGTGTGTTTGTGTGACCGAGGGCGCTGTTGATATTCACAAATGCACGAGGCTCAGCCCAGTGGCAGAGCCATCAAAAAAGAAGTGCAACTCGTTGCTGTTCCCTTCCACGGAAGACAATTTCAATTTTTCAACATTTTGACGCTCATTAAGTCCATTACAGGGGTAACATCAAAGTACACAAATTACTTAGACGTGATGACATGGAAGTTTCAGCTATCCCATTTAAATACCATTGCAATCTTTCCATAATTGTTACTTCACCTAAAACAGGTCATACATTATCAAACAAAGGCGTGTTTGGAACTCTCCCCTGCAAAAGCTTTCTTTTCTTTTCTTTTCTTTTCTTTTCTTTTCTTTTCATTAGTTGACTTATCTTTTAGAATATAATCATTAAAAATGTTGAACATAGATTTCATAACAATTTCTTGTGGGACACAAAACTTTCTCTAACTGGCATCCTGCAAAGCTGACTAACTCATCACAGTAAGGTGCCATCACTCTTTTGGCTGTTACTGAAAAGCAACCACAGGGCTGCAACAACATATCATTCTAAAAGCTGATGAATTTAAGTTGCTGATGACCACTTTGCTTATCTTCAACACTATGATGAGGGGAGAGCGCGTACGCAGTCCCCCACTACCACAAATTATGCAATCGAGATTCCCACATGTGGGGAATTCGCACGGGTCAGCACATCCCTCAGTGCAATGGATGCGCCTCGCCATGGGTGAACCACCTTGTTGATCATGGTATCTCCCCTGCCAGGTAAGTATGAATTGAAGGTGCCACTGACAGGCGGCTAAGTCCTGGACACGGCAACCTATGTGACGGTACGGACAAGGCAGAATCTCACAGTCAGGTGCCCTTAGCATTAGCTGACCTTCACTGGTTATTGCTGAGAATCACATTGACTCAAAAGATGTTGACTGGCGTCCTGCAAAGCTGACTAACTTACATCACAGTCAGGTGCCCTGACTCTTTTGTCTGTTTCTGAAAGGTTCAAAACACTTCCGTCATTTGACTAAGACGCGTGGTACGCCCACTTTGGACGTCAATTTGTTTCCGTTTTTTCCATGAGAAACATAACAAACAGTGACCTGGCATGCAGTCTCCGTCTCTGGCAAAGCAAACACAGGGCTGCAACAACACGTCAGTCTAAAAGCTGATGAATTCAGGTCACAGTCAATGACCACTTTGCTTATCTTCAACACTATGATGAGAGGAGAGCGCGTACGCAGTCCCCCACTATCACAAATCATGCAGCCCTAACGGTTTGCAGGCCCAGGCGACCCCCTGGAGCAGCGCGCACACGGCGTGGTGCAAGCGTTTGACTTGCGCGTAAGAAGGGCAGGCGCTGAGGCACCTCCTCCCAGGCGCTCCGTGGCTCAGTCCTGAGCGCTTTGTGCGTGTGTTTGTGTGACCGAGGGCGCTGTTGATATTCACAAATAAACGAGGCTCAGCCAAGTGGCAGAGCCATCCAAAAATAGGTGCAACTCATTGGTGTTCCTTTCCACGGAAGTCTTTAGTAAAAGGCGAAAGACTTGTGCGATATGAAGAGAAACCTGAGTAAGTACGGCCCTCCCCTGTACGGCAGCCAAGACTGGTGTCGTCCCAGTCACTACACTCATGGTAGGCCTCGCTCTTTGTTGCACTGTCCCGACTGCAAGCTCTGGCTGCATTTTTGTCAGGCGTCATCCCGCCTTTGCTCCTTCCCCCTTCCCCCGCAGACACACAGTGATGGGAGAGCAGGAGACTGCCAGGGTTCCCAGTCAACAGCCAACAGGCTGAATTCCTGCCGCTCCGACTTGCGATGCCACGAGCGCCATCCGCTTTGAGCCTCGCCTCTTGATGCGCTGTCAAGACGAGCGACGGCCCTCTGGGCCTGCGTCCAGATTTGCTTTTGCTCTTGCACAAGGCTGAAGGAAGGTGCACCGTTCCCGGCGGCACTGCAATACCGGGTCGATGCATGGAGTGAACGGAGCAAGCCCCTTTTTCAGCTCCCGGCGCTAAAAATCCATTTAATATGTTGTCCCCGTATAGAGGACATATCAGATATTAAACTGATAAGAACAGATACTACACTTGATCTTAGCCAAAAGGCCGAGAAGCGATGAGGTTCAACCGTTTGCTGGCCCAGGCCACCCCCTGGAACAGTGCGCACACGCCGTGGTGCAAGCGTTTGACTTGCGCATAAGAAGGGCAGGAGCTTAGCACCTCCTCCCAGGCGCTCCCTGGCTCAGCCCTGAGCGTTTGGTGTGTGTTTGTGTGACCGAGGGCGCTGTTGATATTCACAAATGCACGAGGCTCAGCCCAGTGGCAGAGCCATCAAAAAAGAAGTGCAACTCGTTGCTGTTCCCTTCCACGGAAGACAATTTCAATTTTTCAACATTTTGACGCTCATTAAGTCCATTACAGGGGTAACATCAAAGTACACAAATTACTTAGACGTGATGACATGGAAGTTTCAGCTATCCCATTTAAATACCATTGCAATCTTTCCATAATTGTTACTTCAGCTAAAACAGGTCATACATTATCAAACAAAGGCGTGTTTGGAACTCTCCCCTGCAAAAGCTTTCTTTTCTTTTCTTTTCTTTTCTTTTCATTAGTTGACTTATCTTTTAGAATATAATCATTAAAAATGTTGAACATAGATTTCATAACAATTTCTTGTGGGACACAAAACTTTCTCTAACTGGCATCCTGCAAAGCTGACTAACTCATCACAGTAAGGTGCCATCACTCTTTTGGCTGTTACTGAAAAGCAACCACAGGGCTGCAACAACATATCATTCTAAAAGCTGATGAATTTAAGTTGCTGATGACCACTTTGCTTATCTTCAACACTATGATGAGGGAAGAGCGCGTACGCAGTCCCCCACTACCACAAATTATACAGTCGAGATTCCCACATGTGGGGAATTCGCACCGGTCAGCACATCCCTCAGTGCAATGGATGCGCCTCGCCATGGGTGAACCACCTTGTTGATCATGGTATCTCCCCTGCCAGGTAAGTATGAATTGAAGGTGCCACTGACAGGCGGCTAAGTCCTGGACACGGCAACCTATGTGACGGTACGGACAAGGCAGAATCTCACAGTCAGGTGCCCTTAGCATTAGCTGACCTTCACTGGTTATTGCTGAGAATCACATTGACTCAAAAGATGTTGACTGGCGTCCTGCAAAGCTGACTAACTTACATCACAGTCAGGTGCCCTGACTCTTTTGTCTGTTTCTGAAAGGTTCAAAACACTTCCGTCATTTGACTAAGACGCGTGGTACGCCCACTTTGGACGTCAATTTGTTTCCGTTTTTTCCATGAGAAACATAACAAACAGTGACCTGGCATGCAGTCTCCGTCTCTGGCAAAGCAAACACAGGGCTGCAACAACACGTCAGTCTAAAAGCTGATGAATTCAGGTCACAGTCAATGACCACTTTGCTTATCTTCAACACTATGATGAGAGGAGAGCGCGTACGCAGTCCCCCACTATCACAAATCATGCAGCCCTAACGGTTTGCAGGCCCAGGCGACCCCCTGGAGCAGCGCGCACACGGCGTGGTGCAAGCGTTTGACTTGCGCGTAAGAAGGGCAGGCGCTCCGTGGCTCAGTCCTGAGCGCTTTGTGCGTGTGTTTGTGTGACCGAGGGCGCTGTTGATATTCACAAATGAACGAGGCTCAGCCTTAGCACCTCCTCCCAGGCGCTCCCTGGCTCAGCCCTGAGCGTTTGGTGTGTGTTTGTGTGACCGAGGGCGCTGTTGATATTCACAAATGCACGAGGCTCAGCCCAGTGGCAGAGCCATCAAAAAAGAAGTGCAACTCGTTGCTGTTCCCTTCCACGGAAGACAATTTCAATTTTTCAACATTTTGACGCTCATTAAGTCCATTACAGGGGTAACATCAAAGTACACAAATTACTTAGACGTGATGACATGGAAGTTTCAGCTATCCCATTTAAATACCATTGCAATCTTTCCATAATTGTTACTTCAGCTAAAACAGGTCATACATTATCAAACAAAGGCGTGTTTGGAACTCTCCCCTGCAAAAGCTTTCTTTTCTTTTCTTTTCTTTTCTTTTCATTAGTTGACTTATCTTTTAGAATATAATCATTAAAAATGTTGAACATAGATTTCATAACAATTTCTTGTGGGACACAAAACTTTCTCTAACTGGCATCCTGCAAAGCTGACTAACTCATCACAGTAAGGTGCCATCACTCTTTTGGCTGTTACTGAAAAGCAACCACAGGGCTGCAACAACATATCATTCTAAAAGCTGATGAATTTAAGTTGCTGATGACCACTTTGCTTATCTTCAACACTATGATGAGGGAAGAGCGCGTACGCAGTCCCCCACTACCACAAATTATACAGTCGAGATTCCCACATGTGGGGAATTCGCACCGGTCAGCACATCCCTCAGTGCAATGGATGCGCCTCGCCATGGGTGAACCACCTTGTTGATCATGGTATCTCCCCTGCCAGGTAAGTATGAATTGAAGGTGCCACTGACAGGCGGCTAAGTCCTGGACACGGCAACCTATGTGACGGTACGGACAAGGCAGAATCTCACAGTCAGGTGCCCTTAGCATTAGCTGACCTTCACTGGTTGTTGCTGAGAATCACATTGACTCAAAAGATGTTGACTGGCGTCCTGCAAAGCTGACTAACTTACATCACAGTCAGGTGCCCTGACTCTTTTGTCTGTTTCTGAAAGGTTCAAAACACTTCCGTCATTTGACTAAGACGCGTGGTACGCCCACTTTGGACGTCAATTTGTTTCCGTTTTTTCCATGAGAAACATAACAAACAGTGACCTGGCATGCAGTCTCCGTCTCTGGCAAAGCAAACACAGGGCTGCAACAACACGTCAGTCTAAAAGCTGATGAATTCAGGTCACAGTCAATGACCACTTTGCTTATCTTCAACACTATGATGAGAGGAGAGCGCGTACGCAGTCCCCCACTATCACAAATCATGCAGCCCTAACGGTTTGCAGGCCCAGGCGACCCCCTGGAGCAGCGCGCACACGGCGTGGTGCAAGCGTTTGACTTGCGCGTAAGAAGGGCAGGCGCTGAGGCACCTCCTCCCAGGCGCTCCGTGGCTCAGCCCTGAACGCTTTGTGCGCGCATTTGTGTGACCGAGGGCGCTGTTGATATTCACAAATGAACGAGGCTCAGCCAAGTGGCAGAGCCATCCAAAAATAGGTGCAACTCATTGGTGTTCCTTTCCACGGAAGTCTTTAGTAAAAGGCGAAAGACTTGTGCGATATGAAGAGAAACCTGAGTAAGTACGGCCCTCCCCTGTACGGCAGCCAAGACTGGTGTCGTCCCAGTCACTACACTCATGGTAGGCCTCGCTCTTTGTTGCACTGTCCCGACTGCAAGCTCTGGCTGCATTTTTGTCAGGCGTCATCCCGCCTTTGCTCCTTCCCCCTTCCCCCGCAGACACACAGTGATGGGAGAGCAGGAGACTGCCAGGGTTCCCAGTCAACAGCCAACAGGCTGAATTCCTGCCGCTCCGACTTGCGATGCCACGAGCGCCATCCGCTTTGAGCCTCGCCTCTTGATGCGCTGTCAAGACAAGCGACGGCCCTCTCGGCCTGCGTCCAGATTTGCTTTTGCTCTTGCACAAGGCTGAAGGAAGGTGCACCGTTCCCGGTGGCACTGCAATACCGGGTCGATGCATGGAGTGAACGGAGCAAGCCCCTTTTTCAGCTCCCGGCGCTAAAAATCCATTTAATATGTTGTCCCCGTATAGAGGACATATCAGATATTAAACTGATAAGAACAGATACTACACTTGATCTTAGCCAAAAGGCCGAGAAGCGATGAGGTTCAACCGTTTGCTGGCCCAGGCCACCCCCTGGAACATTGCGCACACGCCGTGGTGCAAGCGTTTGACTTGCGCATAAGAAGGGCAGGAGCTTAGCACCTCCTCCCAGGCGCTCCCTGGCTCAGCCCTGAGCGTTTGGTGTGTGTTTGTGTGACCGAGGGCGCTGTTGATATTCACAAATGCACGAGGCTCAGCCCAGTGGCAGAGCCATCAAAAAAGAAGTGCAACTCGTTGCTGTTCCCTTCCACGGAAGATAATTTCAATTTTTCAACATTTTGACGCTCATTAAGTCCATTACAGGGGTAACATCAAAGTACACAAATTACTTAGATGTGATGACATGGAAGTTTCAGCTATCCCATTTAAATACCATTGCAATCTTTCCATAATTGTTACTTCAGCTAAAACAGGTCATGTCTCATCACAGTAAGGTGCCATCACTCTTTTGGCTGTTACTGAAAAGCAACCACAGGGCTGCAACAACATATCATTCTAAAAGCTGATGAATTTAAGTTGCTGATGACCACTTTGCTTATCTTCAACACTATGATGAGGGGAGAGCGCGTACGCAGTCCCCCACTACCACAAATTATGCAGTCGAGATTCCCACATGTGGGGAATTCGCACCGGTCAGCACATCCCTCAGTGCAATGGATGCGCCTCGCCATGGGTGAACCACCTTGTTGATCATGGTATCTCCCCTGCCAGGTAAGTATGAATTGAAGGTGCCACTGACAGGCGGCTAAGTCCTGGACACGGCAACCTATGTGACGGTACGGACAAGGCAGAATCTCACAGTCAGGTGCCCTTAGCATTAGCTGACCTTCACTGGTTGTTGCTGAGAATCACATTGACTCAAAAGATGTTGACTGGCGTCCTGCAAAGCTGACTAACTTACATCACAGTCAGGTGCCCTGACTCTTTTGTCTGTTTCTGAAAAGTTCAAAACACTTCCGTCATTTGACTAAGAGGCGTGGTACGCCCACTTTGGACGTCAATTTGTTTCCGTTTTTTCCATGAGAAACATAACAAACAGTGACCTGGCATGCAGTCTCCGTCTCTGGCAAAGCAAACACAGGGCTGCAACAACACGTCAGTCTAAAAGCTGATGAATTCAGGTCACAGTCAATGACCACTTTGCTTATCTTCAACACTATGATGAGAGGAGAGCGCGTACGCAGTCCCCCACTATCACAAATCATGCAGCCCTAACGGTTTGCAGGCCCAGGCGACCCCCTGGAGCAGCGCGCACACGGCGTGGTGCAAGCGTTTGACTTGCGCGTAAGAAGGGCAGGCGCTGAGGCACCTCCTCCCAGGCGCTCCGTGGCTCAGCCCTGAACGCTTTGTGCGCGCATTTGTGTGACCGAGGGCGCTGTTGATATTCACAAATGAACGAGGCTCAGCCAAGTGGCAGAGCCATCCAAAAATAGGTGCAACTCATTGGTGTTCCTTTCCACGGAAGTCTTTAGTAAAAGGCGAAAGACTTGTGCGATATGAAGAGAAACCTGAGTAAGTACGGCCCTCCCCTGTACGGCAGCCAAGACTGGTGTCGTCCCAGTCACTACACTCATGGTAGGCCTCGCTCTTTGTTGCACTGTCCCGACTGCAAGCTCTGGCTGCATTTTTGTCAGGCGTCATCCCGCCTTTGCTCCTTCCCCCTTCCCCCGCAGACACACAGTGATGGGAGAGCAGGAGACTGCCAGGGTTCCCAGTCAACAGCCAACAGGCTGAATTCCTGCCGCTCCGACTTGCGATGCCACGAGCGCCATCCGCTTTGAGCCTCGCCTCTTGATGCGCTGTCAAGACGAGCGACGGCCCTCTCGGCCTGCGTCCAGATTTGCTTTTGCTCTTGCACAAGGCTGAAGGAAGGTGCACCGTTCCCGGCGGCACTGCAATACCGGGTCGATGCATGGAGTGAACGGAGCAAGCCCCTTTTTCAGCTCCCGGCGCTAAAAATCCATTTAATATGTTGTCCCCGTATAGAGGACATATCAGATATTAAACTGATAAGAACAGATACTACACTTGATCTTAGCCAAAAGGCCGAGAAGCGATGAGGTTCAACCGTTTGCTGGCCCAGGCCACCCCCTGGAACAGTGCGCACACGCCGTGGTGCAAGCGTTTGACTTGCGCATAAGAAGGGCAGGAGCTTAGCACCTCCTCCCAGGCGCTCCCTGGCTCAGCCCTGAGCGTTTGGTGTGTGTTTGTGTGACCGAGGGCGCTGTTGATATTCACAAATGCACGAGGCTCAGCCCAGTGGCAGAGCCATCAAAAAAGAAGTGCAACTCGTTGCTGTTCCCTTCCACGGAAGACAATTTCAATTTTTCAACATTTTGACGCTCATTAAGTCCATTACAGGGGTAACATCAAAGTACACAAATTACTTAGACGTGATGACATGGAAGTTTCAGCTATCCCATTTAAATACCATTGCAATCTTTCCATAATTGTTCAGCTAAAACAGGTCATACATTATCAAACAAAGGCGTGTTTGGAACTCTCCCCTGCAAAAGCTTTCTTTTCTTTTCTTTTCTTTTCTTTTCATTAGTTGACTTATCTTTTAGAATATAATCATTAAAAATGTTGAACATAGATTTCATAACAATTTCTTGTGGGACACAAAACTTTCTCTAACTGGCATCCTGCAAAGCTGACTAACTCATCACAGTAAGGTGCCATCACTCTTTTGGCTGTTACTGAAAAGCAACCACAGGGCTGCAACAACATATCATTCTAAAAGCTGATGAATTTAAGTTGCTGATGACCACTTTGCCTATCTTCAACACTATGATGAGGGAAGAGCGCGTACGCAGTCCCCCACTACCACAAATTATACAGTCGAGATTCCCACATGTGGGGAATTCGCACCGGTCAGCACATCCCTCAGTGCAATGGATGCGCCTCGCCATGGGTGAACCACCTTGTTGATCATGGTATCTCCCCTGCCAGGTAAGTATGAATTGAAGGTGCCACTGACAGGCGGCTAAGTCCTGGACACGGCAACCTATGTGACGGTACGGACAAGGCAGAATCTCACAGTCAGGTGCCCTTAGCATTAGCTGACCTTCACTGGTTGTTGCTGAGAATCACATTGACTCAAAAGATGTTGACTGGCGTCCTGCAAAGCTGACTAACTTACATCACAGTCAGGTGCCCTGACTCTTTTGTCTGTTTCTGAAAGGTTCAAAACACTTCCGTCATTTGACTAAGACGCGTGGTACGCCCACTTTGGACGTCAATTTGTTTCCGTTTTTTCCATGAGAAACATAACAAACAGTGACCTGGCATGCAGTCTCCGTCTCTGGCAAAGCAAATACAGGGCTGCAACAACACGTCAGTCTAAAAGCTGATGAATTCAGGTCACAGTCAATGACCACTTTGCTTATCTTCAACACTATGATGAGAGGAGAGCGCGTACGCAGTCCCCCACTATCACAAATCATGCAGCCCTAACGGTTTGCAGGCCCAGGCGACCCCCTGGAGCAGCGCGCACACGGCGTGGTGCAAGCGTTTGACTTGCGCGTAAGAAGGGCAGGCGCTCCGTGGCTCAGTCCTGAGCGCTTTGTGCGTGTGTTTGTGTGACCGAGGGCGCTGTTGATATTCACAAATGAACGAGGCTCAGCCTTAGCACCTCCTCCCAGGCGCTCCCTGGCTCAGCCCTGAGCGTTTGGTGTGTGTTTGTGTGACCGAGGGCGCTGTTGATATTCACAAATGCACGAGGCTCAGCCCAGTGGCAGAGCCATCAAAAAAGAAGTGCAACTCGTTGCTGTTCCCTTCCACGGAAGACAATTTCAATTTTTCAACATTTTGACGCTCATTAAGTCCATTACAGGGGTAACATCAAAGTACACAAATTACTTAGACGTGATGACATGGAAGTTTCAGCTATCCCATTTAAATACCATTGCAATCTTTCCATAATTGTTACTTCAGCTAAAACAGGTCATACATTATCAAACAAAGGCGTGTTTGGAACTCTCCCCTGCAAAAGCTTTCTTTTCTTTTCTTTTCTTTTCTTTTCATTAGTTGACTTATCTTTTAGAATATAATCATTAAAAATGTTGAACATAGATTTCATAACAATTTCTTGTGGGACACAAAACTTTCTCTAACTGGCATCCTGCAAAGCTGACTAACTCATCACAGTAAGGACAAGGCAGAATCTCACAGTCAGGTGCCCTTAGCATTAGCTGACCTTCACTGGTTGTTGCTGAGAATCACATTGACTCAAAAGATGTTGACTGGCGTCCTGCAAAGCTGACTAACTTACATCACAGTCAGGTGCCCTGACACTTTTGTCTGTTTCTGAAAGGTTCAAAACACTTCCGTCATTTGACTAAGACGCGTGGTACGCCCACTTTGGACGTCAATTTGTTTCCGTTTTTTCCATGAGAAACATAACAAACAGTGACCTGGCATGCAGTCTCCGTCTCTGGCAAAGCAAACACAGGGCTGCAACAACACGTCAGTCTAAAAGCTGATGAATTCAGGTCACAGTCAATGACCACTTTGCTTATCTTCAACACTATGATGAGAGGAGAGCGCGTACGCAGTCCCCCACTATCACAAATCATGCAGCCCTAACGGTTTGCAGGCCCAGGCGACCCCCTGGAGCAGCGCGCACACGGCGTGGTGCAAGCGTTTGACTTGCGCGTAAGAAGGGCAGGCGCTGAGGCACCTCCTCCCAGGCGCTCCGTGGCTCAGTCCTGAGCGCTTTGTGCGTGTGTTTGTGTGACCGAGGGCGCTGTTGATATTCACAAATGAACGAGGCTCAGCCAAGTGGCAGAGCCATCCAAAAATAGGTGCAACTCATTGGTGTTCCTTTCCACGGAAGTCTTTAGTAAAAGGCGAAAGACTTGTGCGATATGAAGAGAAACCTGAGTAAGTACGGCCCTCCCCTGTACGGCAGCCAAGACTGGTGTCGTCCCAGTCACTACACTCATGGTAGGCCTCGCTCTTTGTTGCACTGTCCCGACTGCAAGCTCTGGCTGCATTTTTGTCAGGCGTCATCCCGCCTTTGCTCCTTCCCCCTTCCCCCGCAGACACACAGTGATGGGAGAGCAGGAGACTGCCAGGGTTCCCAGTCAACAGCCAACAGGCTGAATTCCTGCCGCTCCGACTTGCGATGCCACGAGCGCCATCCGCTTTGAGCCTCGCCTCTTGATGCGCTGTCAAGACGAGCGACGGCCCTCTCGGCCTGCGTCCAGATTTGCTTTTGCTCTTGCACAAGGCTGAAGGAAGGTGCACCGTTCCCGGCGGCACTGCAATACCGGGTCGATGCATGGAGTGAACGGAGCAAGCCCCTTTTTCAGCTCCCGGCGCTAAAAATCCATTTAATATGTTGTCCCCGTATAGAGGACATATCAGATATTAAACTGATAAGAACAGATACTACACTTGATCTTAGCCAAAAGGCCGAGAAGCGATGAGGTTCAACCGTTTGCTGGCCCAGGCCACCCCCTGGAACAGTGCGCACACGCCGTGGTGCAAGCGTTTGACTTGCGCATAAGAAGGGCAGGAGCTTAGCACCTCCTCCCAGGCGCTCCCTGGCTCAGCCCTGAGCGTTTGGTGTGTGTTTGTGTGACCGAGGGCGCTGTTGATATTCACAAATGCACGAGGCTCAGCCCAGTGGCAGAGCCATCAAAAAAGAAGTGCAACTCGTTGCTGTTCCCTTCCACGGAAGACAATTTCAATTTTTCAACATTTTGACGCTCATTAAGTCCATTACAGGGGTAACATCAAAGTACACAAATTACTTAGACGTGATGACATGGAAGTTTCAGCTATCCCATTTAAATACCATTGCAATCTTTCCATAATTGTTACTTCACCTAAAACAGGTCATACATTATCAAACAAAGGCGTGTTTGGAACTCTCCCCTGCAAAAGCTTTCTTTTCTTTTCTTTTCTTTTCTTTTCTTTTCTTTTCATTAGTTGACTTATCTTTTAGAATATAATCATTAAAAATGTTGAACATAGATTTCATAACAATTTCTTGTGGGACACAAAACTTTCTCTAACTGGCATCCTGCAAAGCTGACTAACTCATCACAGTAAGGTGCCATCACTCTTTTGGCTGTTACTGAAAAGCAACCACAGGGCTGCAACAACATATCATTCTAAAAGCTGATGAATTTAAGTTGCTGATGACCACTTTGCTTATCTTCAACACTATGATGAGGGGAGAGCGCGTACGCAGTCCCCCACTACCACAAATTATGCAATCGAGATTCCCACATGTGGGGAATTCGCACGGGTCAGCACATCCCTCAGTGCAATGGATGCGCCTCGCCATGGGTGAACCACCTTGTTGATCATGGTATCTCCCCTGCCAGGTAAGTATGAATTGAAGGTGCCACTGACAGGCGGCTAAGTCCTGGACACGGCAACCTATGTGACGGTACGGACAAGGCAGAATCTCACAGTCAGGTGCCCTTAGCATTAGCTGACCTTCACTGGTTATTGCTGAGAATCACATTGACTCAAAAGATGTTGACTGGCGTCCTGCAAAGCTGACTAACTTACATCACAGTCAGGTGCCCTGACTCTTTTGTCTGTTTCTGAAAGGTTCAAAACACTTCCGTCATTTGACTAAGACGCGTGGTACGCCCACTTTGGACGTCAATTTGTTTCCGTTTTTTCCATGAGAAACATAACAAACAGTGACCTGGCATGCAGTCTCCGTCTCTGGCAAAGCAAACACAGGGCTGCAACAACACGTCAGTCTAAAAGCTGATGAATTCAGGTCACAGTCAATGACCACTTTGCTTATCTTCAACACTATGATGAGAGGAGAGCGCGTACGCAGTCCCCCACTATCACAAATCATGCAGCCCTAACGGTTTGCAGGCCCAGGCGACCCCCTGGAGCAGCGCGCACACGGCGTGGTGCAAGCGTTTGACTTGCGCGTAAGAAGGGCAGGCGCTGAGGCACCTCCTCCCAGGCGCTCCGTGGCTCAGTCCTGAGCGCTTTGTGCGTGTGTTTGTGTGACCGAGGGCGCTGTTGATATTCACAAATAAACGAGGCTCAGCCAAGTGGCAGAGCCATCCAAAAATAGGTGCAACTCATTGGTGTTCCTTTCCACGGAAGTCTTTAGTAAAAGGCGAAAGACTTGTGCGATATGAAGAGAAACCTGAGTAAGTACGGCCCTCCCCTGTACGGCAGCCAAGACTGGTGTCGTCCCAGTCACTACACTCATGGTAGGCCTCGCTCTTTGTTGCACTGTCCCGACTGCAAGCTCTGGCTGCATTTTTGTCAGGCGTCATCCCGCCTTTGCTCCTTCCCCCTTCCCCCGCAGACACACAGTGATGGGAGAGCAGGAGACTGCCAGGGTTCCCAGTCAACAGCCAACAGGCTGAATTCCTGCCGCTCCGACTTGCGATGCCACGAGCGCCATCCGCTTTGAGCCTCGCCTCTTGATGCGCTGTCAAGACGAGCGACGGCCCTCTGGGCCTGCGTCCAGATTTGCTTTTGCTCTTGCACAAGGCTGAAGGAAGGTGCACCGTTCCCGGCGGCACTGCAATACCGGGTCGATGCATGGAGTGAACGGAGCAAGCCCCTTTTTCAGCTCCCGGCGCTAAAAATCCATTTAATATGTTGTCCCCGTATAGAGGACATATCAGATATTAAACTGATAAGAACAGATACTACACTTGATCTTAGCCAAAAGGCCGAGAAGCGATGAGGTTCAACCGTTTGCTGGCCCAGGCCACCCCCTGGAACAGTGCGCACACGCCGTGGTGCAAGCGTTTGACTTGCGCATAAGAAGGGCAGGAGCTTAGCACCTCCTCCCAGGCGCTCCCTGGCTCAGCCCTGAGCGTTTGGTGTGTGTTTGTGTGACCGAGGGCGCTGTTGATATTCACAAATGCACGAGGCTCAGCCCAGTGGCAGAGCCATCAAAAAAGAAGTGCAACTCGTTGCTGTTCCCTTCCACGGAAGATAATTTCAATTTTTCAACATTTTGACGCTCATTAAGTCCATTACAGGGGTAACATCAAAGTACACACATTACTTAGACGTGATGACATGGAAGTTTCAGCTATCCCATTTAAATACCATTGCAATCTTTCCATAATTGTTACTTCAGCTAAAACAGGTCATACATTATCAAACAAAGGCGTGTTTGGAACTCTCCCCTGCAAAAGCTTTCTTTTCTTTTCTTTTCTTTTCTTTTCATTAGTTGACTTATCTTTTAGAATATAATCATTAAAAATGTTGAACATAGATTTCATAACAATTTCTTGTGGGACACAAAACTTTCTCTAACTGGCATCCTGCAAAGCTGACTAACTCATCACAGTAAGGTGCCATCACTCTTTTGGCTGTTACTGAAAAGCAACCACAGGGCTGCAACAACATATCATTCTAAAAGCTGATGAATTTAAGTTGCTGATGACCACTTTGCTTATCTTCAACACTATGATGAGGGGAGAGCGCGTACGCAGTCCCCCACTACCACAAATTATGCAGTCGAGATTCCCACATGTGGGGAATTCGCACCGGTCAGCACATCCCTCAGTGCAATGGATGCGCCTCGCCATGGGTGAACCACCTTGTTGATCATGGTATCTCCCCTGCCAGGTAAGTATGAATTGAAGGTGCCACTGACAGGCGGCTAAGTCCTGGACACGGCAACCTATGTGACGGTACGGACAAGGCAGAATCTCACAGTCAGGTGCCCTTAGCATTAGCTGACCTTCACTGGTTGTTGCTGAGAATCACATTGACTCAAAAGATGTTGACTGGCGTCCTGCAAAGCTGACTAACTTACATCACAGTCAGGTGCCCTGACTCTTTTGTCTGTTTCTGAAAAGTTCAAAACACTTCCGTCATTTGACTAAGACGCGTGGTACGCCCACTTTGGACGTCAATTTGTTTCCGTTTTTTCCATGAGAAACATAACAAACAGTGACCTGGCATGCAGTCTCCGTCTCTGGCAAAGCAAACACAGGGCTGCAACAACACGTCAGTCTAAAAGCTGATGAATTCAGGTCACAGTCAATGACCACTTTGCTTATCTTCAACACTATGATGAGAGGAGAGCGCGTACGCAGTCCCCCACTATCACAAATCATGCAGCCCTAACGGTTTGCAGGCCCAGGCGACCCCCTGGAGCAGCGCGCACACGGCGTGGTGCAAGCGTTTGACTTGCGCGTAAGAAGGGCAGGCGCTGAGGCACCTCCTCCCAGGCGCTCCGTGGCTCAGTCCTGAGCGCTTTGTGCGTGTGTTTGTGTGACCGAGGGCGCTGTTGATATTCACAAATAAACGAGGCTCAGCCAAGTGGCAGAGCCATCCAAAAATAGGTGCAACTCATTGGTGTTCCTTTCCACGGAAGTCTTTAGTAAAAGGCGAAAGACTTGTGCGATATGAAGAGAAACCTGAGTAAGTACGGCCCTCCCCTGTACGGCAGCCAAGACTGGTGTCGTCCCAGTCACTACACTCATGGTAGGCCTCGCTCTTTGTTGCACTGTCCCGACTGCAAGCTCTGGCTGCATTTTTGTCAGGCGTCATCCCGCCTTTGCTCCTTCCCCCTTCCCCCGCAGACACACAGTGATGGGAGAGCAGGAGACTGCCAGGGTTCCCAGTCAACAGCCAACAGGCTGAATTCCTGCCGCTCCGACTTGCGATGCCACGAGCGCCATCCGCTTTGAGCCTCGCCTCTTGATGCGCTGTCAAGATGAGCGACGGCCCTCTGGGCCTGCGTCCAGATTTGCTTTTGCTCTTGCACAAGGCTGAAGGAAGGTGCACCGTTCCCGGCGGCACTGCAATACCGGGTCGATGCATGGAGTGAACGGAGCAAGCCCCTTTTTCAGCTCCCGGCGCTAAAAATCCATTTAATATGTTGTCCCCGTATAGAGGACATATCAGATATTAAACTGATAAGAACAGATACTACACTTGATCTTAGCCAAAAGGCCGAGAAGCGATGAGGTTCAACCGTTTGCTGGCCCAGGCCACCCCCTGGAACAGTGCGCACACGCCGTGGTGCAAGCGTTTGACTTGCGCATAAGAAGGGCAGGAGCTTAGCACCTCCTCCCAGGCGCTCCCTGGCTCAGCCCTGAGCGTTTGGTGTGTGTTTGTGTGACCGAGGGCGCTGTTGATATTCACAAATGCACGAGGCTCAGCCCAGTGGCAGAGCCATCAAAAAAGAAGTGCAACTCGTTGCTGTTCCCTTCCACGGAAGATAATTTCAATTTTTCAACATTTTGACGCTCATTAAGTCCATTACAGGGGTAACATCAAAGTACACACATTACTTAGACGTGATGACATGGAAGTTTCAGCTATCCCATTTAAATACCATTGCAATCTTTCCATAATTGTTACTTCAGCTAAAACAGGTCATACATTATCAAACAAAGGCGTGTTTGGAACTCTCCCCTGCAAAAGCTTTCTTTTCTTTTCTTTTCTTTTCTTTTCATTAGTTGACTTATCTTTTAGAATATAATCATTAAAAATGTTGAACATAGATTTCATAACAATTTCTTGTGGGACACAAAACTTTCTCTAATTGGCATCCTGCAAAGCTGACTAACTCATCACAGTAAGGTGCCATCACTCTTTTGGCTGTTACTGAAAAGCAACCACAGGGCTGCAACAACATATCATTCTAAAAGCTGATGAATTTAAGTTGCTGATGACCACTTTGCTTATCTTCAACACTATGATGAAGGGAGAGCGCGTACGCAGTCCCCCACTACCACAAATTATGCAGTCGAGATTCCCACATGTGGGGAATTCGCACCGGTCAGCACATCCCTCAGTGCAATGGATGCGCCTCGCCATGGGTGAACCACCTTGTTGATCATGGTATCTCCCCTGCCAGGTAAGTATGAATTGAAGGTGCCACTGACAGGCGGCTAAGTCCTGGACACGGCAACCTATGTGACGGTACGGACAAGGCAGAATCTCACAGTCAGGTGCCCTTAGCATTAGCTGACCTTCACTGGTTGTTGCTGAGAATCACATTGACTCAAAAGATGTTGACTGGCGTCCTGCAAAGCTGACTAACTTACATCACAGTCAGGTGCCCTGACTCTTTTGTCTGTTTCTGAAAGGTTCAAAACACTTCCGTCATTTGACTAAGACGCGTGGTACGCCCACTTTGGACGTCAATTTGTTTCTGTTTTTTCCATGAGAAACATAACAAACAGTGACCTGGCATGCAGTCTCCGTCTCTGGCAAAGCAAACACAGGGCTGCAACAACACGTCAGTCTAAAAGCTGATGAATTCAGGTCACAGTCAATGACCACTTTGCTTATCTTCAACACTATGATGAGAGGAGAGCACGTACGCAGTCCCCCACTATCACAAATCATGCAGCCCTAACGGTTTGCAGGCCCAGGCGACCCCCTGGAGCAGCGCGCACACGGCGTGGTGCAAGCGTTTGACTTGCGCGTAAGAAGGGCAGGCGCTGAGGCACCTCCTCCCAGGCGCTCCGTGGCTCAGTCCTGAGCGCTTTGTGCGTGTGTTTGTGTGACCGAGGGCGCTGTTGATATTCACAAATGAACGAGGCTCAGCCAAGTGGCAGAGCCATCCAAAAATAGGTGCAACTCATTGGTGTTCCTTTCCACGGAAGTCTTTAGTAAAAGGCGAAAGACTTGTGCGATATGAAGAGAAACCTGAGTAAGTACGGCCCTCCCCTGTACGGCAGCCAAGACTGGTGTCGTCCCAGTCACTACACTCATGGTAGGCCTCGTTCTTTGTTGCACTGTCCCGACTGCAAGCTCTGGCTGCATTTTTGTCAGGCGTCATCCCGCCTTTGCTCCTTCCCCCTTCCCCCGCAGACACACAGTGATGGGAGAGCAGGAGACTGCCAGGGTTCCCAGTCAACAGCCAACAGGCTGAATTCCTGCCGCTCCGACTTGCGATGCCACGAGCGCCATCCGCTTTGAGCCTCGCCTCTTGATGCGCTGTCAAGACGAGCGACGGCCCTCTGGGCCTGCGTCCAGATTTGCTTTTGCTCTTGCACAAGGCTGAAGGAAGGTGCACCGTTCCCGGCGGCACTGCAATACCGGGTCGATGCATGGAGTGAACGGAGCAAGCCCCTTTTTCAGCTCCCGGCGCTAAAAATCCATTTAATATGTTGTCCCCGTATAGAGGACATATCAGATATTAAACTGATAAGAACAGATACTACACTTGATCTTAGCCAAAAGGCCGAGAAGCGATGAGGTTCAACCGTTTGCTGGCCCAGGCCACCCCCTGGAACAGTGCGCACACGCCGTGGTGCAAGCGTTTGACTTGCGCATAAGAAGGGCAGGAGCTTAGCACCTCCTCCCAGGCGCTCCCTGGCTCAGCCCTGAGCGTTTGGTGTGTGTTTGTGTGACCGAGGGCGCTGTTGATATTCACAAATGCACGAGGCTCAGCCCAGTGGCAGAGCCATCAAAAAAGAAGTGCAACTCGTTGCTGTTCCCTTCCACGGAAGACAATTTCAATTTTTCAACATTTTGACGCTCATTAAGTCCATTACAGGGGTAACATCAAAGTACACAAATTACTTAGACGTGATGACATGGAAGTTTCAGCTATCCCATTTAAATACCATTGCAATCTTTCCATAATTGTTACTTCAGCTAAAACAGGTCATACATTATCAAACAAAGGCGTGTTTGGAACTCTCCCCTGCAAAAGCTTTCTTTTCTTTTCTTTTCTTTTCTTTTCATTAGTTGACTTATCTTTTAGAATATAATCATTAAAAATGTTGAACATAGATTTCATAACAATTTCTTGTGGGACACAAAACTTTCTCTAACTGGCATCCTGCAAAGCTGACTAACTCATCACAGTAAGGTGCCATCACTCTTTTGGCTGTTACTGAAAAGCAACCACAGGGCTGCAACAACATATCATTCTAAAAGCTGATGAATTTAAGTTGCTGATGACCACTTTGCTTATCTTCAACACTATGATGAGGGAAGAGCGCGTACGCAGTCCCCCACTACCACAAATTATACAGTCGAGATTCCCACATGTGGGGAATTCGCACCGGTCAGCACATCCCTCAGTGCAATGGATGCGCCTCGCCATGGGTGAACCACCTTGTTGATCATGGTATCTCCCCTGCCAGGTAAGTATGAATTGAAGGTGCCACTGACAGGCGGCTAAGTCCTGGACACGGCAACCTATGTGACGGTACGGACAAGGCAGAATCTCACAGTCAGGTGCCCTTAGCATTAGCTGACCTTCACTGGTTGTTGCTGAGAATCACATTGACTCAAAAGATGTTGACTGGCGTCCTGCAAAGCTGACTAACTTACATCACAGTCAGGTGCCCTGACTCTTTTGTCTGTTTCTGAAAGGTTCAAAACACTTCCGTCATTTGACTAAGACGCGTGGTACGCCCACTTTGGACGTCAATTTGTTTCCGTTTTTTCCATGAGAAACATAACAAACAGTGACCTGGCATGCAGTCTCCGTCTCTGGCAAAGCAAATACAGGGCTGCAACAACACGTCAGTCTAAAAGCTGATGAATTCAGGTCACAGTCAATGACCACTTTGCTTATCTTCAACACTATGATGAGAGGAGAGCGCGTACGCAGTCCCCCACTATCACAAATCATGCAGCCCTAACGGTTTGCAGGCCCAGGCGACCCCCTGGAGCAGCGCGCACACGGCG
This sequence comes from Chaetodon auriga, assembly GCF_051107435.1. NCBI lineage: Eukaryota > Metazoa > Chordata > Actinopteri > Chaetodontiformes > Chaetodontidae > Chaetodon > Chaetodon auriga. The sequence continues at coordinate 2,048,088 of NC_135095.1, read as the reverse complement.
TGGTGCAAGCGTTTGACTTGCGCGTAAGAAGGGCAGGCGCTCCGTGGCTCAGTCCTGAGCGCTTTGTGCGTGTGTTTGTGTGACCGAGGGCGCTGTTGATATTCACAAATGAACGAGGCTCAGCCTTAGCACCTCCTCCCAGGCGCTCCCTGGCTCAGCCCTGAGCGTTTGGTGTGTGTTTGTGTGACCGAGGGCGCTGTTGATATTCACAAATGCACGAGGCTCAGCCCAGTGGCAGAGCCATCAAAAAAGAAGTGCAACTCGTTGCTGTTCCCTTCCACGGAAGACAATTTCAATTTTTCAACATTTTGACGCTCATTAAGTCCATTACAGGGGTAACATCAAAGTACACAAATTACTTAGACGTGATGACATGGAAGTTTCAGCTATCCCATTTAAATACCATTGCAATCTTTCCATAATTGTTACTTCAGCTAAAACAGGTCATACATTATCAAACAAAGGCGTGTTTGGAACTCTCCCCTGCAAAAGCTTTCTTTTCTTTTCTTTTCTTTTCTTTTCATTAGTTGACTTATCTTTTAGAATATAATCATTAAAAATGTTGAACATAGATTTCATAACAATTTCTTGTGGGACACAAAACTTTCTCTAACTGGCATCCTGCAAAGCTGACTAACTCATCACAGTAAGGACAAGGCAGAATCTCACAGTCAGGTGCCCTTAGCATTAGCTGACCTTCACTGGTTGTTGCTGAGAATCACATTGACTCAAAAGATGTTGACTGGCGTCCTGCAAAGCTGACTAACTTACATCACAGTCAGGTGCCCTGACACTTTTGTCTGTTTCTGAAAGGTTCAAAACACTTCCGTCATTTGACTAAGACGCGTGGTACGCCCACTTTGGACGTCAATTTGTTTCCGTTTTTTCCATGAGAAACATAACAAACAGTGACCTGGCATGCAGTCTCCGTCTCTGGCAAAGCAAACACAGGGCTGCAACAACACGTCAGTCTAAAAGCTGATGAATTCAGGTCACAGTCAATGACCACTTTGCTTATCTTCAACACTATGATGAGAGGAGAGCGCGTACGCAGTCCCCCACTATCACAAATCATGCAGCCCTAACGGTTTGCAGGCCCAGGCGACCCCCTGGAGCAGCGCGCACACGGCGTGGTGCAAGCGTTTGACTTGCGCGTAAGAAGGGCAGGCGCTGAGGCACCTCCTCCCAGGCGCTCCGTGGCTCAGTCCTGAGCGCTTTGTGCGTGTGTTTGTGTGACCGAGGGCGCTGTTGATATTCACAAATGAACGAGGCTCAGCCAAGTGGCAGAGCCATCCAAAAATAGGTGCAACTCATTGGTGTTCCTTTCCACGGAAGTCTTTAGTAAAAGGCGAAAGACTTGTGCGATATGAAGAGAAACCTGAGTAAGTACGGCCCTCCCCTGTACGGCAGCCAAGACTGGTGTCGTCCCAGTCACTACACTCATGGTAGGCCTCGCTCTTTGTTGCACTGTCCCGACTGCAAGCTCTGGCTGCATTTTTGTCAGGCGTCATCCCGCCTTTGCTCCTTCCCCCTTCCCCCGCAGACACACAGTGATGGGAGAGCAGGAGACTGCCAGGGTTCCCAGTCAACAGCCAACAGGCTGAATTCCTGCCGCTCCGACTTGCGATGCCACGAGCGCCATCCGCTTTGAGCCTCGCCTCTTGATGCGCTGTCAAGACGAGCGACGGCCCTCTCGGCCTGCGTCCAGATTTGCTTTTGCTCTTGCACAAGGCTGAAGGAAGGTGCACCGTTCCCGGCGGCACTGCAATACCGGGTCGATGCATGGAGTGAACGGAGCAAGCCCCTTTTTCAGCTCCCGGCGCTAAAAATCCATTTAATATGTTGTCCCCGTATAGAGGACATATCAGATATTAAACTGATAAGAACAGATACTACACTTGATCTTAGCCAAAAGGCCGAGAAGCGATGAGGTTCAACCGTTTGCTGGCCCAGGCCACCCCCTGGAACAGTGCGCACACGCCGTGGTGCAAGCGTTTGACTTGCGCATAAGAAGGGCAGGAGCTTAGCACCTCCTCCCAGGCGCTCCCTGGCTCAGCCCTGAGCGTTTGGTGTGTGTTTGTGTGACCGAGGGCGCTGTTGATATTCACAAATGCACGAGGCTCAGCCCAGTGGCAGAGCCATCAAAAAAGAAGTGCAACTCGTTGCTGTTCCCTTCCACGGAAGACAATTTCAATTTTTCAACATTTTGACGCTCATTAAGTCCATTACAGGGGTAACATCAAAGTACACAAATTACTTAGACGTGATGACATGGAAGTTTCAGCTATCCCATTTAAATACCATTGCAATCTTTCCATAATTGTTACTTCACCTAAAACAGGTCATACATTATCAAACAAAGGCGTGTTTGGAACTCTCCCCTGCAAAAGCTTTCTTTTCTTTTCTTTTCTTTTCTTTTCTTTTCTTTTCATTAGTTGACTTATCTTTTAGAATATAATCATTAAAAATGTTGAACATAGATTTCATAACAATTTCTTGTGGGACACAAAACTTTCTCTAACTGGCATCCTGCAAAGCTGACTAACTCATCACAGTAAGGTGCCATCACTCTTTTGGCTGTTACTGAAAAGCAACCACAGGGCTGCAACAACATATCATTCTAAAAGCTGATGAATTTAAGTTGCTGATGACCACTTTGCTTATCTTCAACACTATGATGAGGGGAGAGCGCGTACGCAGTCCCCCACTACCACAAATTATGCAATCGAGATTCCCACATGTGGGGAATTCGCACGGGTCAGCACATCCCTCAGTGCAATGGATGCGCCTCGCCATGGGTGAACCACCTTGTTGATCATGGTATCTCCCCTGCCAGGTAAGTATGAATTGAAGGTGCCACTGACAGGCGGCTAAGTCCTGGACACGGCAACCTATGTGACGGTACGGACAAGGCAGAATCTCACAGTCAGGTGCCCTTAGCATTAGCTGACCTTCACTGGTTATTGCTGAGAATCACATTGACTCAAAAGATGTTGACTGGCGTCCTGCAAAGCTGACTAACTTACATCACAGTCAGGTGCCCTGACTCTTTTGTCTGTTTCTGAAAGGTTCAAAACACTTCCGTCATTTGACTAAGACGCGTGGTACGCCCACTTTGGACGTCAATTTGTTTCCGTTTTTTCCATGAGAAACATAACAAACAGTGACCTGGCATGCAGTCTCCGTCTCTGGCAAAGCAAACACAGGGCTGCAACAACACGTCAGTCTAAAAGCTGATGAATTCAGGTCACAGTCAATGACCACTTTGCTTATCTTCAACACTATGATGAGAGGAGAGCGCGTACGCAGTCCCCCACTATCACAAATCATGCAGCCCTAACGGTTTGCAGGCCCAGGCGACCCCCTGGAGCAGCGCGCACACGGCGTGGTGCAAGCGTTTGACTTGCGCGTAAGAAGGGCAGGCGCTGAGGCACCTCCTCCCAGGCGCTCCGTGGCTCAGTCCTGAGCGCTTTGTGCGTGTGTTTGTGTGACCGAGGGCGCTGTTGATATTCACAAATAAACGAGGCTCAGCCAAGTGGCAGAGCCATCCAAAAATAGGTGCAACTCATTGGTGTTCCTTTCCACGGAAGTCTTTAGTAAAAGGCGAAAGACTTGTGCGATATGAAGAGAAACCTGAGTAAGTACGGCCCTCCCCTGTACGGCAGCCAAGACTGGTGTCGTCCCAGTCACTACACTCATGGTAGGCCTCGCTCTTTGTTGCACTGTCCCGACTGCAAGCTCTGGCTGCATTTTTGTCAGGCGTCATCCCGCCTTTGCTCCTTCCCCCTTCCCCCGCAGACACACAGTGATGGGAGAGCAGGAGACTGCCAGGGTTCCCAGTCAACAGCCAACAGGCTGAATTCCTGCCGCTCCGACTTGCGATGCCACGAGCGCCATCCGCTTTGAGCCTCGCCTCTTGATGCGCTGTCAAGACGAGCGACGGCCCTCTGGGCCTGCGTCCAGATTTGCTTTTGCTCTTGCACAAGGCTGAAGGAAGGTGCACCGTTCCCGGCGGCACTGCAATACCGGGTCGATGCATGGAGTGAACGGAGCAAGCCCCTTTTTCAGCTCCCGGCGCTAAAAATCCATTTAATATGTTGTCCCCGTATAGAGGACATATCAGATATTAAACTGATAAGAACAGATACTACACTTGATCTTAGCCAAAAGGCCGAGAAGCGATGAGGTTCAACCGTTTGCTGGCCCAGGCCACCCCCTGGAACAGTGCGCACACGCCGTGGTGCAAGCGTTTGACTTGCGCATAAGAAGGGCAGGAGCTTAGCACCTCCTCCCAGGCGCTCCCTGGCTCAGCCCTGAGCGTTTGGTGTGTGTTTGTGTGACCGAGGGCGCTGTTGATATTCACAAATGCACGAGGCTCAGCCCAGTGGCAGAGCCATCAAAAAAGAAGTGCAACTCGTTGCTGTTCCCTTCCACGGAAGATAATTTCAATTTTTCAACATTTTGACGCTCATTAAGTCCATTACAGGGGTAACATCAAAGTACACACATTACTTAGACGTGATGACATGGAAGTTTCAGCTATCCCATTTAAATACCATTGCAATCTTTCCATAATTGTTACTTCAGCTAAAACAGGTCATACATTATCAAACAAAGGCGTGTTTGGAACTCTCCCCTGCAAAAGCTTTCTTTTCTTTTCTTTTCTTTTCTTTTCATTAGTTGACTTATCTTTTAGAATATAATCATTAAAAATGTTGAACATAGATTTCATAACAATTTCTTGTGGGACACAAAACTTTCTCTAACTGGCATCCTGCAAAGCTGACTAACTCATCACAGTAAGGTGCCATCACTCTTTTGGCTGTTACTGAAAAGCAACCACAGGGCTGCAACAACATATCATTCTAAAAGCTGATGAATTTAAGTTGCTGATGACCACTTTGCTTATCTTCAACACTATGATGAGGGGAGAGCGCGTACGCAGTCCCCCACTACCACAAATTATGCAGTCGAGATTCCCACATGTGGGGAATTCGCACCGGTCAGCACATCCCTCAGTGCAATGGATGCGCCTCGCCATGGGTGAACCACCTTGTTGATCATGGTATCTCCCCTGCCAGGTAAGTATGAATTGAAGGTGCCACTGACAGGCGGCTAAGTCCTGGACACGGCAACCTATGTGACGGTACGGACAAGGCAGAATCTCACAGTCAGGTGCCCTTAGCATTAGCTGACCTTCACTGGTTGTTGCTGAGAATCACATTGACTCAAAAGATGTTGACTGGCGTCCTGCAAAGCTGACTAACTTACATCACAGTCAGGTGCCCTGACTCTTTTGTCTGTTTCTGAAAAGTTCAAAACACTTCCGTCATTTGACTAAGACGCGTGGTACGCCCACTTTGGACGTCAATTTGTTTCCGTTTTTTCCATGAGAAACATAACAAACAGTGACCTGGCATGCAGTCTCCGTCTCTGGCAAAGCAAACACAGGGCTGCAACAACACGTCAGTCTAAAAGCTGATGAATTCAGGTCACAGTCAATGACCACTTTGCTTATCTTCAACACTATGATGAGAGGAGAGCGCGTACGCAGTCCCCCACTATCACAAATCATGCAGCCCTAACGGTTTGCAGGCCCAGGCGACCCCCTGGAGCAGCGCGCACACGGCGTGGTGCAAGCGTTTGACTTGCGCGTAAGAAGGGCAGGCGCTGAGGCACCTCCTCCCAGGCGCTCCGTGGCTCAGTCCTGAGCGCTTTGTGCGTGTGTTTGTGTGACCGAGGGCGCTGTTGATATTCACAAATAAACGAGGCTCAGCCAAGTGGCAGAGCCATCCAAAAATAGGTGCAACTCATTGGTGTTCCTTTCCACGGAAGTCTTTAGTAAAAGGCGAAAGACTTGTGCGATATGAAGAGAAACCTGAGTAAGTACGGCCCTCCCCTGTACGGCAGCCAAGACTGGTGTCGTCCCAGTCACTACACTCATGGTAGGCCTCGCTCTTTGTTGCACTGTCCCGACTGCAAGCTCTGGCTGCATTTTTGTCAGGCGTCATCCCGCCTTTGCTCCTTCCCCCTTCCCCCGCAGACACACAGTGATGGGAGAGCAGGAGACTGCCAGGGTTCCCAGTCAACAGCCAACAGGCTGAATTCCTGCCGCTCCGACTTGCGATGCCACGAGCGCCATCCGCTTTGAGCCTCGCCTCTTGATGCGCTGTCAAGATGAGCGACGGCCCTCTGGGCCTGCGTCCAGATTTGCTTTTGCTCTTGCACAAGGCTGAAGGAAGGTGCACCGTTCCCGGCGGCACTGCAATACCGGGTCGATGCATGGAGTGAACGGAGCAAGCCCCTTTTTCAGCTCCCGGCGCTAAAAATCCATTTAATATGTTGTCCCCGTATAGAGGACATATCAGATATTAAACTGATAAGAACAGATACTACACTTGATCTTAGCCAAAAGGCCGAGAAGCGATGAGGTTCAACCGTTTGCTGGCCCAGGCCACCCCCTGGAACAGTGCGCACACGCCGTGGTGCAAGCGTTTGACTTGCGCATAAGAAGGGCAGGAGCTTAGCACCTCCTCCCAGGCGCTCCCTGGCTCAGCCCTGAGCGTTTGGTGTGTGTTTGTGTGACCGAGGGCGCTGTTGATATTCACAAATGCACGAGGCTCAGCCCAGTGGCAGAGCCATCAAAAAAGAAGTGCAACTCGTTGCTGTTCCCTTCCACGGAAGATAATTTCAATTTTTCAACATTTTGACGCTCATTAAGTCCATTACAGGGGTAACATCAAAGTACACACATTACTTAGACGTGATGACATGGAAGTTTCAGCTATCCCATTTAAATACCATTGCAATCTTTCCATAATTGTTACTTCAGCTAAAACAGGTCATACATTATCAAACAAAGGCGTGTTTGGAACTCTCCCCTGCAAAAGCTTTCTTTTCTTTTCTTTTCTTTTCTTTTCATTAGTTGACTTATCTTTTAGAATATAATCATTAAAAATGTTGAACATAGATTTCATAACAATTTCTTGTGGGACACAAAACTTTCTCTAATTGGCATCCTGCAAAGCTGACTAACTCATCACAGTAAGGTGCCATCACTCTTTTGGCTGTTACTGAAAAGCAACCACAGGGCTGCAACAACATATCATTCTAAAAGCTGATGAATTTAAGTTGCTGATGACCACTTTGCTTATCTTCAACACTATGATGAAGGGAGAGCGCGTACGCAGTCCCCCACTACCACAAATTATGCAGTCGAGATTCCCACATGTGGGGAATTCGCACCGGTCAGCACATCCCTCAGTGCAATGGATGCGCCTCGCCATGGGTGAACCACCTTGTTGATCATGGTATCTCCCCTGCCAGGTAAGTATGAATTGAAGGTGCCACTGACAGGCGGCTAAGTCCTGGACACGGCAACCTATGTGACGGTACGGACAAGGCAGAATCTCACAGTCAGGTGCCCTTAGCATTAGCTGACCTTCACTGGTTGTTGCTGAGAATCACATTGACTCAAAAGATGTTGACTGGCGTCCTGCAAAGCTGACTAACTTACATCACAGTCAGGTGCCCTGACTCTTTTGTCTGTTTCTGAAAGGTTCAAAACACTTCCGTCATTTGACTAAGACGCGTGGTACGCCCACTTTGGACGTCAATTTGTTTCTGTTTTTTCCATGAGAAACATAACAAACAGTGACCTGGCATGCAGTCTCCGTCTCTGGCAAAGCAAACACAGGGCTGCAACAACACGTCAGTCTAAAAGCTGATGAATTCAGGTCACAGTCAATGACCACTTTGCTTATCTTCAACACTATGATGAGAGGAGAGCACGTACGCAGTCCCCCACTATCACAAATCATGCAGCCCTAACGGTTTGCAGGCCCAGGCGACCCCCTGGAGCAGCGCGCACACGGCGTGGTGCAAGCGTTTGACTTGCGCGTAAGAAGGGCAGGCGCTGAGGCACCTCCTCCCAGGCGCTCCGTGGCTCAGTCCTGAGCGCTTTGTGCGTGTGTTTGTGTGACCGAGGGCGCTGTTGATATTCACAAATGAACGAGGCTCAGCCAAGTGGCAGAGCCATCCAAAAATAGGTGCAACTCATTGGTGTTCCTTTCCACGGAAGTCTTTAGTAAAAGGCGAAAGACTTGTGCGATATGAAGAGAAACCTGAGTAAGTACGGCCCTCCCCTGTACGGCAGCCAAGACTGGTGTCGTCCCAGTCACTACACTCATGGTAGGCCTCGTTCTTTGTTGCACTGTCCCGACTGCAAGCTCTGGCTGCATTTTTGTCAGGCGTCATCCCGCCTTTGCTCCTTCCCCCTTCCCCCGCAGACACACAGTGATGGGAGAGCAGGAGACTGCCAGGGTTCCCAGTCAACAGCCAACAGGCTGAATTCCTGCCGCTCCGACTTGCGATGCCACGAGCGCCATCCGCTTTGAGCCTCGCCTCTTGATGCGCTGTCAAGACGAGCGACGGCCCTCTGGGCCTGCGTCCAGATTTGCTTTTGCTCTTGCACAAGGCTGAAGGAAGGTGCACCGTTCCCGGCGGCACTGCAATACCGGGTCGATGCATGGAGTGAACGGAGCAAGCCCCTTTTTCAGCTCCCGGCGCTAAAAATCCATTTAATATGTTGTCCCCGTATAGAGGACATATCAGATATTAAACTGATAAGAACAGATACTACACTTGATCTTAGCCAAAAGGCCGAGAAGCGATGAGGTTCAACCGTTTGCTGGCCCAGGCCACCCCCTGGAACAGTGCGCACACGCCGTGGTGCAAGCGTTTGACTTGCGCATAAGAAGGGCAGGAGCTTAGCACCTCCTCCCAGGCGCTCCCTGGCTCAGCCCTGAGCGTTTGGTGTGTGTTTGTGTGACCGAGGGCGCTGTTGATATTCACAAATGCACGAGGCTCAGCCCAGTGGCAGAGCCATCAAAAAAGAAGTGCAACTCGTTGCTGTTCCCTTCCACGGAAGACAATTTCAATTTTTCAACATTTTGACGCTCATTAAGTCCATTACAGGGGTAACATCAAAGTACACAAATTACTTAGACGTGATGACATGGAAGTTTCAGCTATCCCATTTAAATACCATTGCAATCTTTCCATAATTGTTACTTCAGCTAAAACAGGTCATACATTATCAAACAAAGGCGTGTTTGGAACTCTCCCCTGCAAAAGCTTTCTTTTCTTTTCTTTTCTTTTCTTTTCATTAGTTGACTTATCTTTTAGAATATAATCATTAAAAATGTTGAACATAGATTTCATAACAATTTCTTGTGGGACACAAAACTTTCTCTAACTGGCATCCTGCAAAGCTGACTAACTCATCACAGTAAGGTGCCATCACTCTTTTGGCTGTTACTGAAAAGCAACCACAGGGCTGCAACAACATATCATTCTAAAAGCTGATGAATTTAAGTTGCTGATGACCACTTTGCTTATCTTCAACACTATGATGAGGGAAGAGCGCGTACGCAGTCCCCCACTACCACAAATTATACAGTCGAGATTCCCACATGTGGGGAATTCGCACCGGTCAGCACATCCCTCAGTGCAATGGATGCGCCTCGCCATGGGTGAACCACCTTGTTGATCATGGTATCTCCCCTGCCAGGTAAGTATGAATTGAAGGTGCCACTGACAGGCGGCTAAGTCCTGGACACGGCAACCTATGTGACGGTACGGACAAGGCAGAATCTCACAGTCAGGTGCCCTTAGCATTAGCTGACCTTCACTGGTTGTTGCTGAGAATCACATTGACTCAAAAGATGTTGACTGGCGTCCTGCAAAGCTGACTAACTTACATCACAGTCAGGTGCCCTGACTCTTTTGTCTGTTTCTGAAAGGTTCAAAACACTTCCGTCATTTGACTAAGACGCGTGGTACGCCCACTTTGGACGTCAATTTGTTTCCGTTTTTTCCATGAGAAACATAACAAACAGTGACCTGGCATGCAGTCTCCGTCTCTGGCAAAGCAAACACAGGGCTGCAACAACACGTCAGTCTAAAAGCTGATGAATTCAGGTCACAGTCAATGACCACTTTGCTTATCTTCAACACTATGATGTGAGGAGAGCGCGTACGCAGTCCCCCACTATCACAAATCATGCAGCCCTAACGGTTTGCAGGCCCAGGCGACCCCCTGGAGCAGCGCGCACACGGCGTGGTGCAAGCGTTTGACTTGCGCGTAAGAAGGGCAGGCGCTCCGTGGCTCAGTCCTGAGCGCTTTGTGCGTGTGTTTGTGTGACCGAGGGCGCTGTTGATATTCACAAATGAACGAGGCTCAGCCTTAGCACCTCCTCCCAGGCGCTCCCTGGCTCAGCCCTGAGCGTTTGGTGTGTGTTTGTGTGACCGAGGGCGCTGTTGATATTCACAAATGCACGAGGCTCAGCCCAGTGGCAGAGCCATCAAAAAAGAAGTGCAACTCGTTGCTGTTCCCTTCCACGGAAGACAATTTCAATTTTTCAACATTTTGACGCTCATTAAGTCCATTACAGGGGTAACATCAAAGTACACAAATTACTTAGACGTGATGACATGGAAGTTTCAGCTATCCCATTTAAATACCATTGCAATCTTTCCATAATTGTTACTTCAGCTAAAACAGGTCATACATTATCAAACAAAGGCATGTTTGGAACTCTCCCCTGCAAAAGCTTTCTTTTCTTTTCTTTTCTTTTCTTTTCTTTTCTTTTCTTTTCATTAGTTGACTTATCTTTTAGAATATAATCATTAAAAATGTTGAACATAGATTTCATAACAATTTCTTGTGGGACACAAAACTTTCTCTAACTGGCATCCTGCAAAGCTGACTAACTCATCACAGTAAGGTGCCATCACTCTTTTGGCTGTTACTGAAAAGCAACCACAGGGCTGCAACAACATATCATTCTAAAAGCTGATGAATTTAAGTTGCTGATGACCACTTTGCTTATCTTCAACACTATGATGAGGGGAGAGCGCGTACGCAGTCCCCCACTACCACAAATTATGCAATCGAGATTCCCACATGTGGGGAATTCGCACGGGTCAGCACATCCCTCAGTGCAATGGATGCGCCTCGCCATGGGTGAACCACCTTGTTGATCATGGTATCTCCCCTGCCAGGTAAGTATGAATTGAAGGTGCCACTGACAGGCGGCTAAGTCCTGGACACGGCAACCTATGTGACGGTACGGACAAGGCAGAATCTCACAGTCAGGTGCCCTTAGCATTAGCTGACCTTCACTGGTTATTGCTGAGAATCACATTGACTCAAAAGATGTTGACTGGCGTCCTGCAAAGCTGACTAACTTACATCACAGTCAGGTGCCCTGACTCTTTTGTCTGTTTCTGAAAGGTTCAAAACACTTCCGTCATTTGACTAAGACGCGTGGTACGCCCACTTTGGACGTCAATTTGTTTCCGTTTTTTCCATGAGAAACATAACAAACAGTGACCTGGCATGCAGTCTCCGTCTCTGGCAAAGCAAACACAGGGCTGCAACAACACGTCAGTCTAAAAGCTGATGAATTCAGGTCACAGTCAATGACCACTTTGCTTATCTTCAACACTATGATGAGAGGAGAGCACGTACGCAGTCCCCCACTATCACAAATCATGCAGCCCTAACGGTTTGCAGGCCCAGGCGACCCCCTGGAGCAGCGCGCACACGGCGTGGTGCAAGCGTTTGACTTGCGCGTAAGAAGGGCAGGCGCTGAGGCACCTCCTCCCAGGCGCTCCGTGGCTCAGTCCTGAGCGCTTTGTGCGTGTGTTTGTGTGACCGAGGGCGCTGTTGATATTCACAAATAAACGAGGCTCAGCCAAGTGGCAGAGCCATCCAAAAATAGGTGCAACTCATTGGTGTTCCTTTCCACGGAAGTCTTTAGTAAAAGGCGAAAGACTTGTGCGATATGAAGAGAAACCTGAGTAAGTACGGCCCTCCCCTGTACGGCAGCCAAGACTGGTGTCGTCCCAGTCACTACACTCATGGTAGGCCTCGCTCTTTGTTGCACTGTCCCGACTGCAAGCTCTGGCTGCATTTTTGTCAGGCGTCATCCCGCCTTTGCTCCTTCCCCCTTCCCCCGCAGACACACAGTGATGGGAGAGCAGGAGACTGCCAGGGTTCCCAGTCAACAGCCAACAGGCTGAATTCCTGCCGCTCCGACTTGCGATGCCACGAGCGCCATCCGCTTTGAGCCTCGCCTCTTGATGCGCTGTCAAGACGAGCGACGGCCCTCTGGGCCTGCGTCCAGATTTGCTTTTGCTCTTGCACAAGGCTGAAGGAAGGTGCACCGTTCCCGGCGGCACTGCAATACCGGGTCGATGCATGGAGTGAACGGAGCAAGCCCCTTTTTCAGCTCCCGGCGCTAAAAATCCATTTAATATGTTGTCCCCGTATAGAGGACATATCAGATATTAAACTGATAAGAACAGATACTACACTTGATCTTAGCCAAAAGGCCGAGAAGCGATGAGGTTCAACCGTTTGCTGGCCCAGGCCACCCCCTGGAACAGTGCGCACACGCCGTGGTGCAAGCGTTTGACTTGCGCATAAGAAGGGCAGGAGCTTAGCACCTCCTCCCAGGCGCTCCCTGGCTCAGCCCTGAGCGTTTGGTGTGTGTTTGTGTGACCGAGGGCGCTGTTGATATTCACAAATGCACGAGGCTCAGCCCAGTGGCAGAGCCATCAAAAAAGAAGTGCAACTCGTTGCTGTTCCCTTCCACGGAAGACAATTTCAATTTTTCAACATTTTGACGCTCATTAAGTCCATTACAGGGGTAACATCAAAGTACACAAATTACTTAGACGTGATGACATGGAAGTTTCAGCTATCCCATTTAAATACCATTGCAATCTTTCCATAATTGTTACTTCAGCTAAAACAGGTCATACATTATCAAACAAAGGCGTGTTTGGAACTCTCCCCTGCAAAAGCTTTCTTTTCTTTTCTTTTCTTTTCTTTTCTTTTCTTTTCTTTTCATTAGTTGACTTATCTTTTAGAATATAATCATTAAAAATGTTGAACATAGATTTCATAACAATTTCTTGTGGGACACAAAACTTTCTCTAACTGGCATCCTGCAAAGCTGACTAACTCATCACAGTAAGGACAAGGCAGAATCTCACAGTCAGGTGCCCTTAGCATTAGCTGACCTTCACTGGTTGTTGCTGAGAATCACATTGACTCAAAAGATGTTGACTGGCGTCCTGCAAAGCTGACTAACTTACATCACAGTCAGGTGCCCTGACTCTTTTGTCTGTTTCTGAAAGGTTCAAAACACTTCCGTCATTTGACTAAGACGCATGGTACGCCCACTTTGGACGTCAATTTGTTTCCGTTTTTTCCATGAGAAACATAACAAACAGTGACCTGGCATGCAGTCTCCGTCTCTGGCAAAGCAAACACAGGGCTGCAACAACACGTCAGTCTAAAAGCTGATGAATTCAGGTCACAGTCAATGACCACGTTGCTTATCTTCAACACTATGATGAGAGGAGAGCGCGTACGCAGTCCCCCACTATCACAAATCATGCAGCCCTAACGGTTTGCAGGCCCAGGCGACCCCCTGGAGCAGCGCGCACACGGCGTGGTGCAAGCGTTTGACTTGCGCGTAAGAAGGGCAGGCGCTGAGGCACCTCCTCCCAGGCGCTCCGTGGCTCAGTCCTGAGCGCTTTGTGCGTGTGTTTGTGTGACCGAGGGCGCTGTTGATATTCACAAATGAACGAGGCTCAGCCAAGTGGCAGAGCCATCCAAAAATAGGTGCAACTCATTGGTGTTCCTTTCCACGGAAGTCTTTAGTAAAAGGCGAAAGACTTGTGCGATATGAAGAGAAACCTGAGTAAGTACGGCCCTCCCCTGTACGGCAGCCAAGACTGGTGTCGTCCCAGTCACTACACTCATGGTAGGCCTCGCTCTTTGTTGCACTGTCCCGACTGCAAGCTCAGGCTGCATTTTTGTCAGGCGTCATCCCGCCTTTGCTCCTTCCCCCTTCCCCCGCAGACACACAGTGATGGGAGAGCAGGAGACTGCCAGGGTTCCCAGTCAACAGCCAACAGGCTGAATTCCTGCCGCTCCGACTTGCGATGCCACGAGCGCCATCCGCTTTGAGCCTCGCCTCTTGATGCGCTGTCAAGACGAGCGACGGCCCTCTCGGCCTGCGTCCAGATTTGCTTTTGCTCTTGCACAAGGCTGAAGGAAGGTGCACCGTTCCCGGTGGCACTGCAATACCGGGTCGATGCATGGAGTGAACGGAGCAAGCCCCTTTTTCAGCTCCCGGCGCTAAAAATCCATTTAATATGTTGTCCCCGTATAGAGGACATATCAGATATTAAACTGATAAGAACAGATACTACACTTGATCTTAGCCAAAAGGCCGAGAAGCGATGAGGTTCAACCGTTTGCTGGCCCAGGCCACCCCCTGGAACAGTGCGCACACGCCGTGGTGCAAGCGTTTGACTTGCGCATAAGAAGGGCAGGAGCTTAGCACCTCCTCCCAGGCGCTCCCTGGCTCAGCCCTGAGCGTTTGGTGTGTGTTTGTGTGACCGAGGGCGCTGTTGATATTCACAAATGCACGAGGCTCAGCCCAGTGGCAGAGCCATCAAAAAAGAAGTGCAACTCGTTGCTGTTCCCTTCCACGGAAGACAATTTCAATTTTTCAACATTTTGACGCTCATTAAGTCCATTACAGGGGTAACATCAAAGTACACACATTACTTAGACGTGATGACATGGAAGTTTCAGCTATCCCATTTAAATACCATTGCAATCTTTCCATAATTGTTACTTCAGCTAAAACAGGTCATACATTATCAAACAAAGGCGTGTTTGGAACTCTCCCCTGCAAAAGCTTTCTTTTCTTTTCTTTTCTTTTCTTTTCATTAGTTGACTTATCTTTTAGAATATAATCATTAAAAATGTTGAACATAGATTTCATAACAATTTCTTGTGGGACACAAAACTTTCTCTAACTGGCATCCTGCAAAGCTGACTAACTCATCACAGTAAGGTGCCATCACTCTTTTGGCTGTTACTGAAAAGCAACCACAGGGCTGCAACAACATATCATTCTAAAAGCTGATGAATTTAAGTTGCTGATGACCACTTTGCTTATCTTCAACACTATGATGAGGGGAGAGCGCGTACGCAGTCCCCCACTACCACAAATTATGCAGTCGAGATTCCCACATGTGGGGAATTCGCACGGGTCAGCACATCCCTCAGTGCAATGGATGCGCCTCGCCATGGGTGAACCACCTTGTTGATCATGGTATCTCCCCTGCCAGGTAAGTATGAATTGAAGGTGCCACTGACAGGCGGCTAAGTCCTGGACACGGCAACCTATGTGACGGTACGGACAAGGCAGAATCTCACAGTCAGGTGCCCTTAGCATTAGCTGACCTTCACTGGTTGTTGCTGAGAATCACATTGACTCAAAAGATGTTGACTGGCGTCCTGCAAAGCTGACTAACTTACATCACAGTCAGGTGCCCTGACTCTTTTGTCTGTTTCTGAAAAGTTCAAAACACTTCCGTCATTTGACTAAGACGCGTGGTACGCCCACTTTGGACGTCAATTTGTTTCCGTTTTTTCCATGAGAAACATAACAAACAGTGACCTGGCATGCAGTCTCCGTCTCTGGCAAAGCAAACACAGGGCTGCAACAACACGTCAGTCTAAAAGCTGATGAATTCAGGTCACAGTCAATGACCACTTTGCTTATCTTCAACACTATGATGAGAGGAGAGCACGTACGCAGTCCCCCACTATCACAAATCATGCAGCCCTAACGGTTTGCAGGCCCAGGCGACCCCCTGGAGCAGCGCGCACACGGCGTGGTGCAAGCGTTTGACTTGCGCGTAAGAAGGGCAGGCGCTGAGGCACCTCCTCCCAGGCGCTCTGTGGCCCAGCCCTGAGCGCTTTATGCGTGTGTTTGTGTGACCGAGGGCGCTGTTGATATTCACAAATGAACGAGGCTCAGCCAAGTGGCAGAGCCATCCAAAAATAGGTGCAACTCATTGGTGTTCCTTTCCACGGAAGTCTTTAGTAAAAGGCGAAAGACTTGTGCGATATGAAGAGAAACCTGAGTAAGTACGGCCCTCCCCTGTACGGCAGCCAAGACTGGTGTCGTCCCAGTCACTACACTCATGGTAGGCCTCGCTCTTTGTTGCACTGTCCCGACTGCAAGCTCTGGCTGCATTTTTGTCAGGCGTCATCCCGCCTTTGCTCCTTCCCCCTTCCCCCGCAGACACACAGTGATGGGAGAGCAGGAGACTGCCAGGGTTCCCAGTCAACAGCCAACAGGCTGAATTCCTGCCGCTCCGACTTGCGATGCCACGAGCGCCATCCGCTTTGAGCCTCGCCTCTTGATGTGCTGTCAAGACGAGCGACGGCCCTCTCGGCCTGCGTCCACATTTGCTTTGGCTCTTGCACAAGGCTGAAGGAAGGTGCACCGTTCCCGGTGGCACTGCAATACCGGGTCGATGCATGGAGTGAACGGAGCAAGCCCCTTTTTCAGCTCCCGGCGCTAAAAATCCATTTAATATGTTGTCCCCGTATAGAGGACATATCAGATATTAAACTGATAAGAACAGATACTACACTTGATCTTAGCCAAAAGGCCGAGAAGCGATGAGGTTCAACCGTTTGCTGGCCCAGGCCACCCCCTGGAACAGTGCGCACACGCCGTGGTGCAAGCGTTTGACTTGCGCATAAGAAGGGCAGGAGCTTAGCACCTCCTCCCAGGCGCTCCCTGGCTCAGCCCTGAGCGTTTGGTGTGTGTTTGTGTGACCGAGGGCGCTGTTGATATTCACAAATGCACGAGGCTCAGCCCAGTGGCAGAGCCATCAAAAAAGAAGTGCAACTCGTTGCTGTTCCCTTCCACGGAAGATAATTTCAATTTTTCAACATTTTGACGCTCATTAAGTCCATTACAGGGGTAACATCAAAGTACACACATTACTTAGACGTGATGACATGGAAGTTTCAGCTATCCCATTTAAATACCATTGCAATCTTTCCATAATTGTTACTTCAGCTAAAACAGGTCATACATTATCAAACAAAGGCGTGTTTGGAACTCTCCCCTGCAAAAGCTTTCTTTTCTTTTCTTTTCTTTTCTTTTCATTAGTTGACTTATCTTTTAGAATATAATCATTAAAAATGTTGAACATAGATTTCATAACAATTTCTTGTGGGACACAAAACTTTCTCTAACTGGCATCCTGCAAAGCTGACTAACTCATCACAGTAAGGTGCCATCACTCTTTTGGCTGTTACTGAAAAGCAACCACAGGGCTGCAACAACATATCATTCTAAAAGCTGATGAATTTAAGTTGCTGATGACCACTTTGCTTATCTTCAACACTATGATGAGGGGAGAGCGCGTACGCAGTCCCCCACTACCACAAATTATGCAGTCGAGATTCCCACATGTGGGGAATTCGCACGGGTCAGCACATCCCTCAGTGCAATGGATGCGCCTCGCCATGGGTAAACCACCTTGTTGATCATGGTATCTCCCCTGCCAGGTAAGTATGAATTGAAGGTGCCACTGACAGGCGGCTAAGTCCTGGACACGGCAACCTATGTGACGGTACGGACAAGGCAGAATCTCACAGTCAGGTGCCCTTAGCATTAGCTGACCTTCACTGGTTGTTGCTGAGAATCACATTGACTCAAAAGATGTTGACTGGCGTCCTGCAAAGCTGACTAACTTACATCACAGTCAGGTGCCCTGACTCTTTTGTCTGTTTCTGAAAGGTTCAAAACTTCCGTCATTTGACTAAGACGCGTGGTACGCCCACTTTGGACGTCAATTTGTTTCCGTTTTTTCCATGAGAAACATAACAAACAGTGACCTGGCATGCAGTCTCCGTCTCTGGCAAAGCAAACACAGGGCTGCAACAACACGTAAGTCTAAAAGCTGATGAATTCAGGTCACAGTCAATGACCACGTTGCTTATCTTCAACACTATGATGAGAGGAGAGCGCGTACGCAGTCCCCCACTATCACAAATCATGCAGCCCTAACGGTTTGCAGGCCCAGGCGACCCCCTGGAGCAGCGCGCACACGGCGTGGTGCAAGCGTTTGACTTGCGCGTAAGAAGGGCAGGCGCTGAGGCACCTCCTCCCAGGCGCTCCGTGGCTCAGTCCTGAGCGCTTTGTGCGTGTGTTTGTGTGACCGAGGGCGCTGTTGATATTCACAAATGAACGAGGCTCAGCCAAGTGGCAGAGCCATCCAAAAATAGGTGCAACTCATTGGTGTTCCTTTCCACGGAAGTCTTTAGTAAAAGGCGAAAGACTTGTGCGATATGAAGAGAAACCTGAGTAAGTACGGCCCTCCCCTGTACGGCAGCCAAGACGGGTGTCGTCCCAGTCACTACACTCATGGTAGGCCTCGCTCTTTGTTGCACTGTCCCGACTGCAAGCTCTGGCTGCATTTTTGTCAGGCGTCATCCCGCCTTTGCTCCTTCCCCCTTCCCCCGCAGACACACAGTGATGGGAGAGCAGGAGACTGCCAGGGTTCCCAGTCAACAGCCAACAGGCTGAATTCCTGCCGCTCCGACTTGCGATGCCACGAGCGCCATCCGCTTTGAGCCTCGCCTCTTGATGCGCTGTCAAGACGAGCGACGGCCCTCTGGGCCTGCGTCCAGATTTGCTTTTGCTCTTGCACAAGGCTGAAGGAAGGTGCACCGTTCCCGGCGGCACTGCAATACCGGGTCGATGCATGGAGTGAACGGAGCAAGCCCCTTTTTCAGCTCCCGGCGCTAAAAATCCATTTAATATGTTGTCCCCGTATAGAGGACATATCAGATATTAAACTGATAAGAACAGATACTACACTTGATCTTAGCCAAAAGGCCGAGAAGCGATGAGGTTCAACCGTTTGCTGGCCCAGGCCACCCCCTGGAACAGTGCGCACACGCCGTGGTGCAAGCGCTTGACTTGCGCATAAGAAGGGCAGGAGCTTAGCACCTCCTCCCAGGCGCTCCCTGGCTCAGCCCTGAGCGTTTGGTGTGTGTTTGTGTGACCGAGGGCGCTGTTGATATTCACAAATGCACGAGGCTCAGCCCAGTGGCAGAGCCATCAAAAAAGAAGTGCAACTCGTTGCTGTTCCCTTCCACGGAAGACAATTTCAATTTTTCAACATTTTGACGCTCATTAAGTCCATTACAGGGGTAACATCAAAGTACACAAATTACTTAGATGTGATGACATGGAAGTTTCAGCTATCCCATTTAAATACCATTGCAATCTTTCCATAATTGTTACTTCAGCTAAAACAGGTCATACATTATCAAACAAAGGCGTGTTTGGAACTCTCCCCTGCAAAAGCTTTCTTTTCTTTTCTTTTCTTTTCTTTTCATTAGTTGACTTATCTTTTAGAATATAATCATTAAAAATGTTGAACATAGATTTCATAACAATTTCTTGTGGGACACAAAACTTTCTCTAACTGGCATCCTGCAAAGCTGACTAACTCATCACAGTAAGGTGCCATCACTCTTTTGGCTGTTACTGAAAAGCAACCACAGGGCTGCAACAACATATCATTCTAAAAGCTGATGAATTTAAGTTGCTGATGACCACTTTGCTTATCTTCAACACTATGATGAGGGGAGAGCGCGTACGCAGTCCCCCACTACCACAAATTATGCAGTCGAGATTCCCACATGTGGGGAATTCGCACCGGTCAGCACATCCCTCAGTGCAATGGATGCGCCTCGCCATGGGTGAACCACCTTGTTGATCATGGTATCTCCCCTGCCAGGTAAGTATGAATTGAAGGTGCCACTGACAGGCGGCTAAGTCCTGGACACGGCAACCTATGTGACGGTACGGACAAGGCAGAATCTCACAGTCAGGTGCCCTTAGCATTAGCTGACCTTCACTGGTTGTTGCTGAGAATCACATTGACTCAAAAGATGTTGACTGGCGTCCTGCAAAGCTGACTAACTTACATCACAGTCAGGTGCCCTGACTCTTTTGTCTGTTTCTGAAAGGTTCAAAACACTTCCGTCATTTGACTAAGACGCGTGGTACGCCCACTTTGGACGTCAATTTGTTTCCGTTTTTTCCATGAGAAACATAACAAACAGTGACCTGGCATGCAGTCTCCGTCTCTGGCAAAGCAAACACAGGGCTGCAACAACACGTCAGTCTAAAAGCTGATGAATTCAGGTCACAGTCAATGACCACTTTGCTTATCTTCAACACTATGATGAGAGGAGAGCGCGTACGCAGTCCCCCACTATCACAAATCATGCAGCCCTAACGGTTTGCAGGCCCAGGCGACCCCCTGGAGCAGCGCGCACACGGCGTGGTGCAAGCGTTTGACTTGCGCGTAAGAAGGGCAGGCGCTCCGTGGCTCAGTCCTGAGCGCTTTGTGCGTGTGTTTGTGTGACCGAGGGCGCTGTTGATATTCACAAATGAACGAGGCTCAGCCAAGTGGCAGAGCCATCCAAAAATAGGTGCAACTCATTGGTGTTCCTTTCCACGGAAGTCTTTAGTAAAAGGCGAAAGACTTGTGCGATATGAAGAGAAACCTGAGTAAGTACGGCCCTCCCCTGTACGGCAGCCAAGACTGGTGTCGTCCCAGTCACTACACTCATGGTAGGCCTCGCTCTTTGTTGCACTGTCCCGACTGCAAGCTCTGGCTGCATTTTTGTCAGGCGTCATCCCGCCTTTGCTCCTTCCCCCTTCCCCCGCAGACACACAGTGATGGGAGAGCAGGAGACTGCCAGGGTTCCCAGTCAACAGCCAACAGGCTGAATTCCTGCCGCTCCGACTTGCGATGCCACGAGCGCCATAGGCTTTGAGCCTCGCCTCTTGATGCGCTGTCAAGACGAGCGACGGGCCTCTGGGCCTGCGTCCAGATTTGCTTTTGCTCTTGCACAAGGCTGAAGGAAGGTGCACCGTTCCCGGCGGCACTGCAATACCGGGTCGATGCATGGAGTGAACGGAGCAAGCCCCTTTTTCAGCTCCCGGCGCTAAAAATCCATTTAATATGTTGTCCCCGTATAGAGGACATATCAGATATTAAACTGATAAGAACAGATACTACACTTGATCTTAGCCAAAAGGCCGAGAAGCGATGAGGTTCAACCGTTTGCTGGCCCAGGCCACCCCCTGGAACAGTGCGCACACGCCGTGGTGCAAGCGTTTGACTTGCGCATAAGAAGGGCAGGAGCTTAGCACCTCCTCCCAGGCGCTCCCTGGCTCAGCCCTGAGCGTTTGGTGTGTGTTTGTGTGACCGAGGGCGCTGTTGATATTCACAAATGCACGAGGCTCAGCCCAGTGGCAGAGCCATCAAAAAAGAAGTGCAACTCGTTGCTGTTCCCTTCCACGGAAGACAATTTCAATTTTTCAACATTTTGACGCTCATTAAGTCCATTACAGGGGTAACATCAAAGTACACACATTACTTAGACGTGATGACATGGAAGTTTCAGCTATCCCATTTAAATACCATTGCAATCTTTCCATAATTGTTACTTCAGCTAAAACAGGTCATACATTATCAAACAAAGGCGTGTTTGGAACTCTCCCCTGCAAAAGCTTTCTTTTCTTTTCTTTTCTTTTCATTAGTTGACTTATCTTTTAGAATATAATCATTAAAAATGTTGAACATAGATTTCATAACAATTTCTTGTGGGACACAAAACTTTCTCTAACTGGCATCCTGCAAAGCTGACTAACTCATCACAGTAAGGTGCCATCACTCTTTTGGCTGTTACTGAAAAGCAACCACAGGGCTGCAACAACATATCATTCTAAAAGCTGATGAATTTAAGTTGCTGATGACCACTTTGCTTATCTTCAACACTATGATGAGGGGAGAGCGCGTACGCAGTCCCCCACTACCACAAATTATGCAGTCGAGATTCCCACATGTGGGGAATTCGCACGGGTCAGCACATCCCTCAGTGCAATGGATGCGCCTCGCCATGGGTGAACCACCTTGTTGATCATGGTATCTCCCCTGCCAGGTAAGTATGAATTGAAGGTGCCACTGACAGGCGGCTAAGTCCTGGACACGGCAACCTATGTGACGGTACGGACAAGGCAGAATCTCACAGTCAGGTGCCCTTAGCATTAGCTGACCTTCACTGGTTGTTGCTGAGAATCACATTGACTCAAAAGATGTTGACTGGCGTCCTGCAAAGCTGACTAACTTACATCACAGTCAGGTGCCCTGACTCTTTTGTCTGTTTCTGAAAGGTTCAAAACACTTCCGTCATTTGACTAAGACGCGTGGTACGCCCACTTTGGACGTCAATTTGTTTCCGTTTTTTCCATGAGAAACATAACAAACAGTGACCTGGCATGCAGTCTCCGTCTCTGGCAAAGCAAACACAGGGCTGCAACAACACGTCAGTCTAAAAGCTGATGAATTCAGGTCACAGTCAATGACCACTTTGCTTATCTTCAACACTATGATGAGAGGAGAGCACGTACGCAGTCCCCCACTATCACAAATCATGCAGCCCTAACGGTTTGCAGGCCCAGGCGACCCCCTGGAGCAGCGCGCACACGGCGTGGTGCAAGCGTTTGACTTGCGCGTAAGAAGGGCAGGCGCTGAGGCACCTCCTCCCAGGCGCTCCGTGGCTCAGTCCTGAGCGCTTTGTGCGTGTGTTCGTGTGACCGAGGGCGCTGTTGATATTCACAAATGAACGAGGCTCAGCCAAGTGGCAGAGCCATCCAAAAATAGGTGCAACTCATTGGTGTTCCTTTCCACGGAAGTCTTTAGTAAAAGGCGAAAGACTTGTGCGATATGAAGAGAAACCTGAGTAAGTACGGCCCTCCCCTGTACGGCAGCGAAGACTGGTGTCGTCCCAGTCACTACACTCATGGTAGGCCTCGCTCTTTGTTGCACTGTCCCGACTGCAAGCTCTGGCTGCATTTTTGTCAGGCGTCATCCCGCCTTTGCTCCTTCCCCCTTCCCCCGCAGACACACAGTGATGGGAGAGCAGGAGACTGCCAGGGTTCCCAGTCAACAGCCAACAGGCTGAATTCCTGCCGCTCCGACTTGCGATGCCACGAGCGCCATCCGCTTTGAGCCTCGCCTCTTGATGCGCTGTCAAGACGAGCGACGGCCCTCTGGGCCTGCGTCCAGATTTGCTTTTGCTCTTGCACAAGGCTGAAGGAAGGTGCACCGTTCCCGGCGGCACTGCAATACCGGGTCGATGCATGGAGTGAACGGAGCAAGCCCCTTTTTCAGCTCCCGGCGCTAAAAATCCATTTAATATGTTGTCCCCGTATAGAGGACATATCAGATATTAAACTGATAAGAACAGATACTACACTTGATCTTAGCCAAAAGGCCGAGAAGCGATGAGGTTCAACCGTTTGCTGGCCCAGGCCACCCCCTGGAACAGTGCGCACACGCCGTGGTGCAAGCACTTGACTTGCGCATAAGAAGGGCAGGAGCTTAGCACCTCCTCCCAGGCGCTCCCTGGCTCAGCCCTGAGCGTTTGGTGTGTGTTTGTGTGACCGAGGGCGCTGTTGATATTCACAAATGCACGAGGCTCAGCCCAGTGGCAGAGCCATCAAAAAAGAAGTGCAACTCGTTGCTGTTCCCTTCCACGGAAGACAATTTCAATTTTTCAACATTTTGACGCTCATTAAGTCCATTACAGGGGTAACATCAAAGTACACAAATTACTTAGACGTGATGACATGGAAGTTTCAGCTATCCCATTTAAATACCATTGCAATCTTTCCATAATTGTTACTTCAGCTAAAACAGGTCATACATTATCAAACAAAGGCGTGTTTGGAACTCTCCCCTGCAAAAGCTTTCTTTTCTTTTCTTTTCTTTTCTTTTCATTAGTTGACTTATCTTTTAGAATATAATCATTAAAAATGTTGAACATAGATTTCATAACAATTTCTTGTGGGACACAAAACTTTCTCTAACTGGCATCCTGCAAAGCTGACTAACTCATCACAGTAAGGTGCCATCACTCTTTTGGCTGTTACTGAAAAGCAACCACAGGGCTGCAACAACATATCATTCTAAAAGCTGATGAATTTAAGTTGCTGATGACCACTTTGCTTATCTTCAACACTATGATGAGGGAAGAGCGCGTACGCAGTCCCCCACTACCACAAATTATACAGTCGAGATTCCCACATGTGGGGAATTCGCACCGGTCAGCACATCCCTCAGTGCAATGGATGCGCCTCGCCATGGGTGAACCACCTTGTTGATCATGGTATCTCCCCTGCCAGGTAAGTATGAATTGAAGGTGCCACTGACAGGCGGCTAAGTCCTGGACACGGCAACCTATGTGACGGTACGGACAAGGCAGAATCTCACAGTCAGGTGCCCTTAGCATTAGCTGACCTTCACTGGTTGTTGCTGAGAATCACATTGACTCAAAAGATGTTGACTGGCGTCCTGCAAAGCTGACTAACTTACATCACAGTCAGGTGCCCTGACACTTTTGTCTGTTTCTGAAAGGTTCAAAACACTTCCGTCATTTGACTAAGACGCGTGGTACGCCCACTTTGGACGTCAATTTGTTTCCGTTTTTTCCATGAGAAACATAACAAACAGTGACCTGGCATGCAGTCTCCGTCTCTGGCAAAGCAAACACAGGGCTGCAACAACACGTCAGTCTAAAAGCTGATGAATTCAGGTCACAGTCAATGACCACTTTGCTTATCTTCAACACTATGATGAGAGGAGAGCGCGTACGCAGTCCCCCACTATCACAAATCATGCAGCCCTAACGGTTTGCAGGCCCAGGCGACCCCCTGGAGCAGCGCGCACACGGCGTGGTGCAAGCGTTTGACTTGCGCGTAAGAAGGGCAGGCGCTGAGGCACCTCCTCCCAGGCGCTCCGTGGCTCAGTCCTGAGCGCTTTGTGCGTGTGTTTGTGTGACCGAGGGCGCTGTTGATATTCACAAATGAACGAGGCTCAGCCAAGTGGCAGAGCCATCCAAAAATAGGTGCAACTCATTGGTGTTCCTTTCCACGGAAGTCTTTAGTAAAAGGCGAAAGACTTGTGCGATATGAAGAGAAACCTGAGTAAGTACGGCCCTCCCCTGTACGGCAGCCAAGACTGGTGTCGTCCCAGTCACTACACTCATGGTAGGCCTCGCTCTTTGTTGCACTGTCCCGACTGCAAACTCTGGCTGCATTTTTGTCAGGCGTCATCCCGCCTTTGCTCCTTCCCCCTTCCCCCGCAGACACACAGTGATGGGAGAGCAGGAGACTGCCAGGGTTCCCAGTCAACAGCCAACAGGCTGAATTCCTGCCGCTCCGACTTGCGATGCCACGAGCGCCATCCGCTTTGAGCCTCGCCTCTTGATGCGCTGTCAAGACGAGCGACGGCCCTCTGGGCCTGCGTCCAGATTTGCTTTTGCTCTTGCACAAGGCTGAAGGAAGGTGCACCGTTCCCGGCGGCACTGCAATACCGGGTCGATGCATGGAGTGAACGGAGCAAGCCCCTTTTTCAGCTCCCGGCGCTAAAAATCCATTTAATATGTTGTCCCCGTATAGAGGACATATCAGATATTAAACTGATAAGAACAGATACTACACTTGATCTTAGCCAAAAGGCCGAGAAGCGATGAGGTTCAACCGTTTGCTGGCCCAGGCCACCCCCTGGAACAGTGCGCACACGCCGTGGTGCAAGCACTTGACTTGCGCATAAGAAGGGCAGGAGCTTAGCACCTCCTCCCAGGCGCTCCCTGGCTCAGCCCTGAGCGTTTGGTGTGTGTTTGTGTGACCGAGGGCGCTGTTGATATTCACAAATGCACGAGGCTCAGCCCAGTGGCAGAGCCATCAAAAAAGAAGTGCAACTCGTTGCTGTTCCCTTCCACGGAAGACAATTTCAATTTTTCAACATTTTGACGCTCATTAAGTCCATTACAGGGGTAACATCAAAGTACACAAATTACTTAGACGTGATGACATGGAAGTTTCAGCTATCCCATTTAAATACCATTGCAATCTTTCCATAATTGTTACTTCAGCTAAAACAGGTCATACATTATCAAACAAAGGCGTGTTTGGAACTCTCCCCTGCAAAAGCTTTCTTTTCTTTTCTTTTCTTTTCTTTTCATTAGTTGACTTATCTTTTAGAATATAATCATTAAAAATGTTGAACATAGATTTCATAACAATTTCTTGTGGGACACAAAACTTTCTCTAACTGGCATCCTGCAAAGCTGACTAACTCATCACAGTAAGGTGCCATCACTCTTTTGGCTGTTACTGAAAAGCAACCACAGGGCTGCAACAACATATCATTCTAAAAGCTGATGAATTTAAGTTGCTGATGACCACTTTGCTTATCTTCAACACTATGATGAGGGAAGAGCGCGTACGCAGTCCCCCACTACCACAAATTATACAGTCGAGATTCCCACATGTGGGGAATTCGCACCGGTCAGCACATCCCTCAGTGCAATGGATGCGCCTCGCCATGGGTGAACCACCTTGTTGATCATGGTATCTCCCCTGCCAGGTAAGTATGAATTGAAGGTGCCACTGACAGGCGGCTAAGTCCTGGACACGGCAACCTATGTGACGGTACGGACAAGGCAGAATCTCACAGTCAGGTGCCCTTAGCATTAGCTGACCTTCACTGGTTGTTGCTGAGAATCACATTGACTCAAAAGATGTTGACTGGCGTCCTGCAAAGCTGACTAACTTACATCACAGTCAGGTGCCCTGACTCTTTTGTCTGTTTCTGAAAGGTTCAAAACACTTCCGTCATTTGACTAAGACGCGTGGTACGCCCACTTTGGACGTCAATTTGTTTCCGTTTTTTCCATGAGAAACATAACAAACAGTGACCTGGCATGCAGTCTCCGTCTCTGGCAAAGCAAATACAGGGCTGCAACAACACGTCAGTCTAAAAGCTGATGAATTCAGGTCACAGTCAATGACCACTTTGCTTATCTTCAACACTATGATGAGAGGAGAGCGCGTACGCAGTCCCCCACTATCACAAATCATGCAGCCCTAACGGTTTGCAGGCCCAGGCGACCCCCTGGAGCAGCGCGCACACGGCGTGGTGCAAGCGTTTGACTTGCGCGTAAGAAGGGCAGGCGCTCCGTGGCTCAGTCCTGAGCGCTTTGTGCGTGTGTTTGTGTGACCGAGGGCGCTGTTGATATTCACAAATGAACGAGGCTCAGCCTTAGCACCTCCTCCCAGGCGCTCCCTGGCTCAGCCCTGAGCGTTTGGTGTGTGTTTGTGTGACCGAGGGCGCTGTTGATATTCACAAATGCACGAGGCTCAGCCCAGTGGCAGAGCCATCAAAAAAGAAGTGCAACTCGTTGCTGTTCCCTTCCACGGAAGACAATTTCAATTTTTCAACATTTTGACGCTCATTAAGTCCATTACAGGGGTAACATCAAAGTACACAAATTACTTAGACGTGATGACATGGAAGTTTCAGCTATCCCATTTAAATACCATTGCAATCTTTCCATAATTGTTACTTCAGCTAAAACAGGTCATACATTATCAAACAAAGGCGTGTTTGGAACTCTCCCCTGCAAAAGCTTTCTTTTCTTTTCTTTTCTTTTCTTTTCATTAGTTGACTTATCTTTTAGAATATAATCATTAAAAATGTTGAACATAGATTTCATAACAATTTCTTGTGGGACACAAAACTTTCTCTAACTGGCATCCTGCAAAGCTGACTAACTCATCACAGTAAGGTGCCATCACTCTTTTGGCTGTTACTGAAAAGCAACCACAGGGCTGCAACAACATATCATTCTAAAAGCTGATGAATTTAAGTTGCTGATGACCACTTTGCTTATCTTCAACACTATGATGAGGGAAGAGCGCGTACGCAGTCCCCCACTACCACAAATTATACAGTCGAGATTCCCACATGTGGGGAATTCGCACCGGTCAGCACATCCCTCAGTGCAATGGATGCGCCTCGCCATGGGTGAACCACCTTGTTGATCATGGTATCTCCCCTGCCAGGTAAGTATGAATTGAAGGTGCCACTGACAGGCGGCTAAGTCCTGGACACGGCAACCTATGTGACGGTACGGACAAGGCAGAATCTCACAGTCAGGTGCCCTTAGCATTAGCTGACCTTCACTGGTTGTTGCTGAGAATCACATTGACTCAAAAGATGTTGACTGGCGTCCTGCAAAGCTGACTAACTTACATCACAGTCAGGTGCCCTGACTCTTTTGTCTGTTTCTGAAAGGTTCAAAACACTTCCGTCATTTGACTAAGACGCGTGGTACGCCCACTTTGGACGTCAATTTGTTTCCGTTTTTTCCATGAGAAACATAACAAACAGTGACCTGGCATGCAGTCTCCGTCTCTGGCAAAGCAAACACAGGGCTGCAACAACACGTCAGTCTAAAAGCTGATGAATTCAGGTCACAGTCAATGACCACTTTGCTTATCTTCAACACTATGATGAGAGGAGAGCGCGTACGCAGTCCCCCACTATCACAAATCATGCAGCCCTAACGGTTTGCAGGCCCAGGCGACCCCCTGGAGCAGCGCGCACACGGCGTGGTGCAAGCGTTTGACTTGCGCGTAAGAAGGGCAGGCGCTCCGTGGCTCAGTCCTGAGCGCTTTGTGCGTGTGTTTGTGTGACCGAGGGCGCTGTTGATATTCACAAATGAACGAGGCTCAGCCTTAGCACCTCCTCCCAGGCGCTCCCTGGCTCAGCCCTGAGCGTTTGGTGTGTGTTTGTGTGACCGAGGGCGCTGTTGATATTCACAAATGCACGAGGCTCAGCCCAGTGGCAGAGCCATCAAAAAAGAAGTGCAACTCGTTGCTGTTCCCTTCCACGGAAGACAATTTCAATTTTTCAACATTTTGACGCTCATTAAGTCCATTACAGGGGTAACATCAAAGTACACAAATTACTTAGACGTGATGACATGGAAGTTTCAGCTATCCCATTTAAATACCATTGCAATCTTTCCATAATTGTTACTTCAGCTAAAACAGGTCATACATTATCAAACAAAGGCGTGTTTGGAACTCTCCCCTGCAAAAGCTTTCTTTTCTTTTCTTTTCTTTTCTTTTCATTAGTTGACTTATCTTTTAGAATATAATCATTAAAAATGTTGAACATAGATTTCATAACAATTTCTTGTGGGACACAAAACTTTCTCTAACTGGCATCCTGCAAAGCTGACTAACTCATCACAGTAAGGTGCCATCACTCTTTTGGCTGTTACTGAAAAGCAACCACAGGGCTGCAACAACATATCATTCTAAAAGCTGATGAATTTAAGTTGCTGATGACCACTTTGCTTATCTTCAACACTATGATGAGGGAAGAGCGCGTACGCAGTCCCCCACTACCACAAATTATACAGTCGAGATTCCCACATGTGGGGAATTCGCACCGGTCAGCACATCCCTCAGTGCAATGGATGCGCCTCGCCATGGGTGAACCACCTTGTTGATCATGGTATCTCCCCTGCCAGGTAAGTATGAATTGAAGGAGCCACTGACAGGCGGCTAAGTCCTGGACACGGCAACCTATGTGACGGTACGGACAAGGCAGAATCTCACAGTCAGGTGCCCTTAGCATTAGCTGACCTTCACTGGTTGTTGCTGAGAATCACATTGACTCAAAAGATGTTGACTGGCGTCCTGCAAAGCTGACTAACTTACATCACAGTCAGGTGCCCTGACACTTTTGTCTGTTTCTGAAAGGTTCAAAACACTTCCGTCATTTGACTAAGACGCGTGGTACGCCCACTTTGGACGTCAATTTGTTTCCGTTTTTTCCATGAGAAACATAACAAACAGTGACCTGGCATGCAGTCTCCGTCTCTGGCAAAGCAAACACAGGGCTGCAACAACACGTCAGTCTAAAAGCTGATGAATTCAGGTCACAGTCAATGACCACTTTGCTTATCTTCAACACTATGATGAGAGGAGAGCGCGTACGCAGTCCCCCACTATCACAAATCATGCAGCCCTAACGGTTTGCAGGCCCAGGCGACCCCCTGGAGCAGCGCGCACACGGCGTGGTGCAAGCGTTTGACTTGCGCGTAAGAAGGGCAGGCGCTCCGTGGCTCAGTCCTGAGCGCTTTGTGCGTGTGTTTGTGTGACCGAGGGCGCTGTTGATATTCACAAATGAACGAGGCTCAGCCTTAGCACCTCCTCCCAGGCGCTCCCTGGCTCAGCCCTGAGCGTTTGGTGTGTGTTTGTGTGACCGAGGGCGCTGTTGATATTCACAAATGCACGAGGCTCAGCCCAGTGGCAGAGCCATCAAAAAAGAAGTGCAACTCGTTGCTGTTCCCTTCCACGGAAGACAATTTCAATTTTTCAACATTTTGACGCTCATTAAGTCCATTACAGGGGTAACATCAAAGTACACAAATTACTTAGACGTGATGACATGGAAGTTTCAGCTATCCCATTTAAATACCATTGCAATCTTTCCATAATTGTTACTTCAGCTAAAACAGGTCATACATTATCAAACAAAGGCGTGTTTGGAACTCTCCCCTGCAAAAGCTTTCTTTTCTTTTCTTTTCTTTTCTTTTCATTAGTTGACTTATCTTTTAGAATATAATCATTAAAAATGTTGAACATAGATTTCATAACAATTTCTTGTGGGACACAAAACTTTCTCTAACTGGCATCCTGCAAAGCTGACTAACTCATCACAGTAAGGTGCCATCACTCTTTTGGCTGTTACTGAAAAGCAACCACAGGGCTGCAACAACATATCATTCTAAAAGCTGATGAATTTAAGTTGCTGATGACCACTTTGCTTATCTTCAACACTATGATGAGGGAAGAGCGCGTACGCAGTCCCCCACTACCACAAATTATACAGTCGAGATTCCCACATGTGGGGAATTCGCACCGGTCAGCACATCCCTCAGTGCAATGGATGCGCCTCGCCATGGGTGAACCACCTTGTTGATCATGGTATCTCCCCTGCCAGGTAAGTATGAATTGAAGGTGCCACTGACAGGCGGCTAAGTCCTGGACACGGCAACCTATGTGACGGTACGGACAAGGCAGAATCTCACAGTCAGGTGCCCTTAGCATTAGCTGACCTTCACTGGTTGTTGCTGAGAATCACATTGACTCAAAAGATGTTGACTGGCGTCCTGCAAAGCTGACTAACTTACATCACAGTCAGGTGCCCTGACACTTTTGTCTGTTTCTGAAAGGTTCAAAACACTTCCGTCATTTGACTAAGACGCGTGGTACGCCCACTTTGGACGTCAATTTGTTTCCGTTTTTTCCATGAGAAACATAACAAACAGTGACCTGGCATGCAGTCTCCGTCTCTGGCAAAGCAAACACAGGGCTGCAACAACACGTCAGTCTAAAAGCTGATGAATTCAGGTCACAGTCAATGACCACTTTGCTTATCTTCAACACTATGATGAGAGGAGAGCGCGTACGCAGTCCCCCACTATCACAAATCATGCAGCCCTAACGGTTTGCAGGCCCAGGCGACCCCCTGGAGCAGCGCGCACACGGCGTGGTGCAAGCGTTTGACTTGCGCGTAAGAAGGGCAGGCGCTGAGGCACCTCCTCCCAGGCGCTCCGTGGCTCAGTCCTGAGCGCTTTGTGCGTGTGTTTGTGTGACCGAGGGCGCTGTTGATATTCACAAATGAACGAGGCTCAGCCAAGTGGCAGAGCCATCCAAAAATAGGTGCAACTCATTGGTGTTCCTTTCCACGGAAGTCTTTAGTAAAAGGCGAAAGACTTGTGCGATATGAAGAGAAACCTGAGTAAGTATGGCCTTCCCCTGTACGGCAGCCAAGACTGGTGTCGTCCCAGTCACTACACTCATGGTAGGCCTCGCTCTTTGTTGCACTGTCCCGACTGCAAGCTCTGGCTGCATTTTTGTCAGGCGTCATCCCGCCTTTGCTCCTTCCCCCTTCCCCCGCAGACACACAGTGATGGGAGAGCAGGAGACTGCCAGGGTTCCCAGTCAACAGCCAACAGGCTGAATTCCTGCCGCTCCGACTTGCGATGCCACGAGCGCCATCCGCTTTGAGCCTCGCCTCTTGATGCGCTGTCAAGACGAGCGACGGCCCTCTCGGCCTGCGTCCAGATTTGCTTTTGCTCTTGCACAAGGCTGAAGGAAGGTGCACCGTTCCCGGCGGCACTGCAATACCGGGTCGATGCATGGAGTGAACGGAGCAAGCCCCTTTTTCAGCTCCCGGCGCTAAAAATCCATTTAATATGTTGTCCCCGTATAGAGGACATATCATATATTAAACTGATAAGAACAGATACTACACTTGATCTTAGCCAAAAGGCCGAGAAGCGATGAGGTTCAACCGTTTGCTGGCCCAGGCCACCCCCTGGAACAGTGCGCACACGCCGTGGTGCAAGCGTTTGACTTGCGCATAAGAAGGGCAGGAGCTTAGCACCTCCTCCCAGGCGCTCCCTGGCTCAGCCCTGAGCGTTTGGTGTGTGTTTGTGTGACCGAGGGCGCTGTTGATATTCACAAATGCACGAGGCTCAGCCCAGTGGCAGAGCCATCAAAAAAGAAGTGCAACTCGTTGCTGTTCCCTTCCACGGAAGACAATTTCAATTTTTCAACATTTTGACGCTCATTAAGTCCATTACAGGGGTAACATCAAAGTACACAAATTACTTAGACGTGATGACATGGAAGTTTCAGCTATCCCATTTAAATACCATTGCAATCTTTCCATAATTGTTACTTCAGCTAAAACAGGTCATACATTATCAAACAAAGGCGTGTTTGGAACTCTCCCCTGCAAAAGCTTTCTTTTCTTTTCTTTTCTTTTCTTTTCATTAGTTGACTTATCTTTTAGAATATAATCATTAAAAATGTTGAACATAGATTTCATAACAATTTCTTGTGGGACACAAAACTTTCTCTAACTGGCATCCTGCAAAGCTGACTAACTCATCACAGTAAGGTGCCATCACTCTTTTGGCTGTTACTGAAAAGCAACCACAGGGCTGCAACAACATATCATTCTAAAAGCTGATGAATTTAAGTTGCTGATGACCACTTTGCTTATCTTCAACACTATGATGAGGGAAGAGCGCGTACGCAGTCCCCCACTACCACAAATTATACAGTCGAGATTCCCACATGTGGGGAATTCGCACCGGTCAGCACATCCCTCAGTGCAATGGATGCGCCTCGCCATGGGTGAACCACCTTGTTGATCATGGTATCTCCCCTGCCAGGTAAGTATGAATTGAAGGTGCCACTGACAGGCGGCTAAGTCCTGGACACGGCAACCTATGTGACGGTACGGACAAGGCAGAATCTCACAGTCAGGTGCCCTTAGCATTAGCTGACCTTCACTGGTTGTTGCTGAGAATCACATTGACTCAAAAGATGTTGACTGGCGTCCTGCAAAGCTGACTAACTTACATCACAGTCAGGTGCCCTGACACTTTTGTCTGTTTCTGAAAGGTTCAAAACACTTCCGTCATTTGACTAAGACGCGTGGTACGCCCACTTTGGACGTCAATTTGTTTCCGTTTTTTCCATGAGAAACATAACAAACAGTGACCTGGCATGCAGTCTCCGTCTCTGGCAAAGCAAACACAGGGCTGCAACAACACGTCAGTCTAAAAGCTGATGAATTCAGGTCACAGTCAATGACCACTTTGCTTATCTTCAACACTATGATGAGAGGAGAGCGCGTACGCAGTCCCCCACTATCACAAATCATGCAGCCCTAACGGTTTGCAGGCCCAGGCGACCCCCTGGAGCAGCGCGCACACGGCGTGGTGCAAGCGTTTGACTTGCGCGTAAGAAGGGCAGGCGCTGAGGCACCTCCTCCCAGGCGCTCCGTGGCTCAGTCCTGAGCGCTTTGTGCGTGTGTTTGTGTGACCGAGGGCGCTGTTGATATTCACAAATGAACGAGGCTCAGCCAAGTGGCAGAGCCATCCAAAAATAGGTGCAACTCATTGGTGTTCCTTTCCACGGAAGTCTTTAGTAAAAGGCGAAAGACTTGTGCGATATGAAGAGAAACCTGAGTAAGTACGGCCCTCCCCTGTACGGCAGCCAAGACTGGTGTCGTCCCAGTCACTACACTCATGGTAGGCCTCGCTCTTTGTTGCACTGTCCCGACTGCAAACTCTGGCTGCATTTTTGTCAGGCGTCATCCCGCCTTTGCTCCTTCCCCCTTCCCCCGCAGACACACAGTGATGGGAGAGCAGGAGACTGCCAGGGTTCCCAGTCAACAGCCAACAGGCTGAATTCCTGCCGCTCCGACTTGCGATGCCACGAGCGCCATCCGCTTTGAGCCTCGCCTCTTGATGCGCTGTCAAGACGAGCGACGGCCCTCTGGGCCTGCGTCCAGATTTGCTTTTGCTCTTGCACAAGGCTGAAGGAAGGTGCACCGTTCCCGGCGGCACTGCAATACCGGGTCGATGCATGGAGTGAACGGAGCAAGCCCCTTTTTCAGCTCCCGGCGCTAAAAATCCATTTAATATGTTGTCCCCGTATAGAGGACATATCAGATATTAAACTGATAAGAACAGATACTACACTTGATCTTAGCCAAAAGGCCGAGAAGCGATGAGGTTCAACCGTTTGCTGGCCCAGGCCACCCCCTGGAACAGTGCGCACACGCCGTGGTGCAAGCACTTGACTTGCGCATAAGAAGGGCAGGAGCTTAGCACCTCCTCCCAGGCGCTCCCTGGCTCAGCCCTGAGCGTTTGGTGTGTGTTTGTGTGACCGAGGGCGCTGTTGATATTCACAAATGCACGAGGCTCAGCCCAGTGGCAGAGCCATCAAAAAAGAAGTGCAACTCGTTGCTGTTCCCTTCCACGGAAGACAATTTCAATTTTTCAACATTTTGACGCTCATTAAGTCCATTACAGGGGTAACATCAAAGTACACAAATTACTTAGACGTGATGACATGGAAGTTTCAGCTATCCCATTTAAATACCATTGCAATCTTTCCATAATTGTTACTTCAGCTAAAACAGGTCATACATTATCAAACAAAGGCGTGTTTGGAACTCTCCCCTGCAAAAGCTTTCTTTTCTTTTCTTTTCTTTTCTTTTCATTAGTTGACTTATCTTTTAGAATATAATCATTAAAAATGTTGAACATAGATTTCATAACAATTTCTTGTGGGACACAAAACTTTCTCTAACTGGCATCCTGCAAAGCTGACTAACTCATCACAGTAAGGTGCCATCACTCTTTTGGCTGTTACTGAAAAGCAACCACAGGGCTGCAACAACATATCATTCTAAAAGCTGATGAATTTAAGTTGCTGATGACCACTTTGCTTATCTTCAACACTATGATGAGGGAAGAGCGCGTACGCAGTCCCCCACTACCACAAATTATACAGTCGAGATTCCCACATGTGGGGAATTCGCACCGGTCAGCACATCCCTCAGTGCAATGGATGCGCCTCGCCATGGGTGAACCACCTTGTTGATCATGGTATCTCCCCTGCCAGGTAAGTATGAATTGAAGGTGCCACTGACAGGCGGCTAAGTCCTGGACACGGCAACCTATGTGACGGTACGGACAAGGCAGAATCTCACAGTCAGGTGCCCTTAGCATTAGCTGACCTTCACTGGTTGTTGCTGAGAATCACATTGACTCAAAAGATGTTGACTGGCGTCCTGCAAAGCTGACTAACTTACATCACAGTCAGGTGCCCTGACACTTTTGTCTGTTTCTGAAAGGTTCAAAACACTTCCGTCATTTGACTAAGACGCGTGGTACGCCCACTTTGGACGTCAATTTGTTTCCGTTTTTTCCATGAGAAACATAACAAACAGTGACCTGGCATGCAGTCTCCGTCTCTGGCAAAGCAAACACAGGGCTGCAACAACACGTCAGTCTAAAAGCTGATGAATTCAGGTCACAGTCAATGACCACTTTGCTTATCTTCAACACTATGATGAGAGGAGAGCGCGTACGCAGTCCCCCACTATCACAAATCATGCAGCCCTAACGGTTTGCAGGCCCAGGCGACCCCCTGGAGCAGCGCGCACACGGCGTGGTGCAAGCGTTTGACTTGCGCGTAAGAAGGGCAGGCGCTGAGGCACCTCCTCCCAGGCGCTCCGTGGCTCAGTCCTGAGCGCTTTGTGCGTGTGTTTGTGTGACCGAGGGCGCTGTTGATATTCACAAATGAACGAGGCTCAGCCAAGTGGCAGAGCCATCCAAAAATAGGTGCAACTCATTGGTGTTCCTTTCCACGGAAGTCTTTAGTAAAAGGCGAAAGACTTGTGCGATATGAAGAGAAACCTGAGTAAGTACGGCCCTCCCCTGTACGGCAGCCAAGACTGGTGTCGTCCCAGTCACTACACTCATGGTAGGCCTCGCTCTTTGTTGCACTGTCCCGACTGCAAACTCTGGCTGCATTTTTGTCAGGCGTCATCCCGCCTTTGCTCCTTCCCCCTTCCCCCGCAGACACACAGTGATGGGAGAGCAGGAGACTGCCAGGGTTCCCAGTCAACAGCCAACAGGCTGAATTCCTGCCGCTCCGACTTGCGATGCCACGAGCGCCATCCGCTTTGAGCCTCGCCTCTTGATGCGCTGTCAAGACGAGCGACGGCCCTCTGGGCCTGCGTCCAGATTTGCTTTTGCTCTTGCACAAGGCTGAAGGAAGGTGCACCGTTCCCGGCGGCACTGCAATACCGGGTCGATGCATGGAGTGAACGGAGCAAGCCCCTTTTTCAGCTCCCGGCGCTAAAAATCCATTTAATATGTTGTCCCCGTATAGAGGACATATCAGATATTAAACTGATAAGAACAGATACTACACTTGATCTTAGCCAAAAGGCCGAGAAGCGATGAGGTTCAACCGTTTGCTGGCCCAGGCCACCCCCTGGAACAGTGCGCACACGCCGTGGTGCAAGCACTTGACTTGCGCATAAGAAGGGCAGGAGCTTAGCACCTCCTCCCAGGCGCTCCCTGGCTCAGCCCTGAGCGTTTGGTGTGTGTTTGTGTGACCGAGGGCGCTGTTGATATTCACAAATGCACGAGGCTCAGCCCAGTGGCAGAGCCATCAAAAAAGAAGTGCAACTCGTTGCTGTTCCCTTCCACGGAAGACAATTTCAATTTTTCAACATTTTGACGCTCATTAAGTCCATTACAGGGGTAACATCAAAGTACACAAATTACTTAGACGTGATGACATGGAAGTTTCAGCTATCCCATTTAAATACCATTGCAATCTTTCCATAATTGTTACTTCAGCTAAAACAGGTCATACATTATCAAACAAAGGCGTGTTTGGAACTCTCCCCTGCAAAAGCTTTCTTTTCTTTTCTTTTCTTTTCTTTTCATTAGTTGACTTATCTTTTAGAATATAATCATTAAAAATGTTGAACATAGATTTCATAACAATTTCTTGTGGGACACAAAACTTTCTCTAACTGGCATCCTGCAAAGCTGACTAACTCATCACAGTAAGGTGCCATCACTCTTTTGGCTGTTACTGAAAAGCAACCACAGGGCTGCAACAACATATCATTCTAAAAGCTGATGAATTTAAGTTGCTGATGACCACTTTGCTTATCTTCAACACTATGATGAGGGAAGA
Source organism: Chaetodon auriga (assembly GCF_051107435.1). NCBI lineage: Eukaryota > Metazoa > Chordata > Actinopteri > Chaetodontiformes > Chaetodontidae > Chaetodon > Chaetodon auriga. Next base: position 2,010,649 of record NC_135095.1, on the reverse strand, counting down.
GCGCGTACGCAGTCCCCCACTACCACAAATTATACAGTCGAGATTCCCACATGTGGGGAATTCGCACCGGTCAGCACATCCCTCAGTGCAATGGATGCGCCTCGCCATGGGTGAACCACCTTGTTGATCATGGTATCTCCCCTGCCAGGTAAGTTTGAATTGAAGGTGCCACTGACAGGCGGCTAAGTCCTGGACACGGCAACCTATGTGACGGTACGGACAAGGCAGAATCTCACAGTCAGGTGCCCTTAGCATTAGCTGACCTTCACTGGTTGTTGCTGAGAATCACATTGACTCAAAAGATGTTGACTGGCGTCCTGCAAAGCTGACTAACTTACATCACAGTCAGGTGCCCTGACACTTTTGTCTGTTTCTGAAAGGTTCAAAACACTTCCGTCATTTGACTAAGACGCGTGGTACGCCCACTTTGGACGTCAATTTGTTTCCGTTTTTTCCATGAGAAACATAACAAACAGTGACCTGGCATGCAGTCTCCGTCTCTGGCAAAGCAAACACAGGGCTGCAACAACACGTCAGTCTAAAAGCTGATGAATTCAGGTCACAGTCAATGACCACTTTGCTTATCTTCAACACTATGATGAGAGGAGAGCGCGTACGCAGTCCCCCACTATCACAAATCATGCAGCCCTAACGGTTTGCAGGCCCAGGCGACCCCCTGGAGCAGCGCGCACACGGCGTGGTGCAAGCGTTTGACTTGCGCGTAAGAAGGGCAGGCGCTGAGGCACCTCCTCCCAGGCGCTCCGTGGCTCAGTCCTGAGCGCTTTGTGCGTGTGTTTGTGTGACCGAGGGCGCTGTTGATATTCACAAATGAACGAGGCTCAGCCAAGTGGCAGAGCCATCCAAAAATAGGTGCAACTCATTGGTGTTCCTTTCCACGGAAGTCTTTAGTAAAAGGCGAAAGACTTGTGCGATATGAAGAGAAACCTGAGTAAGTATGGCCTTCCCCTGTACGGCAGCCAAGACTGGTGTCGTCCCAGTCACTACACTCATGGTAGGCCTCGCTCTTTGTTGCACTGTCCCGACTGCAAGCTCTGGCTGCATTTTTGTCAGGCGTCATCCCGCCTTTGCTCCTTCCCCCTTCCCCCGCAGACACACAGTGATGGGAGAGCAGGAGACTGCCAGGGTTCCCAGTCAACAGCCAACAGGCTGAATTCCTGCCGCTCCGACTTGCGATGCCACGAGCGCCATCCGCTTTGAGCCTCGCCTCTTGATGCGCTGTCAAGACGAGCGACGGCCCTCTCGGCCTGCGTCCAGATTTGCTTTTGCTCTTGCACAAGGCTGAAGGAAGGTGCACCGTTCCCGGCGGCACTGCAATACCGGGTCGATGCATGGAGTGAACGGAGCAAGCCCCTTTTTCAGCTCCCGGCGCTAAAAATCCATTTAATATGTTGTCCCCGTATAGAGGACATATCATATATTAAACTGATAAGAACAGATACTACACTTGATCTTAGCCAAAAGGCCGAGAAGCGATGAGGTTCAACCGTTTGCTGGCCCAGGCCACCCCCTGGAACAGTGCGCACACGCCGTGGTGCAAGCGTTTGACTTGCGCATAAGAAGGGCAGGAGCTTAGCACCTCCTCCCAGGCGCTCCCTGGCTCAGCCCTGAGCGTTTGGTGTGTGTTTGTGTGACCGAGGGCGCTGTTGATATTCACAAATGCACGAGGCTCAGCCCAGTGGCAGAGCCATCAAAAAAGAAGTGCAACTCGTTGCTGTTCCCTTCCACGGAAGACAATTTCAATTTTTCAACATTTTGACGCTCATTAAGTCCATTACAGGGGTAACATCAAAGTACACAAATTACTTAGACGTGATGACATGGAAGTTTCAGCTATCCCATTTAAATACCATTGCAATCTTTCCATAATTGTTACTTCAGCTAAAACAGGTCATACATTATCAAACAAAGGCGTGTTTGGAACTCTCCCCTGCAAAAGCTTTCTTTTCTTTTCTTTTCTTTTCTTTTCATTAGTTGACTTATCTTTTAGAATATAATCATTAAAAATGTTGAACATAGATTTCATAACAATTTCTTGTGGGACACAAAACTTTCTCTAACTGGCATCCTGCAAAGCTGACTAACTCATCACAGTAAGGTGCCATCACTCTTTTGGCTGTTACTGAAAAGCAACCACAGGGCTGCAACAACATATCATTCTAAAAGCTGATGAATTTAAGTTGCTGATGACCACTTTGCTTATCTTCAACACTATGATGAGGGAAGAGCGCGTACGCAGTCCCCCACTACCACAAATTATACAGTCGAGATTCCCACATGTGGGGAATTCGAACCGGTCAGCACATCCCTCAGTGCAATGGATGCGCCTCGCCATGGGTGAACCACCTTGTTGATCATGGTATCTCCCCTGCCAGGTAAGTATGAATTGAAGGTGCCACTGACAGGCGGCTAAGTCCTGGACACGGCAACCTATGTGACGGTACGGACAAGGCAGAATCTCACAGTCAGGTGCCCTTAGCATTAGCTGACCTTCACTGGTTGTTGCTGAGAATCACATTGACTCAAAAGATGTTGACTGGCGTCCTGCAAAGCTGACTAACTTACATCACAGTCAGGTGCCCTGACACTTTTGTCTGTTTCTGAAAGGTTCAAAACACTTCCGTCATTTGACTAAGACGCGTGGTACGCCCACTTTGGACGTCAATTTGTTTCCGTTTTTTCCATGAGAAACATAACAAACAGTGACCTGGCATGCAGTCTCCGTCTCTGGCAAAGCAAACACAGGGCTGCAACAACACGTCAGTCTAAAAGCTGATGAATTCAGGTCACAGTCAATGACCACTTTGCTTATCTTCAACACTATGATGAGAGGAGAGCGCGTACGCAGTCCCCCACTATCACAAATCATGCAGCCCTAACGGTTTGCAGGCCCAGGCGACCCCCTGGAGCAGCGCGCACACGGCGTGGTGCAAGCGTTTGACTTGCGCGTAAGAAGGGCAGGCGCTGAGGCACCTCCTCCCAGGCGCTCCGTGGCTCAGTCCTGAGCGCTTTGTGCGTGTGTTTGTGTGACCGAGGGCGCTGTTGATATTCACAAATGAACGAGGCTCAGCCAAGTGGCAGAGCCATCCAAAAATAGGTGCAACTCATTGGTGTTCCTTTCCACGGAAGTCTTTAGTAAAAGGCGAAAGACTTGTGCGATATGAAGAGAAACCTGAGTAAGTACGGCCCTCCCCTGTACGGCAGCCAAGACTGGTGTCGTCCCAGTCACTACACTCATGGTAGGCCTCGCTCTTTGTTGCACTGTCCCGACTGCAAACTCTGGCTGCATTTTTGTCAGGCGTCATCCCGCCTTTGCTCCTTCCCCCTTCCCCCGCAGACACACAGTGATGGGAGAGCAGGAGACTGCCAGGGTTCCCAGTCAACAGCCAACAGGCTGAATTCCTGCCGCTCCGACTTGCGATGCCACGAGCGCCATCCGCTTTGAGCCTCGCCTCTTGATGCGCTGTCAAGACGAGCGACGGCCCTCTGGGCCTGCGTCCAGATTTGCTTTTGCTCTTGCACAAGGCTGAAGGAAGGTGCACCGTTCCCGGCGGCACTGCAATACCGGGTCGATGCATGGAGTGAACGGAGCAAGCCCCTTTTTCAGCTCCCGGCGCTAAAAATCCATTTAATATGTTGTCCCCGTATAGAGGACATATCAGATATTAAACTGATAAGAACAGATACTACACTTGATCTTAGCCAAAAGGCCGAGAAGCGATGAGGTTCAACCGTTTGCTGGCCCAGGCCACCCCCTGGAACAGTGCGCACACGCCGTGGTGCAAGCACTTGACTTGCGCATAAGAAGGGCAGGAGCTTAGCACCTCCTCCCAGGCGCTCCCTGGCTCAGCCCTGAGCGTTTGGTGTGTGTTTGTGTGACCGAGGGCGCTGTTGATATTCACAAATGCACGAGGCTCAGCCCAGTGGCAGAGCCATCAAAAAAGAAGTGCAACTCGTTGCTGTTCCCTTCCACGGAAGACAATTTCAATTTTTCAACATTTTGACGCTCATTAAGTCCATTACAGGGGTAACATCAAAGTACACAAATTACTTAGACGTGATGACATGGAAGTTTCAGCTATCCCATTTAAATACCATTGCAATCTTTCCATAATTGTTACTTCAGCTAAAACAGGTCATACATTATCAAACAAAGGCGTGTTTGGAACTCTCCCCTGCAAAAGCTTTCTTTTCTTTTCTTTTCTTTTCTTTTCTTTTCTTTTCTTTTCATTAGTTGACTTATCTTTAAGAATATAATCATTAAAAATGTTGAACATAGATTTCATAACAATTTCTTGTGGGACACAAAACTTTCTCTAACTGGCATCCTGCAAAGCTGACTAACTCATCACAGTAAGGACAAGGCAGAATCTCACAGTCAGGTGCCCTTAGCATTAGCTGACCTTCACTGGTTGTTGCTGAGAATCACATTGACTCAAAAGATGTTGACTGGCGTCCTGCAAAGCTGACTAACTTACATCACAGTCAGGTGCCCTGACACTTTTGTCTGTTTCTGAAAGGTTCAAAACACTTCCGTCATTTGACTAAGACGCATGGTACGCCCACTTTGGACGTCAATTTGTTTCCGTTTTTTCCATGAGAAACATAACAAACAGTGACCTGGCATGCAGTCTCCGTCTCTGGCAAAGCAAACACAGGGCTGCAACAACACGTCAGTCTAAAAGCTGATGAATTCAGGTCACAGTCAATGACCACTTTGCTTATCTTCAACACTATGATGAGAGGAGAGCGCGAACGCAGTCACCCACTATCACAAATCATGCAGCCCTAACGGTTTGCAGGCCCAGGCGACCCCCTGGAGCAGCGCGCACACGGCGTGGTGCAAGCGTTTGACTTGCGCGTAAGAAGGGCAGGCGCTGAGGCACCTCCTCCCAGGCGCTCCGTGGCTCAGTCCTGAGCGCTTTGTGCGTGTGTTTGTGTGACCGAGGGCGCTGTTGATATTCACAAATGAACGAGGCTCAGCCAAGTGGCAGAGCCATCCAAAAATAGGTGCAACTCATTGGTGTTCCTTTCCACGGAAGTCTTTAGTAAAAGGCGAAAGACTTGTGCGATATGAAGAGAAACCTGAGTAAGTACGGCCCTCCCCTGTACGGCAGCCAAGACTGGTGTCGTCCCAGTCACTACACTCATGGTAGGCCTCGCTCTTTGTTGCACTGTCCCGACTGCAAGCTCTGGCTGCATTTTTGTCAGGCGTCATCCCGCCTTTGCTCCTTCCCCCTTCCCCCGCAGACACACAGTGATGGGAGAGCAGGAGACTGCCAGGGTTCCCAGTCAACAGCCAACAGGCTGAATTCCTGCCGCTCCGACTTGCGATGCCACGAGCGCCATCCGCTTTGAGCCTCGCCTCTTGATGCGCTGTCAAGACGAGCGACGGCCCTCTCGGCCTGCGTCCAGATTTGCTTTTGCTCTTGCACAAGGCTGAAGGAAGGTGCACCGTTCCCGGCGGCACTGCAATACCGGGTCGATGCATGGAGTGAACGGAGCAAGCCCCTTTTTCAGCTCCCGGCGCTAAAAATCCATTTAATATGTTGTCCCCGTATAGAGGACATATCAGATATTAAACTGATAAGAACAGATACTACACTTGATCTTAGCCAAAAGGCCGAGAAGCGATGAGGTTCAACCGTTTGCTGGCCCAGGCCACCCCCTGGAACAGTGCGCACACGCCGTGGTGCAAGCGTTTGACTTGCGCATAAGAAGGGCAGGAGCTTAGCACCTCCTCCCAGGCGCTCCCTGGCTCAGCCCTGAGCGTTTGGTGTGTGTTTGTGTGACCGAGGGCGCTGTTGATATTCACAAATGCACGAGGCTCAGCCCAGTGGCAGAGCCATCAAAAAAGAAGTGCAACTCGTTGCTGTTCCCTTCCACGGAAGACAATTTCAATTTTTCAACATTTTGACGCTCATTAAGTCCATTACAGGGGTAACATCAAAGTACACAAATTACTTAGACGTGATGACATGGAAGTTTCAGCTATCCCATTTAAATACCATTGCAATCTTTCCATAATTGTTACTTCAGCTAAAACAGGTCATACATTATCAAACAAAGGCGTGTTTGGAACTCTCCCCTGCAAAAGCTTTCTTTTCTTTTCTTTTCTTTTCTTTTCATTAGTTGACTTATCTTTTAGAATATAATCATTAAAAATGTTGAACATAGATTTCATAACAATTTCTTGTGGGACACAAAACTTTCTCTAACTGGCATCCTGCAAAGCTGACTAACTCATCACAGTAAGGTGCCATCACTCTTTTGGCTGTTACTGAAAAGCAACCACAGGGCTGCAACAACATATCATTCTAAAAGCTGATGAATTTAAGTTGCTGATGACCACTTTGCTTATCTTCAACACTATGATGAGGGAAGAGCGCGTACGCAGTCCCCCACTACCACAAATTATACAGTCGAGATTCCCACATGTGGGGAATTCGCACCGGTCAGCACATCCCTCAGTGCAATGGATGCGCCTCGCCATGGGTGAACCACCTTGTTGATCATGGTATCTCCCCTGCCAGGTAAGTATGAATTGAAGGTGCCACTGACAGGCGGCTAAGTCCTGGACACGGCAACCTATGTGACGGTACGGACAAGGCAGAATCTCACAGTCAGGTGCCCTTAGCATTAGCTGACCTTCACTGGTTGTTGCTGAGAATCACATTGACTCAAAAGATGTTGACTGGCGTCCTGCAAAGCTGACTAACTTACATCACAGTCAGGTGCCCTGACTCTTTTGTCTGTTTCTGAAAGGTTCAAAACACTTCCGTCATTTGACTAAGACGCGTGGTACGCCCACTTTGGACGTCAATTTGTTTCCGTTTTTTCCATGAGAAACATAACAAACAGTGACCTGGCATGCAGTCTCCGTCTCTGGCAAAGCAAATACAGGGCTGCAACAACACGTCAGTCTAAAAGCTGATGAATTCAGGTCACAGTCAATGACCACTTTGCTTATCTTCAACACTATGATGAGAGGAGAGCGCGTACGCAGTCCCCCACTATCACAAATCATGCAGCCCTAACGGTTTGCAGGCCCAGGCGACCCCCTGGAGCAGCGCGCACACGGCGTGGTGCAAGCGTTTGACTTGCGCGTAAGAAGGGCAGGCGCTCCGTGGCTCAGTCCTGAGCGCTTTGTGCGTGTGTTTGTGTGACCGAGGGCGCTGTTGATATTCACAAATGAACGAGGCTCAGCCAAGTGGCAGAGCCATCCAAAAATAGGTGCAACTCATTGGTGTTCCTTTCCACGGAAGTCTTTAGTAAAAGGCGAAAGACTTGTGCGATATGAAGAGAAACCTGAGTAAGTATGGCCTTCCCCTGTACGGCAGCCAAGACTGGTGTCGTCCCAGTCACTACACTCATGGTAGGCCTCGCTCTTTGTTGCACTGTCCCGACTGCAAGCTCTGGCTGCATTTTTGTCAGGCGTCATCCCGCCTTTGCTCCTTCCCCCTTCCCCCGCAGACACACAGTGATGGGAGAGCAGGAGACTGCCAGGGTTCCCAGTCAACAGCCAACAGGCTGAATTCCTGCCGCTCCGACTTGCGATGCCACGAGCGCCATCCGCTTTGAGCCTCGCCTCTTGATGCGCTGTCAAGACGAGCGACGGCCCTCTCGGCCTGCGTCCAGATTTGCTTTTGCTCTTGCACAAGGCTGAAGGAAGGTGCACCGTTCCCGGCGGCACTGCAATACCGGGTCGATGCATGGAGTGAACGGAGCAAGCCCCTTTTTCAGCTCCCGGCGCTAAAAATCCATTTAATATGTTGTCCCCGTATAGAGGACATATCAGATATTAAACTGATAAGAACAGATACTACACTTGATCTTAGCCAAAAGGCCGAGAAGCGATGAGGTTCAACCGTTTGCTGGCCCAGGCCACCCCCTGGAACAGTGCGCACACGCCGTGGTGCAAGCGTTTGACTTGCGCATAAGAAGGGCAGGAGCTTAGCACCTCCTCCCAGGCGCTCCCTGGCTCAGCCCTGAGCGTTTGGTGTGTGTTTGTGTGACCGAGGGCGCTGTTGATATTCACAAATGCACGAGGCTCAGCCCAGTGGCAGAGCCATCAAAAAAGAAGTGCAACTCGTTGCTGTTCCCTTCCACGGAAGACAATTTCAATTTTTCAACATTTTGACGCTCATTAAGTCCATTACAGGGGTAACATCAAAGTACACAAATTACTTAGACGTGATGACATGGAAGTTTCAGCTATCCCATTTAAATACCATTGCAATCTTTCCATAATTGTTACTTCAGCTAAAACAGGTCATACATTATCAAACAAAGGCGTGTTTGGAACTCTCCCCTGCAAAAGCTTTCTTTTCTTTTCTTTTCTTTTCTTTTCTTTTCTTTTCTTTTCATTAGTTGACTTATCTTTAAGAATATAATCATTAAAAATGTTGAACATAGATTTCATAACAATTTCTTGTGGGACACAAAACTTTCTCTAACTGGCATCCTGCAAAGCTGACTAACTCATCACAGTAAGGACAAGGCAGAATCTCACAGTCAGGTGCCCTTAGCATTAGCTGACCTTCACTGGTTGTTGCTGAGAATCACATTGACTCAAAAGATGTTGACTGGCGTCCTGCAAAGCTGACTAACTTACATCACAGTCAGGTGCCCTGACACTTTTGTCTGTTTCTGAAAGGTTCAAAACACTTCCGTCATTTGACTAAGACGCATGGTACGCCCACTTTGGACGTCAATTTGTTTCCGTTTTTTCCATGAGAAACATAACAAACAGTGACCTGGCATGCAGTCTCCGTCTCTGGCAAAGCAAACACAGGGCTGCAACAACACGTCAGTCTAAAAGCTGATGAATTCAGGTCACAGTCAATGACCACTTTGCTTATCTTCAACACTATGATGAGAGGAGAGCGCGAACGCAGTCACCCACTATCACAAATCATGCAGCCCTAACGGTTTGCAGGCCCAGGCGACCCCCTGGAGCAGCGCGCACACGGCGTGGTGCAAGCGTTTGACTTGCGCGTAAGAAGGGCAGGCGCTGAGGCACCTCCTCCCAGGCGCTCCGTGGCTCAGTCCTGAGCGCTTTGTGCGTGTGTTTGTGTGACCGAGGGCGCTGTTGATATTCACAAATGAACGAGGCTCAGCCAAGTGGCAGAGCCATCCAAAAATAGGTGCAACTCATTGGTGTTCCTTTCCACGGAAGTCTTTAGTAAAAGGCGAAAGACTTGTGCGATATGAAGAGAAACCTGAGTAAGTACGGCCCTCCCCTGTACGGCAGCCAAGACTGGTGTCGTCCCAGTCACTACACTCATGGTAGGCCTCGCTCTTTGTTGCACTGTCCCGACTGCAAGCTCTGGCTGCATTTTTGTCAGGCGTCATCCCGCCTTTGCTCCTTCCCCCTTCCCCCGCAGACACACAGTGATGGGAGAGCAGGAGACTGCCAGGGTTCCCAGTCAACAGCCAACAGGCTGAATTCCTGCCGCTCCGACTTGCGATGCCACGAGCGCCATCCGCTTTGAGCCTCGCCTCTTGATGCGCTGTCAAGACGAGCGACGGCCCTCTCGGCCTGCGTCCAGATTTGCTTTTGCTCTTGCACAAGGCTGAAGGAAGGTGCACCGTTCCCGGCGGCACTGCAATACCGGGTCGATGCATGGAGTGAACGGAGCAAGCCCCTTTTTCAGCTCCCGGCGCTAAAAATCCATTTAATATGTTGTCCCCGTATAGAGGACATATCAGATATTAAACTGATAAGAACAGATACTACACTTGATCTTAGCCAAAAGGCCGAGAAGCGATGAGGTTCAACCGTTTGCTGGCCCAGGCCACCCCCTGGAACAGTGCGCACACGCCGTGGTGCAAGCGTTTGACTTGCGCATAAGAAGGGCAGGAGCTTAGCACCTCCTCCCAGGCGCTCCCTGGCTCAGCCCTGAGCGTTTGGTGTGTGTTTGTGTGACCGAGGGCGCTGTTGATATTCACAAATGCACGAGGCTCAGCCCAGTGGCAGAGCCATCAAAAAAGAAGTGCAACTCGTTGCTGTTCCCTTCCACGGAAGACAATTTCAATTTTTCAACATTTTGACGCTCATTAAGTCCATTACAGGGGTAACATCAAAGTACACAAATTACTTAGACGTGATGACATGGAAGTTTCAGCTATCCCATTTAAATACCATTGCAATCTTTCCATAATTGTTACTTCAGCTAAAACAGGTCATACATTATCAAACAAAGGCGTGTTTGGAACTCTCCCCTGCAAAAGCTTTCTTTTCTTTTCTTTTCTTTTCTTTTCATTAGTTGACTTATCTTTTAGAATATAATCATTAAAAATGTTGAACATAGATTTCATAACAATTTCTTGTGGGACACAAAACTTTCTCTAACTGGCATCCTGCAAAGCTGACTAACTCATCACAGTAAGGTGCCATCACTCTTTTGGCTGTTACTGAAAAGCAACCACAGGGCTGCAACAACATATCATTCTAAAAGCTGATGAATTTAAGTTGCTGATGACCACTTTGCTTATCTTCAACACTATGATGAGGGAAGAGCGCGTACGCAGTCCCCCACTACCACAAATTATACAGTCGAGATTCCCACATGTGGGGAATTCGCACCGGTCAGCACATCCCTCAGTGCAATGGATGCGCCTCGCCATGGGTGAACCACCTTGTTGATCATGGTATCTCCCCTGCCAGGTAAGTATGAATTGAAGGTGCCACTGACAGGCGGCTAAGTCCTGGACACGGCAACCTATGTGACGGTACGGACAAGGCAGAATCTCACAGTCAGGTGCCCTTAGCATTAGCTGACCTTCACTGGTTGTTGCTGAGAATCACATTGACTCAAAAGATGTTGACTGGCGTCCTGCAAAGCTGACTAACTTACATCACAGTCAGGTGCCCTGACTCTTTTGTCTGTTTCTGAAAGGTTCAAAACACTTCCGTCATTTGACTAAGACGCGTGGTACGCCCACTTTGGACGTCAATTTGTTTCCGTTTTTTCCATGAGAAACATAACAAACAGTGACCTGGCATGCAGTCTCCGTCTCTGGCAAAGCAAATACAGGGCTGCAACAACACGTCAGTCTAAAAGCTGATGAATTCAGGTCACAGTCAATGACCACTTTGCTTATCTTCAACACTATGATGAGAGGAGAGCGCGTACGCAGTCCCCCACTATCACAAATCATGCAGCCCTAACGGTTTGCAGGCCCAGGCGACCCCCTGGAGCAGCGCGCACACGGCGTGGTGCAAGCGTTTGACTTGCGCGTAAGAAGGGCAGGCGCTCCGTGGCTCAGTCCTGAGCGCTTTGTGCGTGTGTTTGTGTGACCGAGGGCGCTGTTGATATTCACAAATGAACGAGGCTCAGCCAAGTGGCAGAGCCATCCAAAAATAGGTGCAACTCATTGGTGTTCCTTTCCACGGAAGTCTTTAGTAAAAGGCGAAAGACTTGTGCGATATGAAGAGAAACCTGAGTAAGTATGGCCTTCCCCTGTACGGCAGCCAAGACTGGTGTCGTCCCAGTCACTACACTCATGGTAGGCCTCGCTCTTTGTTGCACTGTCCCGACTGCAAGCTCTGGCTGCATTTTTGTCAGGCGTCATCCCGCCTTTGCTCCTTCCCCCTTCCCCCGCAGACACACAGTGATGGGAGAGCAGGAGACTGCCAGGGTTCCCAGTCAACAGCCAACAGGCTGAATTCCTGCCGCTCCGACTTGCGATGCCACGAGCGCCATCCGCTTTGAGCCTCGCCTCTTGATGCGCTGTCAAGACGAGCGACGGCCCTCTCGGCCTGCGTCCAGATTTGCTTTTGCTCTTGCACAAGGCTGAAGGAAGGTGCACCGTTCCCGGCGGCACTGCAATACCGGGTCGATGCATGGAGTGAACGGAGCAAGCCCCTTTTTCAGCTCCCGGCGCTAAAAATCCATTTAATATGTTGTCCCCGTATAGAGGACATATCAGATATTAAACTGATAAGAACAGATACTACACTTGATCTTAGCCAAAAGGCCGAGAAGCGATGAGGTTCAACCGTTTGCTGGCCCAGGCCACCCCCTGGAACAGTGCGCACACGCCGTGGTGCAAGCGTTTGACTTGCGCATAAGAAGGGCAGGAGCTTAGCACCTCCTCCCAGGCGCTCCCTGGCTCAGCCCTGAGCGTTTGGTGTGTGTTTGTGTGACCGAGGGCGCTGTTGATATTCACAAATGCACGAGGCTCAGCCCAGTGGCAGAGCCATCAAAAAAGAAGTGCAACTCGTTGCTGTTCCCTTCCACGGAAGACAATTTCAATTTTTCAACATTTTGACGCTCATTAAGTCCATTACAGGGGTAACATCAAAGTACACAAATTACTTAGACGTGATGACATGGAAGTTTCAGCTATCCCATTTAAATACCATTGCAATCTTTCCATAATTGTTACTTCAGCTAAAACAGGTCATACATTATCAAACAAAGGCGTGTTTGGAACTCTCCCCTGCAAAAGCTTTCTTTTCTTTTCTTTTCTTTTCTTTTCTTTTCTTTTCTTTTCATTAGTTGACTTATCTTTAAGAATATAATCATTAAAAATGTTGAACATAGATTTCATAACAATTTCTTGTGGGACACAAAACTTTCTCTAACTGGCATCCTGCAAAGCTGACTAACTCATCACAGTAAGGTGCCATCACTCTTTTGGCTGTTACTGAAAAGCAACCACAGGGCTGCAACAACATATCATTCTAAAAGCTGATGAATTTAAGTTGCTGATGACCACTTTGCTTATCTTCAACACTATGATGAGGGGAGAGCGCGTACGCAGTCCCCCACTACCACAAATTATGCAATCGAGATTCCCACATGTGGGGAATTCGCACGGGTCAGCACATCCCTCAGTGCAATGGATGCGCCTCGCCATGGGTGAACCACCTTGTTGATCATGGTATCTCCCCTGCCAGGTAAGTATGAATTGAAGGTGCCACTGACAGGCGGCTAAGTCCTGGACACGGCAACCTATGTGACGGTACGGACAAGGCAGAATCTCACAGTCAGGTGCCCTTAGCATTAGCTGACCTTCACTGGTTATTGCTGAGAATCACATTGACTCAAAAGATGTTGACTGGCGTCCTGCAAAGCTGACTAACTTACATCACAGTCAGGTGCCCTGACTCTTTTGTCTGTTTCTGAAAGGTTCAAAACACTTCCGTCATTTGACTAAGACGCGTGGTACGCCCACTTTGGACGTCAATTTGTTTCCGTTTTTTCCATGAGAAACATAACAAACAGTGACCTGGCATGCAGTCTCCGTCTCTGGCAAAGCAAACACAGGGCTGCAACAACACGTCAGTCTAAAAGCTGATGAATTCAGGTCACAGTCAATGACCACTTTGCTTATCTTCAACACTATGATGAGAGGAGAGCGCGTACGCAGTCCCCCACTATCACAAATCATGCAGCCCTAACGGTTTGCAGGCCCAGGCGACCCCCTGGAGCAGCGCGCACACGGCGTGGTGCAAGCGTTTGACTTGCGCGTAAGAAGGGCAGGCGCTGAGGCACCTCCTCCCAGGCGCTCCGTGGCTCAGTCCTGAGCGCTTTGTGCGTGTGTTTGTGTGACCGAGGGCGCTGTTGATATTCACAAATAAACGAGGCTCAGCCAAGTGGCAGAGCCATCCAAAAATAGGTGCAACTCATTGGTGTTCCTTTCCACGGAAGTCTTTAGTAAAAGGCGAAAGACTTGTGCGATATGAAGAGAAACCTGAGTAAGTACGGCCCTCCCCTGTACGGCAGCCAAGACTGGTGTCGTCCCAGTCACTACACTCATGGTAGGCCTCGCTCTTTGTTGCACTGTCCCGACTGCAAGCTCTGGCTGCATTTTTGTCAGGCGTCATCCCGCCTTTGCTCCTTCCCCCTTCCCCCTTCCCCCGCAGACACACAGTGATGGGAGAGCAGGAGACTGCCAGGGTTCCCAGTCAACAGCCAACAGGCTGAATTCCTGCCGCTCCGACTTGCGATGCCACGAGCGCCATCCGCTTTGAGCCTCGCCTCTTGATGCGCTGTCAAGACGAGCGACGGCCCTCTGGGCCTGCGTCCAGATTTGCTTTTGCTCTTGCACAAGGCTGAAGGAAGGTGCACCGTTCCCGGCGGCACTGCAATACCGGGTCGATGCATGGAGTGAACGGAGCAAGCCCCTTTTTCAGCTCCCGGCGCTAAAAATCCATTTAATATGTTGTCCCCGTATAGAGGACATATCAGATATTAAACTGATAAGAACAGATACTACACTTGATCTTAGCCAAAAGGCCGAGAAGCGATGAGGTTCAACCGTTTGCTGGCCCAGGCCACCCCCTGGAACAGTGCGCACACGCCGTGGTGCAAGCGTTTGACTTGCGCATAAGAAGGGCAGGAGCTTAGCACCTCCTCCCAGGCGCTCCCTGGCTCAGCCCTGAGCGTTTGGTGTGTGTTTGTGTGACCGAGGGCGCTGTTGATATTCACAAATGCACGAGGCTCAGCCCAGTGGCAGAGCCATCAAAAAAGAAGTGCAACTCGTTGCTGTTCCCTTCCACGGAAGATAATTTCAATTTTTCAACATTTTGACGCTCATTAAGTCCATTACAGGGGTAACATCAAAGTACACACATTACTTAGACGTGATGACATGGAAGTTTCAGCTATCCCATTTAAATACCATTGCAATCTTTCCATAATTGTTACTTCAGCTAAAACAGGTCATACATTATCAAACAAAGGCGTGTTTGGAACTCTCCCCTGCAAAAGCTTTCTTTTCTTTTCTTTTCTTTTCTTTTCATTAGTTGACTTATCTTTTAGAATATAATCATTAAAAATGTTGAACATAGATTTCATAACAATTTCTTGTGGGACACAAAACTTTCTCTAACTGGCATCCTGCAAAGCTGACTAACTCATCACAGTAAGGTGCCATCACTCTTTTGGCTGTTACTGAAAAGCAACCACAGGGCTGCAACAACATATCATTCTAAAAGCTGATGAATTTAAGTTGCTGATGACCACTTTGCTTATCTTCAACACTATGATGAGGGGAGAGCGCGTACGCAGTCCCCCACTACCACAAATTATGCAGTCGAGATTCCCACATGTGGGGAATTCGCACCGGTCAGCACATCCCTCAGTGCAATGGATGCGCCTCGCCATGGGTGAACCACCTTGTTGATCATGGTATCTCCCCTGCCAGGTAAGTATGAATTGAAGGTGCCACTGACAGGCGGCTAAGTCCTGGACACGGCAACCTATGTGACGGTACGGACAAGGCAGAATCTCACAGTCAGGTGCCCTTAGCATTAGCTGACCTTCACTGGTTGTTGCTGAGAATCACATTGACTCAAAAGATGTTGACTGGCGTCCTGCAAAGCTGACTAACTTACATCACAGTCAGGTGCCCTGACTCTTTTGTCTGTTTCTGAAAAGTTCAAAACACTTCCGTCATTTGACTAAGACGCGTGGTACGCCCACTTTGGACGTCAATTTGTTTCCGTTTTTTCCATGAGAAACATAACAAACAGTGACCTGGCATGCAGTCTCCGTCTCTGGCAAAGCAAACACAGGGCTGCAACAACACGTCAGTCTAAAAGCTGATGAATTCAGGTCACAGTCAATGACCACTTTGCTTATCTTCAACACTATGATGAGAGGAGAGCGCGTACGCAGTCCCCCACTATCACAAATCATGCAGCCCTAACGGTTTGCAGGCCCAGGCGACCCCCTGGAGCAGCGCGCACACGGCGTGGTGCAAGCGTTTGACTTGCGCGTAAGAAGGGCAGGCGCTGAGGCACCTCCTCCCAGGCGCTCCGTGGCTCAGTCCTGAGCGCTTTGAGCGTGTGTTTGTGTGACCGAGGGCGCTGTTGATATTCACAAACGAACGAGGCTCAGCCAAGTGGCAGAGCCATCCAAAAATAGGTGCAACTCATTGGTGTTCCTTTCCACGGAAGTCTTTAGTAAAAGGCGAAAGACTTGTGCGATATGAAGAGAAACCTGAGTAAGTACGGCCCTCCCCTGTACGGCAGCCAAGACTGGTGTCGTCCCAGTCACTACACTCATGGTAGGCCTCGCTCTTTGTTGCACTGTCCCGACTGCAAGCTCTGGCTGCATTTTTGTCAGGCGTCATCCCGCCTTTGCTCCTTCCCCCTTCCCCCGCAGACACACAGTGATGGGAGAGCAGGAGACTGCCAGGGTTCCCAGTCAACAGCCAACAGGCTGAATTCCTGCCGCTCCGACTTGCGATGCCACGAGCGCCATCCGCTTTGAGCCTCGCCTCTTGATGCGCTGTCAAGACGAGCGACGGCCCTCTGGGCCTGCGTCCAGATTTGCTTTTGCTCTTGCACAAGGCTGAAGGAAGGTGCACCGTTCCCGGCGGCACTGCAATACCGGGTCGATGCATGGAGTGAACGGAGCAAGCCCCTTTTTCAGCTCCCGGCGCTAAAAATCCATTTAATATGTTGTCCCCGTATAGAGGACATATCAGATATTAAACTGATAAGAACAGATACTACACTTGATCTTAGCCAAAAGGCCGAGAAGCGATGAGGTTCAACCGTTTGCTGGCCCAGGCCACCCCCTGGAACAGTGCGCACACGCCGTGGTGCAAGCGTTTGACTTGCGCATAAGAAGGGCAGGAGCTTAGCACCTCCTCCCAGGCGCTCCCTGGCTCAGCCCTGAGCGTTTGGTGTGTGTTTGTGTGACCGAGGGCGCTGTTGATATTCACAAATGCACGAGGCTCAGCCCAGTGGCAGAGCCATCAAAAAAGAAGTGCAACTCGTTGCTGTTCCCTTCCACGGAAGATAATTTCAATTTTTCAACATTTTGACGCTCATTAAGTCCATTACAGGGGTAACATCAAAGTACACACATTACTTAGACGTGATGACATGGAAGTTTCAGCTATCCCATTTAAATACCATTGCAATCTTTCCATAATTGTTACTTCAGCTAAAACAGGTCATACATTATCAAACAAAGGCGTGTTTGGAACTCTCCCCTGCAAAAGCTTTCTTTTCTTTTCTTTTCTTTTCTTTTCATTAGTTGACTTATCTTTTAGAATATAATCATTAAAAATGTTGAACATAGATTTCATAACAATTTCTTGTGGGACACAAAACTTTCTCTAATTGGCATCCTGCAAAGCTGACTAACTCATCACAGTAAGGTGCCATCACTCTTTTGGCTGTTACTGAAAAGCAACCACAGGGCTGCAACAACATATCATTCTAAAAGCTGATGAATTTAAGTTGCTGATGACCACTTTGCTTATCTTCAACACTATGATGAAGGGAGAGCGCGTACGCAGTCCCCCACTACCACAAATTATGCAGTCGAGATTCCCACATGTGGGGAATTCGCACCGGTCAGCACATCCCTCAGTGCAATGGATGCGCCTCGCCATGGGTGAACCACCTTGTTGATCATGGTATCTCCCCTGCCAGGTAAGTATGAATTGAAGGTGCCACTGACAGGCGGCTAAGTCCTGGACACGGCAACCTATGTGACGGTACGGACAAGGCAGAATCTCACAGTCAGGTGCCCTTAGCATTAGCTGACCTTCACTGGTTGTTGCTGAGAATCACATTGACTCAAAAGATGTTGACTGGCGTCCTGCAAAGCTGACTAACTTACATCACAGTCAGGTGCCCTGACTCTTTTGTCTGTTTCTGAAAGGTTCAAAACACTTCCGTCATTTGACTAAGACGCGTGGTACGCCCACTTTGGACGTCAATTTGTTTCCGTTTTTTCCATGAGAAACATAACAAACAGTGACCTGGCATGCAGTCTCCGTCTCTGGCAAAGCAAACACAGGGCTGCAACAACACGTCAGTCTAAAAGCTGATGAATTCAGGTCACAGTCAATGACCACTTTGCTTATCTTCAACACTATGATGAGAGGAGAGCACGTACGCAGTCCCCCACTATCACAAATCATGCAGCCCTAACGGTTTGCAGGCCCAGGCGACCCCCTGGAGCAGCGCGCACACGGCGTGGTGCAAGCGTTTGACTTGCGCGTAAGAAGGGCAGGCGCTGAGGCACCTCCTCCCAGGCGCTCCGTGGCTCAGTCCTGAGCGCTTTGTGCGTGTGTTTGTGTGACCGAGGGCGCTGTTGATATTCACAAATGAACGAGGCTCAGCCAAGTGGCAGAGCCATCCAAAAATAGGTGCAACTCATTGGTGTTCCTTTCCACGGAAGTCTTTAGTAAAAGGCGAAAGACTTGTGCGATATGAAGAGAAACCTGAGTAAGTACGGCCCTCCCCTGTACGGCAGCCAAGACTGGTGTCGTCCCAGTCACTACACTCATGGTAGGCCTCGTTCTTTGTTGCACTGTCCCGACTGCAAGCTCTGGCTGCATTTTTGTCAGGCGTCATCCCGCCTTTGCTCCTTCCCCCTTCCCCCGCAGACACACAGTGATGGGAGAGCAGGAGACTGCCAGGGTTCCCAGTCAACAGCCAACAGGCTGAATTCCTGCCGCTCCGACTTGCGATGCCACGAGCGCCATCCGCTTTGAGCCTCGCCTCTTGATGCGCTGTCAAGACGAGCGACGGCCCTCTGGGCCTGCGTCCAGATTTGCTTTTGCTCTTGCACAAGGCTGAAGGAAGGTGCACCGTTCCCGGCGGCACTGCAATACCGGGTCGATGCATGGAGTGAACGGAGCAAGCCCCTTTTTCAGCTCCCGGCGCTAAAAATCCATTTAATATGTTGTCCCCGTATAGAGGACATATCAGATATTAAACTGATAAGAACAGATACTACACTTGATCTTAGCCAAAAGGCCGAGAAGCGATGAGGTTCAACCGTTTGCTGGCCCAGGCCACCCCCTGGAACAGTGCGCACACGCCGTGGTGCAAGCGTTTGACTTGCGCATAAGAAGGGCAGGAGCTTAGCACCTCCTCCCAGGCGCTCCCTGGCTCAGCCCTGAGCGTTTGGTGTGTGTTTGTGTGACCGAGGGCGCTGTTGATATTCACAAATGCACGAGGCTCAGCCCAGTGGCAGAGCCATCAAAAAAGAAGTGCAACTCGTTGCTGTTCCCTTCCACGGAAGACAATTTCAATTTTTCAACATTTTGACGCTCATTAAGTCCATTACAGGGGTAACATCAAAGTACACAAATTACTTAGACGTGATGACATGGAAGTTTCAGCTATCCCATTTAAATACCATTGCAATCTTTCCATAATTGTTACTTCAGCTAAAACAGGTCATACATTATCAAACAAAGGCGTGTTTGGAACTCTCCCCTGCAAAAGCTTTCTTTTCTTTTCTTTTCTTTTCTTTTCTTTTCTTTTCTTTTCTTTTCTTTTCATTAGTTGACTTATCTTTTAGAATATAATCATTAAAAATGTTGAACATAGATTTCATAACAATTTCTTGTGGGACACAAAACTTTCTCTAACTGGCATCCTGCAAAGCTGACTAACTCATCACAGTAAGGACAAGGCAGAATCTCACAGTCAGGTGCCCTTAGCATTAGCTGACCTTCACTGGTTGTTGCTGAGAATCACATTGACTCAAAAGATGTTGACTGGCGTCCTGCAAAGCTGACTAACTTACATCACAGTCAGGTGCCCTGACTCTTTTGTCTGTTTCTGAAAGGTTCAAAACACTTCCGTCATTTGACTAAGACGCGTGGTACGCCCACTTTGGACGTCAATTTGTTTCCGTTTTTTCCATGAGAAACATAACAAACAGTGACCTGGCATGCAGTCTCCGTCTCTGGCAAAGCAAACACAGGGCTGCAACAACACGTCAGTCTAAAAGCTGATGAATTCAGGTCACAGTCAATGACCACTTTGCTTATCTTCAACACTATGATGAGAGGAGAGCGCGTACGCAGTCCCCCACTATCACAAATCATGCAGCCCTAACGGTTTGCAGGCCCAGGCGACCCCCTGGAGCAGCGCGCACACGGCGTGGTGCAAGCGTTTGACTTGCGCGTAAGAAGGGCAGGCGCTGAGGCACCTCCTCCCAGGCGCTCCGTGGCTCAGTCCTGAGCGCTTTGTGCATGTGTTTGTGTGACCGAGGGCGCTGTTGATATTCACAAATGAACGAGGCTCAGCCAAGTGGCAGAGCCATCCAAAAATAGGTGCAACTCATTGGTGTTCCTTTCCACGGAAGTCTTTAGTAAAAGGCGAAAGACTTGTGCGATATGAAGAGAAACCTGAGTAAGTACGGCCCTCCCCTGTACGGCAGCCAAGACTGGTGTCGTCCCAGTCACTACACTCATGGTAGGCCTCGCTCTTTGTTGCACTGTCCCGACTGCAAGCTCTGGCTGCATTTTTGTCAGGCGTCATCCCGCCTTTGCTCCTTCCCCCTTCCCCCGCAGACACACAGTGATGGGAGAGCAGGAGACTGCCAGGGTTCCCAGTCAACAGCCAACAGGCTGAATTCCTGCCGCTCCGACTTGCGATGCCACGAGCGCCATCCGCTTTGAGCCTCGCCTCTTGATGCGCTGTCAAGACGAGCGACGGCCCTCTGGGCCTGCGTCCAGATTTGCTTTTGCTCTTGCACAAGGCTGAAGGAAGGTGCACCGTTCCCGGCGGCACTGCAATACCGGGTCGATGCATGGAGTGAACGGAGCAAGCCCCTTTTTCAGCTCCCGGCGCTAAAAATCCATTTAATATGTTGTCCCCGTATAGAGGACATATCAGATATTAAACTGATAAGAACAGATACTACACTTGATCTTAGCCAAAAGGCCGAGAAGCGATGAGGTTCAACCGTTTGCTGGCCCAGGCCACCCCCTGGAACAGTGCGCACACGCCGTGGTGCAAGCACTTGACTTGCGCATAAGAAGGGCAGGAGCTTAGCACCTCCTCCCAGGCGCTCCCTGGCTCAGCCCTGAGCGTTTGGTGTGTGTTTGTGTGACCGAGGGCGCTGTTGATATTCACAAATGCACGAGGCTCAGCCCAGTGGCAGAGCCATCAAAAAAGAAGTGCAACTCGTTGCTGTTCCCTTCCACGGAAGACAATTTCAATTTTTCAACATTTTGACGCTCATTAAGTCCATTACAGGGGTAACATCAAAGTACACAAATTACTTAGACGTGATGACATGGAAGTTTCAGCTATCCCATTTAAATACCATTGCAATCTTTCCATAATTGTTACTTCACCTAAAACAGGTCATACATTATCAAACAAAGGCGTGTTTGAAACTCTCCCCTGCAAAAGCTTTCTTTTCTTTTCTTTTCTTTTCTTTTCTTTTCTTTTCTTTTCTTTTCATTAGTTGACTTATCTTTTAGAATATAATCATTAAAAATGTTGAACATAGATTTCATAACAATTTCTTGTGGGACACAAAACTTTCTCTAACTGGCATCCTGCAAAGCTGACTAACTCATCACAGTAAGGTGCCATCACTCTTTTGGCTGTTACTGAAAAGCAACCACAGGGCTGCAACAACATATCATTCTAAAAGCTGATGAATTTAAGTTGCTGATGACCACTTTGCTTATCTTCAACACTATGATGAGGGGAGAGCGCGTACGCAGTCCCCCACTACCACAAATTATGCAGTCGAGATTCCCACATGTGGGGAATTCGCACCGGTCAGCACATCCCTCAGTGCAATGGATGCGCCTCGCCATGGGTGAACCACCTTGTTGATCATGGTATCTCCCCTGCCAGGTAAGTATGAATTGAAGGTGCCACTGACAGGCGGCTAAGTCCTGGACACGGCAACCTATGTGACGGTACGGACAAGGCAGAATCTCACAGTCAGGTGCCCTTAGCATTAGCTGACCTTCACTGGTTGTTGCTGAGAATCACATTGACTCAAAAGATGTTGACTGGCGTCCTGCAAAGCTGACTAACTTACATCACAGTCAGGTGCCCTGACTCTTTTGTCTGTTTCTGAAAGGTTCAAAACTTCCGTCATTTGACTAAGACGCGTGGTACGCCCACTTTGGACGTCAATTTGTTTCCGTTTTTTCCATGAGAAACATAACAAACAGTGACCTGGCATGCAGTCTCCGTCTCTGGCAAAGCAAACACAGGGCTGCAACAACACGTCAGTCTAAAAGCTGATGAATTCAGGTCACAGTCAATGACCACGTTGCTTATCTTCAACACTATGATGAGAGGAGAGCGCGTACGCAGTCCCCCACTATCACAAATCATGCAGCCCTAACGGTTTGCAGGCCCAGGCGACCCCCTGGAGCAGCGCGCACACGGCGTGGTGCAAGCGTTTGACTTGCGCGTAAGAAGGGCAGGCGCTGAGGCACCTCCTCCCAGGCGCTCCGTGGCTCAGTCCTGAGCGCTTTGTGCGTGTGTTTGTGTGACCGAGGGCGCTGTTGATATTCACAAATGAACGAGGCTCAGCCAAGTGGCAGAGCCATCCAAAAATAGGTGCAACTCATTGGTGTTCCTTTCCACGGAAGTCTTTAGTAAAAGGCGAAAGACTTGTGCGATATGAAGAGAAACCTGAGTAAGTACGGCCCTCCCCTGTACGGCAGCCAAGACTGGTGTCGTCCCAGTCACTACACTCATGGTAGGCCTCGCTCTTTGTTGCACTGTCCCGACTGCAAGCTCTGGCTGCATTTTTGTCAGGCGTCATCCCGCCTTTGCTCCTTCCCCCTTCCCCCGCAGACACACAGTGATGGGAGAGCAGGAGACTGCCAGGGTTCCCAGTCAACAGCCAACAGGCTGAATTCCTGCCGCTCCGACTTGCGATGCCACGAGCGCCATCCGCTTTGAGCCTCGCCTCTTGATGCGCTGTCAAGACGAGCGACGGCCCTCTCGGCCTGCGTCCAGATTTGCTTTTGCTCTTGCACAAGGCTGAAGGAAGGTGCACCGTTCCCGGCGGCACTGCAATACCGGGTCGATGCATGGAGTGAACGGAGCAAGCCCCTTTTTCAGCTCCCGGCGCTAAAAATCCATTTAATATGTTGTCCCCGTATAGAGGACATATCAGATATTAAACTGATAAGAACAGATACTACACTTGATCTTAGCCAAAAGGCCGAGAAGCGATGAGGTTCAACCGTTTGCTGGCCCAGGCCACCCCCTGGAACAGTGCGCACACGCCGTGGTGCAAGCGTTTGACTTGCGCATAAGAAGGGCAGGAGCTTAGCACCTCCTCCCAGGCGCTCCCTGGCTCAGCCCTGAGCGTTTGGTGTGTGTTTGTGTGACCGAGGGCGCTGTTGATATTCACAAATGCACGAGGCTCAGCCCAGTGGCAGAGCCATCAAAAAAGAAGTGCAACTCGTTGCTGTTCCCTTCCACGGAAGATAATTTCAATTTTTCAACATTTTGACGCTCATTAAGTCCATTACAGGGGTAACATCAAAGTACACACATTACTTAGACGTGATGACATGGAAGTTTCAGCTATCCCATTTAAATACCATTGCAATCTTTCCATAATTGTTACTTCAGCTAAAACAGGTCATACATTTTCAAACAAAGGCGTGTTTGGAACTCTCCCCTGCAAAAGCTTTCTTTTCTTTTCTTTTCTTTTCTTTTCTTTTCTTTTCATTAGTTGACTTATCTTTTAGAATATAATCATTAAAAATGTTGAACATAGATTTTATAACAATTTCTTGTGGGACACAAAACTTTCTCTAACTGGCATCCTGCAAAGCTGACTAACTCATCACAGTAAGGTGCCATCACTCTTTTGGCTGTTACTGAAAAGCAACCACAGGGCTGCAACAACATATCATTCTAAAAGCTGAAGAATTTAAGTTGCTGATGACCACTTTGCTTATCTTCAACACTATGATGAGGGGAGAGCGCGTACGCAGTCCCCCACTACCACAAATTATGCAGTCGAGATTCCCACATGTGGGGAATTCGCACGGGTCAGCACATCCCTCAGTGCAATGGATGCGCCTCGCCATGGGTGAACCACCTTGTTGATCATGGTATCTCCCCTGCCAGGTAAGTATGAATTGAAGGTGCCACTGACAGGCGGCTAAGTCCTGGACACGGCAACCTATGTGACGGTACGGACAAGGCAGAATCTCACAGTCAGGTGCCCTTAGCATTAGCTGACCTTCACTGGTTGTTGCTGAGAATCACATTGACTCAAAAGATGTTGACTGGCGTCCTGCAAAGCTGACTAACTTACATCACAGTCAGGTGCCCTGACTCTTTTGTCTGTTTCTGAAAAGTTCAAAACACTTCCGTCATTTGACTAAGACGCGTGGTACGCCCACTTTGGACGTCAATTTGTTTCCGTTTTTTCCATGAGAAACATAACAAACAGTGACCTGGCATGCAGTCTCCGTCTCTGGCAAAGCAAACACAGGGCTGCAACAACACGTCAGTCTAAAAGCTGATGAATTCAGGTCACAGTCAATGACCACTTTGCTTATCTTCAACACTATGATGAGAGGAGAGCACGTACGCAGTCCCCCACTATCACAAATCATGCAGCCCTAACGGTTTGCAGGCCCAGGCGACCCCCTGGAGCAGCGCGCACACGGCGTGGTGCAAGCGTTTGACTTGCGCGTAAGAAGGGCAGGCGCTGAGGCACCTCCTCCCAGGCGCTCCGTGGCTCAGCCCTGAGCGCTTTATGCGTGTGTTTGTGTGACCGAGGGCGCTGTTGATATTCACAAATGAACGAGGCTCAGCCAAGTGGCAGAGCCATCCAAAAATAGGTGCAACTCATTGGTGTTCCTTTCCACGGAAGTCTTTAGTAAAAGGCGAAAGACTTGTGCGATATGAAGAGAAACCTGAGTAAGTACGGCCCTCCCCTGTACGGCAGCCAAGACTGGTGTCGTCCCAGTCACTACACTCATGGTAGGCCTCGCTCTTTGTTGCACTGTCCCGACTGCAAGCTCTGGCTGCATTTTTGTCAGGCGTCATCCCGCCTTTGCTCCTTCCCCCTTCCCCCGCAGACACACAGTGATGGGAGAGCAGGAGACTGCCAGGGTTCCCAGTCAACAGCCAACAGGCTGAATTCCTGCCGCTCCGACTTGCGATGCCACGAGCGCCATCCGCTTTGAGCCTCGCCTCTTGATGTGCTGTCCAGACGAGCGACGGCCCTCTCGGCCTGCGTCCACATTTGCTTTTGCTCTTGCACAAGGCTGAAGGAAGGTGCACCGTTCCCGGTGGCACTGCAATACCGGGTCGATGCATGGAGTGAACGGAGCAAGCCCCTTTTTCAGCTCCCGGCGCTAAAAATCCATTTAATATGTTGTCCCCGTATAGAGAACATATCAGATATTAAACTGATAAGAACAGATACTACACTTGATCTTAGCCAAAAGGCCGAGAAGCGATGAGGTTCAACCGTTTGCTGGCCCAGGCCACCCCCTGGAACAGTGCGCACACGCCGTGGTGCAAGCGTTTGACTTGCGCATAAGAAGGGCAGGAGCTTAGTACCTCCTCCCAGGCGCTCCCTGGCTCAGCCCTGAGCGTTTGGTGTGTGTTTGTGTGACCGAGGGCGCTGTTGATATTCACAAATGCACGAGGCTCAGCCCAGTGGCAGAGCCATCAAAAAAGAAGTGCAACTCGTTGCTGTTCCCTTCCACGGAAGACAATTTCAATTTTTCAACATTTTGACGCTCATTAAGTCCATTACAGGGGTAACATCAAAGTACACACATTACTTAGACGTGATGACATGGAAGTTTCAGCTATCCCATTTAAATACCATTGCAATCTTTCCATAATTGTTACTTCAGCTAAAACAGGTCATACATTATCAAACAAAGGCGTGTTTGGAACTCTCCCCTGCAAAAGCTTTCTTTGCTTTTCTTTTCTTTTCTTTTCTTTTCATTAGTTGACTTATCTTTTAGAATATAATCATTAAAAATGTTCAACATAGATTTCATAACAATTTCTTGTGGGACACAAAATTTTCTCTAACTGGCATCCTGCAAAGCTGACTAACTCATCACAGTAAGGTGCCCTGACTCTTTTGGCTGTTTCTGAAAAGCAACCACAGGGCTGCAACAACATATCATTCTAAAAGCTGATGAATTTAAGTTGCTGATGACCACTTTGCTTATCTTCAACACAATGATGAGGGGAGAGCGCGTACGCAGTCCCCCACTACCACAAATTATGCAGTCGAGATTCCCACATGTGGGGAATTCGCACCGGTCAGCACATCCCTCAGTGCAATGGATGCGCCTCGCCATGGGTGAACCACCTTGTTGATCATGGTATCTCCCCTGCCAGGTAAGTATGAATTGAAGGTGCCACTGACAGGCGGCTAAGTCCTGGACACGGCAACCTATGTGACGGTACGGACAAGGCAGAATCTCACAGTCAGGTGCCCTTAGCATTAGCTGACCTTCACTGGTTGTTGCTGAGAATCACATTGACTCAAAAGATGTTGACTGGCGTCCTGCAAAGCTGACTAACTTACATCACAGTCAGGTGCCCTGACACTTTTGTCTGTTTCTGAAAGGTTCAAAACACTTCCGTCATTTGACTAAGACGCGTGGTACGCCCACTTTGGACGTCAATTTGTTTCCGTTTTTTCCATGAGAAACATAACAAACAGTGACCTGGCATGCAGTCTCCGTCTCTGGCAAAGCAAACACAGGGCTGCAACAACACGTCAGTCTAAAAGCTGATGAATTCAGGTCACAGTCAATGACCACTTTGCTTATCTTCAACACTATGATGAGAGGAGAGCGCGTACGCAGTCCCCCACTATCACAAATCATGCAGCCCTAACGGTTTGCAGGCCCAGGCGACCCCCTGGAGCAGCGCGCACACGGCGTGGTGCAAGCGTTTGACTTGCGCGTAAGAAGGGCAGGCGCTGAGGCACCTCCTCCCAGGCGCTCCGTGGCTCAGTCCTGAGCGCTTTGTGCGTGTGTTTGTGTGACCGAGGGCGCTGTTGATATTCACAAATGAACGAGGCTCAGCCAAGTGGCAGAGCCATCCAAAAATAGGTGCAACTCATTGGTGTTCCTTTCCACGGAAGTCTTTAGTAAAAGGCGAAAGACTTGTGCGATATGAAGAGAAACCTGAGTAAGTACGGCCCTCCCCTGTACGGCAGCCAAGACTGGTGTCGTCCCAGTCACTACACTCATGGTAGGCCTCGCTCTTTGTTGCACTGTCCCGACTGCAAACTCTGGCTGCATTTTTGTCAGGCGTCATCCCGCCTTTGCTCCTTCCCCCTTCCCCCGCAGACACACAGTGATGGGAGAGCAGGAGACTGCCAGGGTTCCCAGTCAACAGCCAACAGGCTGAATTCCTGCCGCTCCGACTTGCGATGCCACGAGCGCCATCCGCTTTGAGCCTCGCCTCTTGATGCGCTGTCAAGACGAGCGACGGCCCTCTGGGCCTGCGTCCAGATTTGCTTTTGCTCTTGCACAAGGCTGAAGGAAGGTGCACCGTTCCCGGCGGCACTGCAATACCGGGTCGATGCATGGAGTGAACGGAGCAAGCCCCTTTTTCAGCTCCCGGCGCTAAAAATCCATTTAATATGTTGTCCCCGTATAGAGGACATATCAGATATTAAACTGATAAGAACAGATACTACACTTGATCTTAGCCAAAAGGCCGAGAAGCGATGAGGTTCAACCGTTTGCTGGCCCAGGCCACCCCCTGGAACAGTGCGCACACGCCGTGGTGCAAGCACTTGACTTGCGCATAAGAAGGGCAGGAGCTTAGCACCTCCTCCCAGGCGCTCCCTGGCTCAGCCCTGAGCGTTTGGTGTGTGTTTGTGTGACCGAGGGCGCTGTTGATATTCACAAATGCACGAGGCTCAGCCCAGTGGCAG
The DNA here is from genome assembly GCF_051107435.1 of Chaetodon auriga. Taxonomy (NCBI): domain Eukaryota; kingdom Metazoa; phylum Chordata; class Actinopteri; order Chaetodontiformes; family Chaetodontidae; genus Chaetodon; species Chaetodon auriga. The sequence goes on along the minus strand of NC_135095.1, from coordinate 1,982,981 downwards.
AGCCATCAAAAAAGAAGTGCAACTCGTTGCTGTTCCCTTCCACGGAAGACAATTTCAATTTTTCAACATTTTGACGCTCATTAAGTCCATTACAGGGGTAACATCAAAGTACACAAATTACTTAGACGTGATGACATGGAAGTTTCAGCTATCCCATTTAAATACCATTGCAATCTTTCCATAATTGTTACTTCAGCTAAAACAGGTCATACATTATCAAACAAAGGCGTGTTTGGAACTCTCCCCTGCAAAAGCTTTCTTTTCTTTTCTTTTCTTTTCTTTTCATTAGTTGACTTATCTTTTAGAATATAATCATTAAAAATGTTGAACATAGATTTCATAACAATTTCTTGTGGGACACAAAACTTTCTCTAACTGGCATCCTGCAAAGCTGACTAACTCATCACAGTAAGGTGCCATCACTCTTTTGGCTGTTACTGAAAAGCAACCACAGGGCTGCAACAACATATCATTCTAAAAGCTGATGAATTTAAGTTGCTGATGACCACTTTGCTTATCTTCAACACTATGATGAGGGAAGAGCGCGTACGCAGTCCCCCACTACCACAAATTATACAGTCGAGATTCCCACATGTGGGGAATTCGCACCGGTCAGCACATCCCTCAGTGCAATGGATGCGCCTCGCCATGGGTGAACCACCTTGTTGATCATGGTATCTCCCCTGCCAGGTAAGTATGAATTGAAGGTGCCACTGACAGGCGGCTAAGTCCTGGACACGGCAACCTATGTGACGGTACGGACAAGGCAGAATCTCACAGTCAGGTGCCCTTAGCATTAGCTGACCTTCACTGGTTGTTGCTGAGAATCACATTGACTCAAAAGATGTTGACTGGCGTCCTGCAAAGCTGACTAACTTACATCACAGTCAGGTGCCCTGACTCTTTTGTCTGTTTCTGAAAGGTTCAAAACACTTCCGTCATTTGACTAAGACGCGTGGTACGCCCACTTTGGACGTCAATTTGTTTCCGTTTTTTCCATGAGAAACATAACAAACAGTGACCTGGCATGCAGTCTCCGTCTCTGGCAAAGCAAATACAGGGCTGCAACAACACGTCAGTCTAAAAGCTGATGAATTCAGGTCACAGTCAATGACCACTTTGCTTATCTTCAACACTATGATGAGAGGAGAGCGCGTACGCAGTCCCCCACTATCACAAATCATGCAGCCCTAACGGTTTGCAGGCCCAGGCGACCCCCTGGAGCAGCGCGCACACGGCGTGGTGCAAGCGTTTGACTTGCGCGTAAGAAGGGCAGGCGCTCCGTGGCTCAGTCCTGAGCGCTTTGTGCGTGTGTTTGTGTGACCGAGGGCGCTGTTGATATTCACAAATGAACGAGGCTCAGCCAAGTGGCAGAGCCATCCAAAAATAGGTGCAACTCATTGGTGTTCCTTTCCACGGAAGTCTTTAGTAAAAGGCGAAAGACTTGTGCGATATGAAGAGAAACCTGAGTAAGTATGGCCTTCCCCTGTACGGCAGCCAAGACTGGTGTCGTCCCAGTCACTACACTCATGGTAGGCCTCGCTCTTTGTTGCACTGTCCCGACTGCAAGCTCTGGCTGCATTTTTGTCAGGCGTCATCCCGCCTTTGCTCCTTCCCCCTTCCCCCGCAGACACACAGTGATGGGAGAGCAGGAGACTGCCAGGGTTCCCAGTCAACAGCCAACAGGCTGAATTCCTGCCGCTCCGACTTGCGATGCCACGAGCGCCATCCGCTTTGAGCCTCGCCTCTTGATGCGCTGTCAAGACGAGCGACGGCCCTCTCGGCCTGCGTCCAGATTTGCTTTTGCTCTTGCACAAGGCTGAAGGAAGGTGCACCGTTCCCGGCGGCACTGCAATACCGGGTCGATGCATGGAGTGAACGGAGCAAGCCCCTTTTTCAGCTCCCGGCGCTAAAAATCCATTTAATATGTTGTCCCCGTATAGAGGACATATCAGATATTAAACTGATAAGAACAGATACTACACTTGATCTTAGCCAAAAGGCCGAGAAGCGATGAGGTTCAACCGTTTGCTGGCCCAGGCCACCCCCTGGAACAGTGCGCACACGCCGTGGTGCAAGCGTTTGACTTGCGCATAAGAAGGGCAGGAGCTTAGCACCTCCTCCCAGGCGCTCCCTGGCTCAGCCCTGAGCGTTTGGTGTGTGTTTGTGTGACCGAGGGCGCTGTTGATATTCACAAATGCACGAGGCTCAGCCCAGTGGCAGAGCCATCAAAAAAGAAGTGCAACTCGTTGCTGTTCCCTTCCACGGAAGACAATTTCAATTTTTCAACATTTTGACGCTCATTAAGTCCATTACAGGGGTAACATCAAAGTACACAAATTACTTAGACGTGATGACATGGAAGTTTCAGCTATCCCATTTAAATACCATTGCAATCTTTCCATAATTGTTACTTCAGCTAAAACAGGTCATACATTATCAAACAAAGGCGTGTTTGGAACTCTCCCCTGCAAAAGCTTTCTTTTCTTTTCTTTTCTTTTCTTTTCTTTTCTTTTCTTTTCATTAGTTGACTTATCTTTAAGAATATAATCATTAAAAATGTTGAACATAGATTTCATAACAATTTCTTGTGGGACACAAAACTTTCTCTAACTGGCATCCTGCAAAGCTGACTAACTCATCACAGTAAGGACAAGGCAGAATCTCACAGTCAGGTGCCCTTAGCATTAGCTGACCTTCACTGGTTGTTGCTGAGAATCACATTGACTCAAAAGATGTTGACTGGCGTCCTGCAAAGCTGACTAACTTACATCACAGTCAGGTGCCCTGACACTTTTGTCTGTTTCTGAAAGGTTCAAAACACTTCCGTCATTTGACTAAGACGCATGGTACGCCCACTTTGGACGTCAATTTGTTTCCGTTTTTTCCATGAGAAACATAACAAACAGTGACCTGGCATGCAGTCTCCGTCTCTGGCAAAGCAAACACAGGGCTGCAACAACACGTCAGTCTAAAAGCTGATGAATTCAGGTCACAGTCAATGACCACTTTGCTTATCTTCAACACTATGATGAGAGGAGAGCGCGAACGCAGTCACCCACTATCACAAATCATGCAGCCCTAACGGTTTGCAGGCCCAGGCGACCCCCTGGAGCAGCGCGCACACGGCGTGGTGCAAGCGTTTGACTTGCGCGTAAGAAGGGCAGGCGCTGAGGCACCTCCTCCCAGGCGCTCCGTGGCTCAGTCCTGAGCGCTTTGTGCGTGTGTTTGTGTGACCGAGGGCGCTGTTGATATTCACAAATGAACGAGGCTCAGCCAAGTGGCAGAGCCATCCAAAAATAGGTGCAACTCATTGGTGTTCCTTTCCACGGAAGTCTTTAGTAAAAGGCGAAAGACTTGTGCGATATGAAGAGAAACCTGAGTAAGTACGGCCCTCCCCTGTACGGCAGCCAAGACTGGTGTCGTCCCAGTCACTACACTCATGGTAGGCCTCGCTCTTTGTTGCACTGTCCCGACTGCAAGCTCTGGCTGCATTTTTGTCAGGCGTCATCCCGCCTTTGCTCCTTCCCCCTTCCCCCGCAGACACACAGTGATGGGAGAGCAGGAGACTGCCAGGGTTCCCAGTCAACAGCCAACAGGCTGAATTCCTGCCGCTCCGACTTGCGATGCCACGAGCGCCATCCGCTTTGAGCCTCGCCTCTTGATGCGCTGTCAAGACGAGCGACGGCCCTCTCGGCCTGCGTCCAGATTTGCTTTTGCTCTTGCACAAGGCTGAAGGAAGGTGCACCGTTCCCGGCGGCACTGCAATACCGGGTCGATGCATGGAGTGAACGGAGCAAGCCCCTTTTTCAGCTCCCGGCGCTAAAAATCCATTTAATATGTTGTCCCCGTATAGAGGACATATCAGATATTAAACTGATAAGAACAGATACTACACTTGATCTTAGCCAAAAGGCCGAGAAGCGATGAGGTTCAACCGTTTGCTGGCCCAGGCCACCCCCTGGAACAGTGCGCACACGCCGTGGTGCAAGCGTTTGACTTGCGCATAAGAAGGGCAGGAGCTTAGCACCTCCTCCCAGGCGCTCCCTGGCTCAGCCCTGAGCGTTTGGTGTGTGTTTGTGTGACCGAGGGCGCTGTTGATATTCACAAATGCACGAGGCTCAGCCCAGTGGCAGAGCCATCAAAAAAGAAGTGCAACTCGTTGCTGTTCCCTTCCACGGAAGACAATTTCAATTTTTCAACATTTTGACGCTCATTAAGTCCATTACAGGGGTAACATCAAAGTACACAAATTACTTAGACGTGATGACATGGAAGTTTCAGCTATCCCATTTAAATACCATTGCAATCTTTCCATAATTGTTACTTCACCTAAAACAGGTCATACATTATCAAACAAAGGCGTGTTTGGAACTCTCCCCTGCAAAAGCTTTCTTTTCTTTTCTTTTCTTTTCTTTTCTTTTCTTTTCTTTTCTTTTCATTAGTTGACTTATCTTTTAGAATATAATCATTAAAAATGTTGAACATAGATTTCATAACAATTTCTTGTGGGACACAAAACTTTCTCTAACTGGCATCCTGCAAAGCTGACTAACTCATCACAGTAAGGTGCCATCACTCTTTTGGCTGTTACTGAAAAGCAACCACAGGGCTGCAACAACATATCATTCTAAAAGCTGATGAATTTAAGTTGCTGATGACCACTTTGCTTATCTTCAACACTATGATGAGGGGAGAGCGCGTACGCAGTCCCCCACTACCACAAATTATGCAATCGAGATTCCCACATGTGGGGAATTCGCACGGGTCAGCACATCCCTCAGTGCAATGGATGCGCCTCGCCATGGGTGAACCACCTTGTTGATCATGGTATCTCCCCTGCCAGGTAAGTATGAATTGAAGGTGCCACTGACAGGCGGCTAAGTCCTGGACACGGCAACCTATGTGACGGTACGGACAAGGCAGAATCTCACAGTCAGGTGCCCTTAGCATTAGCTGACCTTCACTGGTTATTGCTGAGAATCACATTGACTCAAAAGATGTTGACTGGCGTCCTGCAAAGCTGACTAACTTACATCACAGTCAGGTGCCCTGACTCTTTTGTCTGTTTCTGAAAGGTTCAAAACACTTCCGTCATTTGACTAAGACGCGTGGTACGCCCACTTTGGACGTCAATTTGTTTCCGTTTTTTCCATGAGAAACATAACAAACAGTGACCTGGCATGCAGTCTCCGTCTCTGGCAAAGCAAACACAGGGCTGCAACAACACGTCAGTCTAAAAGCTGATGAATTCAGGTCACAGTCAATGACCACTTTGCTTATCTTCAACACTATGATGAGAGGAGAGCGCGTACGCAGTCCCCCACTATCACAAATCATGCAGCCCTAACGGTTTGCAGGCCCAGGCGACCCCCTGGAGCAGCGCGCACACGGCGTGGTGCAAGCGTTTGACTTGCGCGTAAGAAGGGCAGGCGCTGAGGCACCTCCTCCCAGGCGCTCCGTGGCTCAGTCCTGAGCGCTTTGTGCGTGTGTTTGTGTGACCGAGGGCGCTGTTGATATTCACAAATAAACGAGGCTCAGCCAAGTGGCAGAGCCATCCAAAAATAGGTGCAACTCATTGGTGTTCCTTTCCACGGAAGTCTTTAGTAAAAGGCGAAAGACTTGTGCGATATGAAGAGAAACCTGAGTAAGTACGGCCCTCCCCTGTACGGCAGCCAAGACTGGTGTCGTCCCAGTCACTACACTCATGGTAGGCCTCGCTCTTTGTTGCACTGTCCCGACTGCAAGCTCTGGCTGCATTTTTGTCAGGCGTCATCCCGCCTTTGCTCCTTCCCCCTTCCCCCTTCCCCCGCAGACACACAGTGATGGGAGAGCAGGAGACTGCCAGGGTTCCCAGTCAACAGCCAACAGGCTGAATTCCTGCCGCTCCGACTTGCGATGCCACGAGCGCCATCCGCTTTGAGCCTCGCCTCTTGATGCGCTGTCAAGACGAGCGACGGCCCTCTGGGCCTGCGTCCAGATTTGCTTTTGCTCTTGCACAAGGCTGAAGGAAGGTGCACCGTTCCCGGCGGCACTGCAATACCGGGTCGATGCATGGAGTGAACGGAGCAAGCCCCTTTTTCAGCTCCCGGCGCTAAAAATCCATTTAATATGTTGTCCCCGTATAGAGGACATATCAGATATTAAACTGATAAGAACAGATACTACACTTGATCTTAGCCAAAAGGCCGAGAAGCGATGAGGTTCAACCGTTTGCTGGCCCAGGCCACCCCCTGGAACAGTGCGCACACGCCGTGGTGCAAGCGTTTGACTTGCGCATAAGAAGGGCAGGAGCTTAGCACCTCCTCCCAGGCGCTCCCTGGCTCAGCCCTGAGCGTTTGGTGTGTGTTTGTGTGACCGAGGGCGCTGTTGATATTCACAAATGCACGAGGCTCAGCCCAGTGGCAGAGCCATCAAAAAAGAAGTGCAACTCGTTGCTGTTCCCTTCCACGGAAGATAATTTCAATTTTTCAACATTTTGACGCTCATTAAGTCCATTACAGGGGTAACATCAAAGTACACACATTACTTAGACGTGATGACATGGAAGTTTCAGCTATCCCATTTAAATACCATTGCAATCTTTCCATAATTGTTACTTCAGCTAAAACAGGTCATACATTATCAAACAAAGGCGTGTTTGGAACTCTCCCCTGCAAAAGCTTTCTTTTCTTTTCTTTTCTTTTCTTTTCATTAGTTGACTTATCTTTTAGAATATAATCATTAAAAATGTTGAACATAGATTTCATAACAATTTCTTGTGGGACACAAAACTTTCTCTAACTGGCATCCTGCAAAGCTGACTAACTCATCACAGTAAGGTGCCATCACTCTTTTGGCTGTTACTGAAAAGCAACCACAGGGCTGCAACAACATATCATTCTAAAAGCTGATGAATTTAAGTTGCTGATGACCACTTTGCTTATCTTCAACACTATGATGAGGGGAGAGCGCGTACGCAGTCCCCCACTACCACAAATTATGCAGTCGAGATTCCCACATGTGGGGAATTCGCACCGGTCAGCACATCCCTCAGTGCAATGGATGCGCCTCGCCATGGGTGAACCACCTTGTTGATCATGGTATCTCCCCTGCCAGGTAAGTATGAATTGAAGGTGCCACTGACAGGCGGCTAAGTCCTGGACACGGCAACCTATGTGACGGTACGGACAAGGCAGAATCTCACAGTCAGGTGCCCTTAGCATTAGCTGACCTTCACTGGTTGTTGCTGAGAATCACATTGACTCAAAAGATGTTGACTGGCGTCCTGCAAAGCTGACTAACTTACATCACAGTCAGGTGCCCTGACTCTTTTGTCTGTTTCTGAAAAGTTCAAAACACTTCCGTCATTTGACTAAGACGCGTGGTACGCCCACTTTGGACGTCAATTTGTTTCCGTTTTTTCCATGAGAAACATAACAAACAGTGACCTGGCATGCAGTCTCCGTCTCTGGCAAAGCAAACACAGGGCTGCAACAACACGTCAGTCTAAAAGCTGATGAATTCAGGTCACAGTCAATGACCACTTTGCTTATCTTCAACACTATGATGAGAGGAGAGCGCGTACGCAGTCCCCCACTATCACAAATCATGCAGCCCTAACGGTTTGCAGGCCCAGGCGACCCCCTGGAGCAGCGCGCACACGGCGTGGTGCAAGCGTTTGACTTGCGCGTAAGAAGGGCAGGCGCTGAGGCACCTCCTCCCAGGCGCTCCGTGGCTCAGTCCTGAGCGCTTTGAGCGTGTGTTTGTGTGACCGAGGGCGCTGTTGATATTCACAAACGAACGAGGCTCAGCCAAGTGGCAGAGCCATCCAAAAATAGGTGCAACTCATTGGTGTTCCTTTCCACGGAAGTCTTTAGTAAAAGGCGAAAGACTTGTGCGATATGAAGAGAAACCTGAGTAAGTACGGCCCTCCCCTGTACGGCAGCCAAGACTGGTGTCGTCCCAGTCACTACACTCATGGTAGGCCTCGCTCTTTGTTGCACTGTCCCGACTGCAAGCTCTGGCTGCATTTTTGTCAGGCGTCATCCCGCCTTTGCTCCTTCCCCCTTCCCCCGCAGACACACAGTGATGGGAGAGCAGGAGACTGCCAGGGTTCCCAGTCAACAGCCAACAGGCTGAATTCCTGCCGCTCCGACTTGCGATGCCACGAGCGCCATCCGCTTTGAGCCTCGCCTCTTGATGCGCTGTCAAGACGAGCGACGGCCCTCTGGGCCTGCGTCCAGATTTGCTTTTGCTCTTGCACAAGGCTGAAGGAAGGTGCACCGTTCCCGGCGGCACTGCAATACCGGGTCGATGCATGGAGTGAACGGAGCAAGCCCCTTTTTCAGCTCCCGGCGCTAAAAATCCATTTAATATGTTGTCCCCGTATAGAGGACATATCAGATATTAAACTGATAAGAACAGATACTACACTTGATCTTAGCCAAAAGGCCGAGAAGCGATGAGGTTCAACCGTTTGCTGGCCCAGGCCACCCCCTGGAACAGTGCGCACACGCCGTGGTGCAAGCGTTTGACTTGCGCATAAGAAGGGCAGGAGCTTAGCACCTCCTCCCAGGCGCTCCCTGGCTCAGCCCTGAGCGTTTGGTGTGTGTTTGTGTGACCGAGGGCGCTGTTGATATTCACAAATGCACGAGGCTCAGCCCAGTGGCAGAGCCATCAAAAAAGAAGTGCAACTCGTTGCTGTTCCCTTCCACGGAAGATAATTTCAATTTTTCAACATTTTGACGCTCATTAAGTCCATTACAGGGGTAACATCAAAGTACACACATTACTTAGACGTGATGACATGGAAGTTTCAGCTATCCCATTTAAATACCATTGCAATCTTTCCATAATTGTTACTTCAGCTAAAACAGGTCATACATTATCAAACAAAGGCGTGTTTGGAACTCTCCCCTGCAAAAGCTTTCTTTTCTTTTCTTTTCTTTTCTTTTCATTAGTTGACTTATCTTTTAGAATATAATCATTAAAAATGTTGAACATAGATTTCATAACAATTTCTTGTGGGACACAAAACTTTCTCTAATTGGCATCCTGCAAAGCTGACTAACTCATCACAGTAAGGTGCCATCACTCTTTTGGCTGTTACTGAAAAGCAACCACAGGGCTGCAACAACATATCATTCTAAAAGCTGATGAATTTAAGTTGCTGATGACCACTTTGCTTATCTTCAACACTATGATGAAGGGAGAGCGCGTACGCAGTCCCCCACTACCACAAATTATGCAGTCGAGATTCCCACATGTGGGGAATTCGCACCGGTCAGCACATCCCTCAGTGCAATGGATGCGCCTCGCCATGGGTGAACCACCTTGTTGATCATGGTATCTCCCCTGCCAGGTAAGTATGAATTGAAGGTGCCACTGACAGGCGGCTAAGTCCTGGACACGGCAACCTATGTGACGGTACGGACAAGGCAGAATCTCACAGTCAGGTGCCCTTAGCATTAGCTGACCTTCACTGGTTGTTGCTGAGAATCACATTGACTCAAAAGATGTTGACTGGCGTCCTGCAAAGCTGACTAACTTACATCACAGTCAGGTGCCCTGACTCTTTTGTCTGTTTCTGAAAGGTTCAAAACACTTCCGTCATTTGACTAAGACGCGTGGTACGCCCACTTTGGACGTCAATTTGTTTCCGTTTTTTCCATGAGAAACATAACAAACAGTGACCTGGCATGCAGTCTCCGTCTCTGGCAAAGCAAACACAGGGCTGCAACAACACGTCAGTCTAAAAGCTGATGAATTCAGGTCACAGTCAATGACCACTTTGCTTATCTTCAACACTATGATGAGAGGAGAGCGCGTACGCAGTCCCCCACTATCACAAATCATGCAGCCCTAACGGTTTGCAGGCCCAGGCGACCCCCTGGAGCAGCGCGCACACGGCGTGGTGCAAGCGTTTGACTTGCGCGTAAGAAGGGCAGGCGCTGAGGCACCTCCTCCCAGGCGCTCCGTGGCTCAGTCCTGAGCGCTTTGTGCATGTGTTTGTGTGACCGAGGGCGCTGTTGATATTCACAAATGAACGAGGCTCAGCCAAGTGGCAGAGCCATCCAAAAATAGGTGCAACTCATTGGTGTTCCTTTCCACGGAAGTCTTTAGTAAAAGGCGAAAGACTTGTGCGATATGAAGAGAAACCTGAGTAAGTACGGCCCTCCCCTGTACGGCAGCCAAGACTGGTGTCGTCCCAGTCACTACACTCATGGTAGGCCTCGCTCTTTGTTGCACTGTCCCGACTGCAAGCTCTGGCTGCATTTTTGTCAGGCGTCATCCCGCCTTTGCTCCTTCCCCCTTCCCCCGCAGACACACAGTGATGGGAGAGCAGGAGACTGCCAGGGTTCCCAGTCAACAGCCAACAGGCTGAATTCCTGCCGCTCCGACTTGCGATGCCACGAGCGCCATCCGCTTTGAGCCTCGCCTCTTGATGCGCTGTCAAGACGAGCGACGGCCCTCTGGGCCTGCGTCCAGATTTGCTTTTGCTCTTGCACAAGGCTGAAGGAAGGTGCACCGTTCCCGGCGGCACTGCAATACCGGGTCGATGCATGGAGTGAACGGAGCAAGCCCCTTTTTCAGCTCCCGGCGCTAAAAATCCATTTAATATGTTGTCCCCGTATAGAGGACATATCAGATATTAAACTGATAAGAACAGATACTACACTTGATCTTAGCCAAAAGGCCGAGAAGCGATGAGGTTCAACCGTTTGCTGGCCCAGGCCACCCCCTGGAACAGTGCGCACACGCCGTGGTGCAAGCACTTGACTTGCGCATAAGAAGGGCAGGAGCTTAGCACCTCCTCCCAGGCGCTCCCTGGCTCAGCCCTGAGCGTTTGGTGTGTGTTTGTGTGACCGAGGGCGCTGTTGATATTCACAAATGCACGAGGCTCAGCCCAGTGGCAGAGCCATCAAAAAAGAAGTGCAACTCGTTGCTGTTCCCTTCCACGGAAGACAATTTCAATTTTTCAACATTTTGACGCTCATTAAGTCCATTACAGGGGTAACATCAAAGTACACAAATTACTTAGACGTGATGACATGGAAGTTTCAGCTATCCCATTTAAATACCATTGCAATCTTTCCATAATTGTTACTTCACCTAAAACAGGTCATACATTATCAAACAAAGGCGTGTTTGAAACTCTCCCCTGCAAAAGCTTTCTTTTCTTTTCTTTTCTTTTCTTTTCTTTTCTTTTCTTTTCTTTTCATTAGTTGACTTATCTTTTAGAATATAATCATTAAAAATGTTGAACATAGATTTCATAACAATTTCTTGTGGGACACAAAACTTTCTCTAACTGGCATCCTGCAAAGCTGACTAACTCATCACAGTAAGGTGCCATCACTCTTTTGGCTGTTACTGAAAAGCAACCACAGGGCTGCAACAACATATCATTCTAAAAGCTGATGAATTTAAGTTGCTGATGACCACTTTGCTTATCTTCAACACTATGATGAGGGGAGAGCGCGTACGCAGTCCCCCACTACCACAAATTATGCAGTCGAGATTCCCACATGTGGGGAATTCGCACCGGTCAGCACATCCCTCAGTGCAATGGATGCGCCTCGCCATGGGTGAACCACCTTGTTGATCATGGTATCTCCCCTGCCAGGTAAGTATGAATTGAAGGTGCCACTGACAGGCGGCTAAGTCCTGGACACGGCAACCTATGTGACGGTACGGACAAGGCAGAATCTCACAGTCAGGTGCCCTTAGCATTAGCTGACCTTCACTGGTTGTTGCTGAGAATCACATTGACTCAAAAGATGTTGACTGGCGTCCTGCAAAGCTGACTAACTTACATCACAGTCAGGTGCCCTGACTCTTTTGTCTGTTTCTGAAAAGTTCAAAACACTTCCGTCATTTGACTAAGACGCGTGGTACGCCCACTTTGGACGTCAATTTGTTTCCGTTTTTTCCATGAGAAACATAACAAACAGTGACCTGGCATGCAGTCTCCGTCTCTGGCAAAGCAAACACAGGGCTGCAACAACACGTCAGTCTAAAAGCTGATGAATTCAGGTCACAGTCAATGACCACTTTGCTTATCTTCAACACTATGATGAGAGGAGAGCACGTACGCAGTCCCCCACTATCACAAATCATGCAGCCCTAACGGTTTGCAGGCCCAGGCGACCCCCTGGAGCAGCGCGCACACGGCGTGGTGCAAGCGTTTGACTTGCGCGTAAGAAGGGCAGGCGCTGAGGCACCTCCTCCCAGGCGCTCCGTGGCTCAGCCCTGAGCGCTTTATGCGTGTGTTTGTGTGACCGAGGGCGCTGTTGATATTCACAAATGAACGAGGCTCAGCCAAGTGGCAGAGCCATCCAAAAATAGGTGCAACTCATTGGTGTTCCTTTCCACGGAAGTCTTTAGTAAAAGGCGAAAGACTTGTGCGATATGAAGAGAAACCTGAGTAAGTACGGCCCTCCCCTGTACGGCAGCCAAGACTGGTGTCGTCCCAGTCACTACACTCATGGTAGGCCTCGCTCTTTGTTGCACTGTCCCGACTGCAAGCTCTGGCTGCATTTTTGTCAGGCGTCATCCCGCCTTTGCTCCTTCCCCCTTCCCCCGCAGACACACAGTGATGGGAGAGCAGGAGACTGCCAGGGTTCCCAGTCAACAGCCAACAGGCTGAATTCCTGCCGCTCCGACTTGCGATGCCACGAGCGCCATCCGCTTTGAGCCTCGCCTCTTGATGTGCTGTCCAGACGAGCGACGGCCCTCTCGGCCTGCGTCCACATTTGCTTTTGCTCTTGCACAAGGCTGAAGGAAGGTGCACCGTTCCCGGTGGCACTGCAATACCGGGTCGATGCATGGAGTGAACGGAGCAAGCCCCTTTTTCAGCTCCCGGCGCTAAAAATCCATTTAATATGTTGTCCCCGTATAGAGAACATATCAGATATTAAACTGATAAGAACAGATACTACACTTGATCTTAGCCAAAAGGCCGAGAAGCGATGAGGTTCAACCGTTTGCTGGCCCAGGCCACCCCCTGGAACAGTGCGCACACGCCGTGGTGCAAGCGTTTGACTTGCGCATAAGAAGGGCAGGAGCTTAGTACCTCCTCCCAGGCGCTCCCTGGCTCAGCCCTGAGCGTTTGGTGTGTGTTTGTGTGACCGAGGGCGCTGTTGATATTCACAAATGCACGAGGCTCAGCCCAGTGGCAGAGCCATCAAAAAAGAAGTGCAACTCGTTGCTGTTCCCTTCCACGGAAGACAATTTCAATTTTTCAACATTTTGACGCTCATTAAGTCCATTACAGGGGTAACATCAAAGTACACACATTACTTAGACGTGATGACATGGAAGTTTCAGCTATCCCATTTAAATACCATTGCAATCTTTCCATAATTGTTACTTCAGCTAAAACAGGTCATACATTATCAAACAAAGGCGTGTTTGGAACTCTCCCCTGCAAAAGCTTTCTTTGCTTTTCTTTTCTTTTCTTTTCTTTTCATTAGTTGACTTATCTTTTAGAATATAATCATTAAAAATGTTCAACATAGATTTCATAACAATTTCTTGTGGGACACAAAATTTTCTCTAACTGGCATCCTGCAAAGCTGACTAACTCATCACAGTAAGGTGCCCTGACTCTTTTGGCTGTTTCTGAAAAGCAACCACAGGGCTGCAACAACATATCATTCTAAAAGCTGATGAATTTAAGTTGCTGATGACCACTTTGCTTATCTTCAACACAATGATGAGGGGAGAGCGCGTACGCAGTCCCCCACTACCACAAATTATGCAGTCGAGATTCCCACATGTGGGGAATTCGCACCGGTCAGCACATCCCTCAGTGCAATGGATGCGCCTCGCCATGGGTGAACCACCTTGTTGATCATGGTATCTCCCCTGCCAGGTAAGTATGAATTGAAGGTGCCACTGACAGGCGGCTAAGTCCTGGACACGGCAACCTATGTGACGGTACGGACAAGGCAGAATCTCACAGTCAGGTGCCCTTAGCATTAGCTGACCTTCACTGGTTGTTGCTGAGAATCACATTGACTCAAAAGATGTTGAATGGCGTCCTGCAAAGCTGACTAACTTACATCACAGTCAGGTGCCCTGACTCTTTTGTCTGTTTCTGAAAGGTTCAAAACTTCCGTCATTTGACTAAGACGCGTGGTACGCCCACTTTGGACGTCAATTTGTTTCCGTTTTTTCCATGAGAAACATAACAAACAGTGACCTGGCATGCAGTCTCCGTCTCTGGCAAAGCAAACACAGGGCTGCAACAACACGTAAGTCTAAAAGCTGATGAATTCAGGTCACAGTCAATGACCACGTTGCTTATCTTCAACACTATGATGAGAGGAGAGCGCGTACGCAGTCCCCCACTATCACAAATCATGCAGCCCTAACGGTTTGCAGGCCCAGGCGACCCCCTGGAGCAGCGCGCACACGGCGTGGTGCAAGCGTTTGACTTGCGCGTAAGAAGGGCAGGCGCTGAGGCACCTCCTCCCAGGCGCTCCGTGGCTCAGTCCTGAGCGCTTTGTGCGTGTGTTTGTGTGACCGAGGGCGCTGTTGATATTCACAAATGAACGAGGCTCAGCCAAGTGGCAGAGCCATCCAAAAATAGGTGCAACTCATTGGTGTTCCTTTCCACGGAAGTCTTTAGTAAAAGGCGAAAGACTTGTGCGATATGAAGAGAAACCTGAGTAAGTACGGCCCTCCCCTGTACGGCAGCCAAGACTGGTGTCGTCCCAGTCACTACACTCATGGTAGGCCTCGCTCTTTGTTGCACTGTCCCGACTGCAAGCTCTGGCTGCATTTTTGTCAGGCGTCATCCCGCCTTTGCTCCTTCCCCCTTCCCCCGCAGACACACAGTGATGGGAGAGCAGGAGACTGCCAGGGTTCCCAGTCAACAGCCAACAGGCTGAATTCCTGCCGCTCCGACTTGCGATGCCACGAGCGCCATCCGCTTTGAGCCTCGCCTCTTGATGCGCTGTCAAGACGAGCGACGGCCCTCTGGGCCTGCGTCCAGATTTGCTTTTGCTCTTGCACAAGGCTGAAGGAAGGTGCACCGTTCCCGGCGGCACTGCAATACCGGGTCGATGCATGGAGTGAACGGAGCAAGCCCCTTTTTCAGCTCCCGGCGCTAAAAATCCATTTAATATGTTGTCCCCGTATAGAGGACATATCAGATATTAAACTGATAAGAACAGATACTACACTTGATCTTAGCCAAAAGGCCGAGAAGCGATGAGGTTCAACCGTTTGCTGGCCCAGGCCACCCCCTGGAACAGTGCGCACACGCCGTGGTGCAAGCGCTTGACTTGCGCATAAGAAGGGCAGGAGCTTAGCACCTCCTCCCAGGCGCTCCCTGGCTCAGCCCTGAGCGTTTGGTGTGTGTTTGTGTGACCGAGGGCGCTGTTGATATTCACAAATGCACGAGGCTCAGCCCAGTGGCAGAGCCATCAAAAAAGAAGTGCAACTCGTTGCTGTTCCCTTCCACGGAAGACAATTTCAATTTTTCAACATTTTGACGCTCATTAAGTCCATTACAGGGGTAACATCAAAGTACACAAATTACTTAGATGTGATGACATGGAAGTTTCAGCTATCCCATTTAAATACCATTGCAATCTTTCCATAATTGTTACTTCAGCTAAAACAGGTCATACATTATCAAACAAAGGCGTGTTTGGAACTCTCCCCTGCAAAAGCTTTCTTTGCTTTTCTTTTCTTTTCTTTTCTTTTCATTAGTTGACTTATCTTTTAGAATATAATCATTAAAAATGTTCAACATAGATTTCATAACAATTTCTTGTGGGACACAAAATTTTCTCTAACTGGCATCCTGCAAAGCTGACTAACTCATCACAGTAAGGTGCCCTGACTCTTTTGGCTGTTTCTGAAAAGCAACCACAGGGCTGCAACAACATATCATTCTAAAAGCTGATGAATTTAAGTTGCTGATGACCACTTTGCTTATCTTCAACACAATGATGAGGGGAGAGCGCGTACGCAGTCCCCCACTACCACAAATTATGCAGTCGAGATTCCCACATGTGGGGAATTCGCACCGGTCAGCACATCCCTCAGTGCAATGGATGCGCCTCGCCATGGGTGAACCACCTTGTTGATCATGGTATCTCCCCTGCCAGGTAAGTATGAATTGAAGGTGCCACTGACAGGCGGCTAAGTCCTGGACACGGCAACCTATGTGACGGTACGGACAAGGCAGAATCTCACAGTCAGGTGCCCTTAGCATTAGCTGACCTTCACTGGTTGTTGCTGAGAATCACATTGACTCAAAAGATGTTGAATGGCGTCCTGCAAAGCTGACTAACTTACATCACAGTCAGGTGCCCTGACTCTTTTGTCTGTTTCTGAAAGGTTCAAAACTTCCGTCATTTGACTAAGACGCGTGGTACGCCCACTTTGGACGTCAATTTGTTTCCGTTTTTTCCATGAGAAACATAACAAACAGTGACCTGGCATGCAGTCTCCGTCTCTGGCAAAGCAAACACAGGGCTGCAACAACACGTAAGTCTAAAAGCTGATGAATTCAGGTCACAGTCAATGACCACGTTGCTTATCTTCAACACTATGATGAGAGGAGAGCGCGTACGCAGTCCCCCACTATCACAAATCATGCAGCCCTAACGGTTTGCAGGCCCAGGCGACCCCCTGGAGCAGCGCGCACACGGCGTGGTGCAAGCGTTTGACTTGCGCGTAAGAAGGGCAGGCGCTGAGGCACCTCCTCCCAGGCGCTCCGTGGCTCAGTCCTGAGCGCTTTGTGCGTGTGTTTGTGTGACCGAGGGCGCTGTTGATATTCACAAATGAACGAGGCTCAGCCAAGTGGCAGAGCCATCCAAAAATAGGTGCAACTCATTGGTGTTCCTTTCCACGGAAGTCTTTAGTAAAAGGCGAAAGACTTGTGCGATATGAAGAGAAACCTGAGTAAGTACGGCCCTCCCCTGTACGGCAGCCAAGACTGGTGTCGTCCCAGTCACTACACTCATGGTAGGCCTCGCTCTTTGTTGCACTGTCCCGACTGCAAGCTCTGGCTGCATTTTTGTCAGGCGTCATCCCGCCTTTGCTCCTTCCCCCTTCCCCCGCAGACACACAGTGATGGGAGAGCAGGAGACTGCCAGGGTTCCCAGTCAACAGCCAACAGGCTGAATTCCTGCCGCTCCGACTTGCGATGCCACGAGCGCCATCCGCTTTGAGCCTCGCCTCTTGATGCGCTGTCAAGACGAGCGACGGCCCTCTGGGCCTGCGTCCAGATTTGCTTTTGCTCTTGCACAAGGCTGAAGGAAGGTGCACCGTTCCCGGCGGCACTGCAATACCGGGTCGATGCATGGAGTGAACGGAGCAAGCCCCTTTTTCAGCTCCCGGCGCTAAAAATCCATTTAATATGTTGTCCCCGTATAGAGGACATATCAGATATTAAACTGATAAGAACAGATACTACACTTGATCTTAGCCAAAAGGCCGAGAAGCGATGAGGTTCAACCGTTTGCTGGCCCAGGCCACCCCCTGGAACAGTGCGCACACGCCGTGGTGCAAGCGCTTGACTTGCGCATAAGAAGGGCAGGAGCTTAGCACCTCCTCCCAGGCGCTCCCTGGCTCAGCCCTGAGCGTTTGGTGTGTGTTTGTGTGACCGAGGGCGCTGTTGATATTCACAAATGCACGAGGCTCAGCCCAGTGGCAGAGCCATCAAAAAAGAAGTGCAACTCGTTGCTGTTCCCTTCCACGGAAGACAATTTCAATTTTTCAACATTTTGACGCTCATTAAGTCCATTACAGGGGTAACATCAAAGTACACAAATTACTTAGATGTGATGACATGGAAGTTTCAGCTATCCCATTTAAATACCATTGCAATCTTTCCATAATTGTTACTTCAGCTAAAACAGGTCATACATTATCAAACAAAGGCGTGTTTGGAACTCTCCCCTGCAAAAGCTTTCTTTTCTTTTCTTTTCTTTTCTTTTCATTAGTTGACTTATCTTTTAGAATATAATCATTAAAAATGTTGAACATAGATTTCATAACAATTTCTTGTGGGACACAAAACTTTCTCTAACTGGCATCCTGCAAAGCTGACTAACTCATCACAGTAAGGTGCCATCACTCTTTTGGCTGTTACTGAAAAGCAACCACAGGGCTGCAACAACATATCATTCTAAAAGCTGATGAATTTAAGTTGCTGATGACCACTTTGCTTATCTTCAACACTATGATGAGGGGAGAGCGTGTACGCAGTCCCCCACTACCACAAATTATGCAGTCGAGATTCCCACATGTGGGGAATTCGCACCGGTCAGCACATCCCTCAGTGCAATGGATGCGCCTCGCCATGGGTGAACCACCTTGTTGATCATGGTATCTCCCCTGCCAGGTAAGTATGAATTGAAGGTGCCACTGACAGGCGGCTAAGT
Source organism: Chaetodon auriga (assembly GCF_051107435.1). Classification (NCBI taxonomy): domain Eukaryota; kingdom Metazoa; phylum Chordata; class Actinopteri; order Chaetodontiformes; family Chaetodontidae; genus Chaetodon; species Chaetodon auriga. The sequence goes on along the minus strand of NC_135095.1, from coordinate 1,964,592 downwards.
CCTGGACACGGCAACCTATGTGACGGTACGGACAAGGCAGAATCTCACAGTCAGGTGCCCTTAGCATTAGCTGACCTTCACTGGTTGTTGCTGAGAATCACATTGACTCAAAAGATGTTGACTGGCGTCCTGCAAAGCTGACTAACTTACATCACAGTCAGGTGCCCTGACTCTTTTGTCTGTTTCTGAAAGGTTCAAAACTTCCGTCATTTGACTAAGACGCGTGGTACGCCCACTTTGGACGTCAATTTGTTTCCGTTTTTTCCATGAGAAACATAACAAACAGTGACCTGGCATGCAGTCTCCGTCTCTGGCAAAGCAAACACAGGGCTGCAACAACACGTCAGTCTAAAAGCTGATGAATTCAGGTCACAGTCAATGACCACGTTGCTTATCTTCAACACTATGATGAGAGGAGAGCGCGTACGCAGTCCCCCACTATCACAAATCATGCAGCCCTAACGGTTTGCAGGCCCAGGCGACCCCCTGGAGCAGCGCGCACACGGCGTGGTGCAAGCGTTTGACTTGCGCGTAAGAAGGGCAGGCGCTGAGGCACCTCCTCCCAGGCGCTCCGTGGCTCAGTCCTGAGCGCTTTGTGCGTGTGTTTGTGTGACCGAGGGCGCTGTTGATATTCACAAATGAACGAGGCTCAGCCAAGTGGCAGAGCCATCCAAAAATAGGTGCAACTCATTGGTGTTCCTTTCCACGGAAGTCTTTAGTAAAAGGCGAAAGACTTGTGCGATATGAAGAGAAACCTGAGTAAGTACGGCCCTCCCCTGTACGGCAGCCAAGACTGGTGTCGTCCCAGTCACTACACTCATGGTAGGCCTCGCTCTTTGTTGCACTGTCCCGACTGCAAGCTCTGGCTGCATTTTTGTCAGGCGTCATCCCGCCTTTGCTCCTTCCCCCTTCCCCCGCAGACACACAGTGATGGGAGAGCAGGAGACTGCCAGGGTTCCCAGTCAACAGCCAACAGGCTGAATTCCTGCCGCTCCGACTTGCGATGCCACGAGCGCCATCCGCTTTGAGCCTCGCCTCTTGATGCGCTGTCAAGACGAGCGACGGCCCTCTCGGCCTGCGTCCAGATTTGCTTTTGCTCTTGCACAAGGCTGAAGGAAGGTGCACCGTTCCCGGCGGCACTGCAATACCGGGTCGATGCATGGAGTGAACGGAGCAAGCCCCTTTTTCAGCTCCCGGCGCTAAAAATCCATTTAATATGTTGTCCCCGTATAGAGGACATATCAGATATTAAACTGATAAGAACAGATACTACACTTGATCTTAGCCAAAAGGCCGAGAAGCGATGAGGTTCAACCGTTTGCTGGCCCAGGCCACCCCCTGGAACAGTGCGCACACGCCGTGGTGCAAGCGTTTGACTTGCGCATAAGAAGGGCAGGAGCTTAGCACCTCCTCCCAGGCGCTCCCTGGCTCAGCCCTGAGCGTTTGGTGTGTGTTTGTGTGACCGAGGGCGCTGTTGATATTCACAAATGCACGAGGCTCAGCCCAGTGGCAGAGCCATCAAAAAAGAAGTGCAACTCGTTGCTGTTCCCTTCCACGGAAGACAATTTCAATTTTTCAACATTTTGACGCTCATTAAGTCCATTACAGGGGTAACATCAAAGTACACACATTACTTAGACGTGATGACATGGAAGTTTCAGCTATCCCATTTAAATACCATTGCAATCTTTCCATAATTGTTACTTCAGCTAAAACAGGTCATACATTATCAAACAAAGGCGTGTTTGGAACTCTCCCCTGCAAAAGCTTTCTTTTCTTTTCTTTTCTTTTCTTTTCATTAGTTGACTTATCTTTTAGAATATAATCATTAAAAATGTTGAACATAGATTTCATAACAATTTCTTGTGGGACACAAAACTTTCTCTAACTGGCATCCTGCAAAGCTGACTAACTCATCACAGTAAGGTGCCATCACTCTTTTGGCTGTTACTGAAAAGCAACCACAGGGCTGCAACAACATATCATTCTAAAAGCTGATGAATTTAAGTTGCTGATGACCACTTTGCTTATCTTCAACACAATGATGAGGGGAGAGCGCGTACGCAGTCCCCCACTACCACAAATTATGCAGTCGAGATTCCCACATGTGGGGAATTCGCACCGGTCAGCACATCCCTCAGTGCAATGGATGCGCCTCGCCATGGGTGAACCACCTTGTTGATCATGGTATCTCCCCTGCCAGGTAAGTATGAATTGAAGGTGCCACTGACAGGCGGCTAAGTCCTGGACACGGCAACCTATGTGACGGTACGGACAAGGCAGAATCTCACAGTCAGGTGCCCTTAGCATTAGCTGACCTTCACTGGTTGTTGCTGAGAATCACATTGACTCAAAAGATGTTGACTGGCGTCCTGCAAAGCTGACTAACTTACATCACAGTCAGGTGCCCTGACTCTTTTGTCTGTTTCTGAAAGGTTCAAAACTTCCGTCATTTGACTAAGACGCGTGGTACGCCCACTTTGGACGTCAATTTGTTTCCGTTTTTTCCATGAGAAACATAACAAACAGTGACCTGGCATGCAGTCTCCGTCTCTGGCAAAGCAAACACAGGGCTGCAACAACACGTCAGTCTAAAAGCTGATGAATTCAGGTCACAGTCAATGACCACGTTGCTTATCTTCAACACTATGATGAGAGGAGAGCGCGTACGCAGTCCCCCACTATCACAAATCATGCAGCCCTAACGGTTTGCAGGCCCAGGCGACCCCCTGGAGCAGCGCGCACACGGCGTGGTGCAAGCGTTTGACTTGCGCGTAAGAAGGGCAGGCGCTGAGGCACCTCCTCCCAGGCGCTCCGTGGCTCAGTCCTGAGCGCTTTGTGCGTGTGTTTGTGTGACCGAGGGCGCTGTTGATATTCACAAATGAACGAGGCTCAGCCAAGTGGCAGAGCCATCCAAAAATAGGTGCAACTCATTGGTGTTCCTTTCCACGGAAGTCTTTAGTAAAAGGCGAAAGACTTGTGCGATATGAAGAGAAACCTGAGTAAGTACGGCCCTCCCCTGTACGGCAGCCAAGACTGGTGTCGTCCCAGTCACTACACTCATGGTAGGCCTCGCTCTTTGTTGCACTGTCCCGACTGCAAGCTCTGGCTGCATTTTTGTCAGGCGTCATCCCGCCTTTGCTCCTTCCCCCTTCCCCCGCAGACACACAGTGATGGGAGAGCAGGAGACTGCCAGGGTTCCCAGTCAACAGCCAACAGGCTGAATTCCTGCCGCTCCGACTTGCGATGCCACGAGCGCCATCCGCTTTGAGCCTCGCCTCTTGATGCGCTGTCAAGACGAGCGACGGCCCTCTCGGCCTGCGTCCAGATTTGCTTTTGCTCTTGCACAAGGCTGAAGGAAGGTGCACCGTTCCCGGTGGCACTGCAATACCGGGTCGATGCATGGAGTGAACGGAGCAAGCCCCTTTTTCAGCTCCCGGCGCTAAAAATCCATTTAATATGTTGTCCCCGTATAGAGAACATATCAGATATTAAACTGATAAGAACAGATACTACACTTGATCTTAGCCAAAAGGCCGAGAAGCGATGAGGTTCAACCGTTTGCTGGCCCAGGCCACCCCCTGGAACAGTGCGCACACGCCGTGGTGCAAGCGTTTGACTTGCGCATAAGAAGGGCAGGAGCTTAGCACCTCCTCCCAGGCGCTCCCTGGCTCAGCCCTGAGCGTTTGGTGTGTGTTTGTGTGACCGAGGGCGCTGTTGATATTCACAAATGCACGAGGCTCAGCCCAGTGGCAGAGCCATCAAAAAAGAAGTGCAACTCGTTGCTGTTCCCTTCCACGGAAGATAATTTCAATTTTTCAACATTTTGACGCTCATTAAGTCCATTACAGGGGTAACATCAAAGTACACACATTACTTAGACGTGATGACATGGAAGTTTCAGCTATCCCATTTAAATACCATTGCAATCTTTCCATAATTGTTACTTCAGCTAAAACAGGTCATACATTTTCAAACAAAGGCGTGTTTGGAACTCTCCCCTGCAAAAGCTTTCTTTTCTTTTCTTTTCTTTTCTTTTCTTTTCTTTTCTTTTCTTTTCTTTTCATTAGTTGACTTATCTTTTAGAATATAATCATTAAAAATGTTGAACATAGATTTTATAACAATTTCTTGTGGGACACAAAACTTTCTCTAACTGGCATCCTGCAAAGCTGACTAACTCATCACAGTAAGGACAAGGCAGAATCTCACAGTCAGGTGCCCTTAGCATTAGCTGACCTTCACTGGTTGTTGCTGAGAATCACATTGACTCAAAAGATGTTGACTGGCGTCCTGCAAAGCTGACTAACTTACATCACAGTCAGGTGCCCTGACTCTTTTGTCTGTTTCTGAAAGGTTCAAAACACTTCCGTCATTTGACTAAGACGCGTGGTACGCCCACTTTGGACGTCAATTTGTTTCCGTTTTTTCCATGAGAAACATAACAAACAGTGACCTGGCATGCAGTCTCCGTCTCTGGCAAAGCAAACACAGGGCTGCAACAACACGTCAGTCTAAAAGCTGATGAATTCAGGTCACAGTCAATGACCACTTTGCTTATCTTCAACACTATGATGAGAGGAGAGCGCGTACGCAGTCCCCCACTATCACAAATCATGCAGCCCTAACGGTTTGCAGGCCCAGGCGACCCCCTGGAGCAGCGCGCACACGGCGTGGTGCAAGCGTTTGACTTGCGCGTAAGAAGGGCAGGCGCTGAGGCACCTCCTCCCAGGCGCTCCGTGGCTCAGTCCTGAGCGCTTTGTGCATGTGTTTGTGTGACCGAGGGCGCTGTTGATATTCACAAATGAACGAGGCTCAGCCAAGTGGCAGAGCCATCCAAAAATAGGTGCAACTCATTGGTGTTCCTTTCCACGGAAGTCTTTAGTAAAAGGCGAAAGACTTGTGCGATATGAAGAGAAACCTGAGTAAGTACGGCCCTCCCCTGTACGGCAGCCAAGACTGGTGTCGTCCCAGTCACTACACTCATGGTAGGCCTCGCTCTTTGTTGCACTGTCCCGACTGCAAGCTCTGGCTGCATTTTTGTCAGGCGTCATCCCGCCTTTGCTCCTTCCCCCTTCCCCCGCAGACACACAGTGATGGGAGAGCAGGAGACTGCCAGGGTTCCCAGTCAACAGCCAACAGGCTGAATTCCTGCCGCTCCGACTTGCGATGCCACGAGCGCCATCCGCTTTGAGCCTCGCCTCTTGATGCGCTGTCAAGACGAGCGACGGCCCTCTGGGCCTGCGTCCAGATTTGCTTTTGCTCTTGCACAAGGCTGAAGGAAGGTGCACCGTTCCCGGCGGCACTGCAATACCGGGTCGATGCATGGAGTGAACGGAGCAAGCCCCTTTTTCAGCTCCCGGCGCTAAAAATCCATTTAATATGTTGTCCCCGTATAGAGGACATATCAGATATTAAACTGATAAGAACAGATACTACACTTGATCTTAGCCAAAAGGCCGAGAAGCGATGAGGTTCAACCGTTTGCTGGCCCAGGCCACCCCCTGGAACAGTGCGCACACGCCGTGGTGCAAGCACTTGACTTGCGCATAAGAAGGGCAGGAGCTTAGCACCTCCTCCCAGGCGCTCCCTGGCTCAGCCCTGAGCGTTTGGTGTGTGTTTGTGTGACCGAGGGCGCTGTTGATATTCACAAATGCACGAGGCTCAGCCCAGTGGCAGAGCCATCAAAAAAGAAGTGCAACTCGTTGCTGTTCCCTTCCACGGAAGACAATTTCAATTTTTCAACATTTTGACGCTCATTAAGTCCATTACAGGGGTAACATCAAAGTACACAAATTACTTAGACGTGATGACATGGAAGTTTCAGCTATCCCATTTAAATACCATTGCAATCTTTCCATAATTGTTACTTCACCTAAAACAGGTCATACATTATCAAACAAAGGCGTGTTTGAAACTCTCCCCTGCAAAAGCTTTCTTTTCTTTTCTTTTCTTTTCTTTTCTTTTCTTTTCTTTTCTTTTCATTAGTTGACTTATCTTTTAGAATATAATCATTAAAAATGTTGAACATAGATTTCATAACAATTTCTTGTGGGACACAAAACTTTCTCTAACTGGCATCCTGCAAAGCTGACTAACTCATCACAGTAAGGTGCCATCACTCTTTTGGCTGTTACTGAAAAGCAACCACAGGGCTGCAACAACATATCATTCTAAAAGCTGATGAATTTAAGTTGCTGATGACCACTTTGCTTATCTTCAACACTATGATGAGGGGAGAGCGCGTACGCAGTCCCCCACTACCACAAATTATGCAGTCGAGATTCCCACATGTGGGGAATTCGCACCGGTCAGCACATCCCTCAGTGCAATGGATGCGCCTCGCCATGGGTGAACCACCTTGTTGATCATGGTATCTCCCCTGCCAGGTAAGTATGAATTGAAGGTGCCACTGACAGGCGGCTAAGTCCTGGACACGGCAACCTATGTGACGGTACGGACAAGGCAGAATCTCACAGTCAGGTGCCCTTAGCATTAGCTGACCTTCACTGGTTGTTGCTGAGAATCACATTGACTCAAAAGATGTTGACTGGCGTCCTGCAAAGCTGACTAACTTACATCACAGTCAGGTGCCCTGACTCTTTTGTCTGTTTCTGAAAGGTTCAAAACTTCCGTCATTTGACTAAGACGCGTGGTACGCCCACTTTGGACGTCAATTTGTTTCCGTTTTTTCCATGAGAAACATAACAAACAGTGACCTGGCATGCAGTCTCCGTCTCTGGCAAAGCAAACACAGGGCTGCAACAACACGTCAGTCTAAAAGCTGATGAATTCAGGTCACAGTCAATGACCACGTTGCTTATCTTCAACACTATGATGAGAGGAGAGCGCGTACGCAGTCCCCCACTATCACAAATCATGCAGCCCTAACGGTTTGCAGGCCCAGGCGACCCCCTGGAGCAGCGCGCACACGGCGTGGTGCAAGCGTTTGACTTGCGCGTAAGAAGGGCAGGCGCTGAGGCACCTCCTCCCAGGCGCTCCGTGGCTCAGTCCTGAGCGCTTTGTGCGTGTGTTTGTGTGACCGAGGGCGCTGTTGATATTCACAAATGAACGAGGCTCAGCCAAGTGGCAGAGCCATCCAAAAATAGGTGCAACTCATTGGTGTTCCTTTCCACGGAAGTCTTTAGTAAAAGGCGAAAGACTTGTGCGATATGAAGAGAAACCTGAGTAAGTACGGCCCTCCCCTGTACGGCAGCCAAGACTGGTGTCGTCCCAGTCACTACACTCATGGTAGGCCTCGCTCTTTGTTGCACTGTCCCGACTGCAAGCTCTGGCTGCATTTTTGTCAGGCGTCATCCCGCCTTTGCTCCTTCCCCCTTCCCCCGCAGACACACAGTGATGGGAGAGCAGGAGACTGCCAGGGTTCCCAGTCAACAGCCAACAGGCTGAATTCCTGCCGCTCCGACTTGCGATGCCACGAGCGCCATCCGCTTTGAGCCTCGCCTCTTGATGCGCTGTCAAGACGAGCGACGGCCCTCTCGGCCTGCGTCCAGATTTGCTTTTGCTCTTGCACAAGGCTGAAGGAAGGTGCACCGTTCCCGGCGGCACTGCAATACCGGGTCGATGCATGGAGTGAACGGAGCAAGCCCCTTTTTCAGCTCCCGGCGCTAAAAATCCATTTAATATGTTGTCCCCGTATAGAGGACATATCAGATATTAAACTGATAAGAACAGATACTACACTTGATCTTAGCCAAAAGGCCGAGAAGCGATGAGGTTCAACCGTTTGCTGGCCCAGGCCACCCCCTGGAACAGTGCGCACACGCCGTGGTGCAAGCGTTTGACTTGCGCATAAGAAGGGCAGGAGCTTAGCACCTCCTCCCAGGCGCTCCCTGGCTCAGCCCTGAGCGTTTGGTGTGTGTTTGTGTGACCGAGGGCGCTGTTGATATTCACAAATGCACGAGGCTCAGCCCAGTGGCAGAGCCATCAAAAAAGAAGTGCAACTCGTTGCTGTTCCCTTCCACGGAAGATAATTTCAATTTTTCAACATTTTGACGCTCATTAAGTCCATTACAGGGGTAACATCAAAGTACACACATTACTTAGACGTGATGACATGGAAGTTTCAGCTATCCCATTTAAATACCATTGCAATCTTTCCATAATTGTTACTTCAGCTAAAACAGGTCATACATTTTCAAACAAAGGCGTGTTTGGAACTCTCCCCTGCAAAAGCTTTCTTTTCTTTTCTTTTCTTTTCTTTTCTTTTCTTTTCATTAGTTGACTTATCTTTTAGAATATAATCATTAAAAATGTTGAACATAGATTTTATAACAATTTCTTGTGGGACACAAAACTTTCTCTAACTGGCATCCTGCAAAGCTGACTAACTCATCACAGTAAGGTGCCATCACTCTTTTGGCTGTTACTGAAAAGCAACCACAGGGCTGCAACAACATATCATTCTAAAAGCTGAAGAATTTAAGTTGCTGATGACCACTTTGCTTATCTTCAACACTATGATGAGGGGAGAGCGCGTACGCAGTCCCCCACTACCACAAATTATGCAGTCGAGATTCCCACATGTGGGGAATTCGCACAGGTCAGCACATCCCTCAGTGCAATGGATGCGCCTCGCCATGGGTGAACCACCTTGTTGATCATGGTATCTCCCCTGCCAGGTAAGTATGAATTGAAGGTGCCACTGACAGGCGGCTAAGTCCTGGACACGGCAACCTATGTGACGGTACGGACAAGGCAGAATCTCACAGTCAGGTGCCCTTAGCATTAGCTGACCTTCACTGGTTGTTGCTGAGAATCACATTGACTCAAAAGATGTTGACTGGCGTCCTGCAAAGCTGACTAACTTACATCACAGTCAGGTGCCCTGACTCTTTTGTCTGTTTCTGAAAAGTTCAAAACACTTCCGTCATTTGACTAAGACGCGTGGTACGCCCACTTTGGACGTCAATTTGTTTCCGTTTTTTCCATGAGAAACATAACAAACAGTGACCTGGCATGCAGTCTCCGTCTCTGGCAAAGCAAACACAGGGCTGCAACAACACGTCAGTCTAAAAGCTGATGAATTCAGGTCACAGTCAATGACCACTTTGCTTATCTTCAACACTATGATGAGAGGAGAGCACGTACGCAGTCCCCCACTATCACAAATCATGCAGCCCTAACGGTTTGCAGGCCCAGGCGACCCCCTGGAGCAGCGCGCACACGGCGTGGTGCAAGCGTTTGACTTGCGCGTAAGAAGGGCAGGCGCTGAGGCACCTCCTCCCAGGCGCTCCGTGGCTCAGCCCTGAGCGCTTTATGCGTGTGTTTGTGTGACCGAGGGCGCTGTTGATATTCACAAATGAACGAGGCTCAGCCAAGTGGCAGAGCCATCCAAAAATAGGTGCAACTCATTGGTGTTCCTTTCCACGGAAGTCTTTAGTAAAAGGCGAAAGACTTGTGCGATATGAAGAGAAACCTGAGTAAGTACGGCCCTCCCCTGTACGGCAGCCAAGACTGGTGTCGTCCCAGTCACTACACTCATGGTAGGCCTCGCTCTTTGTTGCACTGTCCCGACTGCAAGCTCTGGCTGCATTTTTGTCAGGCGTCATCCCGCCTTTGCTCCTTCCCCCTTCCCCCGCAGACACACAGTGATGGGAGAGCAGGAGACTGCCAGGGTTCCCAGTCAACAGCCAACAGGCTGAATTCCTGCCGCTCCGACTTGCGATGCCACGAGCGCCATCCGCTTTGAGCCTCGCCTCTTGATGTGCTGTCCAGACGAGCGACGGCCCTCTCGGCCTGCGTCCACATTTGCTTTTGCTCTTGCACAAGGCTGAAGGAAGGTGCACCGTTCCCGGTGGCACTGCAATACCGGGTCGATGCATGGAGTGAACGGAGCAAGCCCCTTTTTCAGCTCCCGGCGCTAAAAATCCATTTAATATGTTGTCCCCGTATAGAGAACATATCAGATATTAAACTGATAAGAACAGATACTACACTTGATCTTAGCCAAAAGGCCGAGAAGCGATGAGGTTCAACCGTTTGCTGGCCCAGGCCACCCCCTGGAACAGTGCGCACACGCCGTGGTGCAAGCGTTTGACTTGCGCATAAGAAGGGCAGGAGCTTAGTACCTCCTCCCAGGCGCTCCCTGGCTCAGCCCTGAGCGTTTGGTGTGTGTTTGTGTGACCGAGGGCGCTGTTGATATTCACAAATGCACGAGGCTCAGCCCAGTGGCAGAGCCATCAAAAAAGAAGTGCAACTCGTTGCTGTTCCCTTCCACGGAAGACAATTTCAATTTTTCAACATTTTGACGCTCATTAAGTCCATTACAGGGGTAACATCAAAGTACACACATTACTTAGACGTGATGACATGGAAGTTTCAGCTATCCCATTTAAATACCATTGCAATCTTTCCATAATTGTTACTTCAGCTAAAACAGGTCATACATTATCAAACAAAGGCGTGTTTGGAACTCTCCCCTGCAAAAGCTTTCTTTGCTTTTCTTTTCTTTTCTTTTCTTTTCATTAGTTGACTTATCTTTTAGAATATAATCATTAAAAATGTTCAACATAGATTTCATAACAATTTCTTGTGGGACACAAAATTTTCTCTAACTGGCATCCTGCAAAGCTGACTAACTCATCACAGTAAGGTGCCCTGACTCTTTTGGCTGTTTCTGAAAAGCAACCACAGGGCTGCAACAACATATCATTCTAAAAGCTGATGAATTTAAGTTGCTGATGACCACTTTGCTTATCTTCAACACAATGATGAGGGGAGAGCGCGTACGCAGTCCCCCACTACCACAAATTATGCAGTCGAGATTCCCACATGTGGGGAATTCGCACCGGTCAGCACATCCCTCAGTGCAATGGATGCGCCTCGCCATGGGTGAACCACCTTGTTGATCATGGTATCTCCCCTGCCAGGTAAGTATGAATTGAAGGTGCCACTGACAGGCGGCTAAGTCCTGGACACGGCAACCTATGTGACGGTACGGACAAGGCAGAATCTCACAGTCAGGTGCCCTTAGCATTAGCTGACCTTCACTGGTTGTTGCTGAGAATCACATTGACTCAAAAGATGTTGACTGGCGTCCTGCAAAGCTGACTAACTTACATCACAGTCAGGTGCCCTGACTCTTTTGTCTGTTTCTGAAAAGTTCAAAACACTTCCGTCATTTGACTAAGACGCGTGGTACGCCCACTTTGGACGTCAATTTGTTTCCGTTTTTTCCATGAGAAACATAACAAACAGTGACCTGGCATGCAGTCTCCGTCTCTGGCAAAGCAAACACAGGGCTGCAACAACACGTCAGTCTAAAAGCTGATGAATTCAGGTCACAGTCAATGACCACTTTGCTTATCTTCAACACTATGATGAGAGGAGAGCACGTACGCAGTCCCCCACTATCACAAATCATGCAGCCCTAACGGTTTGCAGGCCCAGGCGACCCCCTGGAGCAGCGCGCACACGGCGTGGTGCAAGCGTTTGACTTGCGCGTAAGAAGGGCAGGCGCTGAGGCACCTCCTCCCAGGCGCTCCGTGGCTCAGCCCTGAGCGCTTTATGCGTGTGTTTGTGTGACCGAGGGCGCTGTTGATATTCACAAATGAACGAGGCTCAGCCAAGTGGCAGAGCCATCCAAAAATAGGTGCAACTCATTGGTGTTCCTTTCCACGGAAGTCTTTAGTAAAAGGCGAAAGACTTGTGCGATATGAAGAGAAACCTGAGTAAGTACGGCCCTCCCCTGTACGGCAGCCAAGACTGGTGTCGTCCCAGTCACTACACTCATGGTAGGCCTCGCTCTTTGTTGCACTGTCCCGACTGCAAGCTCTGGCTGCATTTTTGTCAGGCGTCATCCCGCCTTTGCTCCTTCCCCCTTCCCCCGCAGACACACAGTGATGGGAGAGCAGGAGACTGCCAGGGTTCCCAGTCAACAGCCAACAGGCTGAATTCCTGCCGCTCCGACTTGCGATGCCACGAGCGCCATCCGCTTTGAGCCTCGCCTCTTGATGTGCTGTCCAGACGAGCGACGGCCCTCTCGGCCTGCGTCCACATTTGCTTTTGCTCTTGCACAAGGCTGAAGGAAGGTGCACCGTTCCCGGTGGCACTGCAATACCGGGTCGATGCATGGAGTGAACGGAGCAAGCCCCTTTTTCAGCTCCCGGCGCTAAAAATCCATTTAATATGTTGTCCCCGTATAGAGAACATATCAGATATTAAACTGATAAGAACAGATACTACACTTGATCTTAGCCAAAAGGCCGAGAAGCGATGAGGTTCAACCGTTTGCTGGCCCAGGCCACCCCCTGGAACAGTGCGCACACGCCGTGGTGCAAGCGTTTGACTTGCGCATAAGAAGGGCAGGAGCTTAGTACCTCCTCCCAGGCGCTCCCTGGCTCAGCCCTGAGCGTTTGGTGTGTGTTTGTGTGACCGAGGGCGCTGTTGATATTCACAAATGCACGAGGCTCAGCCCAGTGGCAGAGCCATCAAAAAAGAAGTGCAACTCGTTGCTGTTCCCTTCCACGGAAGACAATTTCAATTTTTCAACATTTTGACGCTCATTAAGTCCATTACAGGGGTAACATCAAAGTACACACATTACTTAGACGTGATGACATGGAAGTTTCAGCTATCCCATTTAAATACCATTGCAATCTTTCCATAATTGTTACTTCAGCTAAAACAGGTCATACATTATCAAACAAAGGCGTGTTTGGAACTCTCCCCTGCAAAAGCTTTCTTTGCTTTTCTTTTCTTTTCTTTTCTTTTCATTAGTTGACTTATCTTTTAGAATATAATCATTAAAAATGTTCAACATAGATTTCATAACAATTTCTTGTGGGACACAAAATTTTCTCTAACTGGCATCCTGCAAAGCTGACTAACTCATCACAGTAAGGTGCCCTGACTCTTTTGGCTGTTTCTGAAAAGCAACCACAGGGCTGCAACAACATATCATTCTAAAAGCTGATGAATTTAAGTTGCTGATGACCACTTTGCTTATCTTCAACACAATGATGAGGGGAGAGCGCGTACGCAGTCCCCCACTACCACAAATTATGCAGTCGAGATTCCCACATGTGGGGAATTCGCACCGGTCAGCACATCCCTCAGTGCAATGGATGCGCCTCGCCATGGGTGAACCACCTTGTTGATCATGGTATCTCCCCTGCCAGGTAAGTATGAATTGAAGGTGCCACTGACAGGCGGCTAAGTCCTGGACACGGCAACCTATGTGACGGTACGGACAAGGCAGAATCTCACAGTCAGGTGCCCTTAGCATTAGCTGACCTTCACTGGTTGTTGCTGAGAATCACATTGACTCAAAAGATGTTGAATGGCGTCCTGCAAAGCTGACTAACTTACATCACAGTCAGGTGCCCTGACTCTTTTGTCTGTTTCTGAAAGGTTCAAAACTTCCGTCATTTGACTAAGACGCGTGGTACGCCCACTTTGGACGTCAATTTGTTTCCGTTTTTTCCATGAGAAACATAACAAACAGTGACCTGGCATGCAGTCTCCGTCTCTGGCAAAGCAAACAGAGGGCTGCAACAACACGTAAGTCTAAAAGCTGATGAATTCAGGTCACAGTCAATGACCACGTTGCTTATCTTCAACACTATGATGAGAGGAGAGCGCGTACGCAGTCCCCCACTATCACAAATCATGCAGCCCTAACGGTTTGCAGGCCCAGGCGACCCCCTGGAGCAGCGCGCACACGGCGTGGTGCAAGCGTTTGACTTGCGCGTAAGAAGGGCAGGCGCTGAGGCACCTCCTCCCAGGCGCTCCGTGGCTCAGTCCTGAGCGCTTTGTGCGTGTGTTTGTGTGACCGAGGGCGCTGTTGATATTCACAAATGAACGAGGCTCAGCCAAGTGGCAGAGCCATCCAAAAATAGGTGCAACTCATTGGTGTTCCTTTCCACGGAAGTCTTTAGTAAAAGGCGAAAGACTTGTGCGATATGAAGAGAAACCTGAGTAAGTACGGCCCTCCCCTGTACGGCAGCCAAGACTGGTGTCGTCCCAGTCACTACACTCATGGTAGGCCTCGCTCTTTGTTGCACTGTCCCGACTGCAAGCTCTGGCTGCATTTTTGTCAGGCGTCATCCCGCCTTTGCTCCTTCCCCCTTCCCCCGCAGACACACAGTGATGGGAGAGCAGGAGACTGCCAGGGTTCCCAGTCAACAGCCAACAGGCTGAATTCCTGCCGCTCCGACTTGCGATGCCACGAGCGCCATCCGCTTTGAGCCTCGCCTCTTGATGCGCTGTCAAGACGAGCGACGGCCCTCTGGGCCTGCGTCCAGATTTGCTTTTGCTCTTGCACAAGGCTGAAGGAAGGTGCACCGTTCCCGGCGGCACTGCAATACCGGGTCGATGCATGGAGTGAACGGAGCAAGCCCCTTTTTCAGCTCCCGGCGCTAAAAATCCATTTAATATGTTGTCCCCGTATAGAGGACATATCAGATATTAAACTGATAAGAACAGATACTACACTTGATCTTAGCCAAAAGGCCGAGAAGCGATGAGGTTCAACCGTTTGCTGGCCCAGGCCACCCCCTGGAACAGTGCGCACACGCCGTGGTGCAAGCGCTTGACTTGCGCATAAGAAGGGCAGGAGCTTAGCACCTCCTCCCAGGCGCTCCCTGGCTCAGCCCTGAGCGTTTGGTGTGTGTTTGTGTGACCGAGGGCGCTGTTGATATTCACAAATGCACGAGGCTCAGCCCAGTGGCAGAGCCATCAAAAAAGAAGTGCAACTCGTTGCTGTTCCCTTCCACGGAAGACAATTTCAATTTTTCAACATTTTGACGCTCATTAAGTCCATTACAGGGGTAACATCAAAGTACACAAATTACTTAGATGTGATGACATGGAAGTTTCAGCTATCCCATTTAAATACCATTGCAATCTTTCCATAATTGTTACTTCAGCTAAAACAGGTCATACATTATCAAACAAAGGCGTGTTTGGAACTCTCCCCTGCAAAAGCTTTCTTTTCTTTTCTTTTCTTTTCTTTTCATTAGTTGACTTATCTTTTAGAATATAATCATTAAAAATGTTGAACATAGATTTCATAACAATTTCTTGTGGGACACAAAACTTTCTCTAACTGGCATCCTGCAAAGCTGACTAACTCATCACAGTAAGGTGCCATCACTCTTTTGGCTGTTACTGAAAAGCAACCACAGGGCTGCAACAACATATCATTCTAAAAGCTGATGAATTTAAGTTGCTGATGACCACTTTGCTTATCTTCAACACTATGATGAGGGGAGAGCGTGTACGCAGTCCCCCACTACCACAAATTATGCAGTCGAGATTCCCACATGTGGGGAATTCGCACCGGTCAGCACATCCCTCAGTGCAATGGATGCGCCTCGCCATGGGTGAACCACCTTGTTGATCATGGTATCTCCCCTGCCAGGTAAGTATGAATTGAAGGTGCCACTGACAGGCGGCTAAGTCCTGGACACGGCAACCTATGTGACGGTACGGACAAGGCAGAATCTCACAGTCAGGTGCCCTTAGCATTAGCTGACCTTCACTGGTTGTTGCTGAGAATCACATTGACTCAAAAGATGTTGACTGGCGTCCTGCAAAGCTGACTAACTTACATCACAGTCAGGTGCCCTGACTCTTTTGTCTGTTTCTGAAAGGTTCAAAACTTCCGTCATTTGACTAAGACGCGTGGTACGCCCACTTTGGACGTCAATTTGTTTCCGTTTTTTCCATGAGAAACATAACAAACAGTGACCTGGCATGCAGTCTCCGTCTCTGGCAAAGCAAACACAGGGCTGCAACAACACGTCAGTCTAAAAGCTGATGAATTCAGGTCACAGTCAATGACCACGTTGCTTATCTTCAACACTATGATGAGAGGAGAGCGCGTACGCAGTCCCCCACTATCACAAATCATGCAGCCCTAACGGTTTGCAGGCCCAGGCGACCCCCTGGAGCAGCGCGCACACGGCGTGGTGCAAGCGTTTGACTTGCGCGTAAGAAGGGCAGGCGCTGAGGCACCTCCTCCCAGGCGCTCCGTGGCTCAGTCCTGAGCGCTTTGTGCGTGTGTTTGTGTGACCGAGGGCGCTGTTGATATTCACAAATGAACGAGGCTCAGCCAAGTGGCAGAGCCATCCAAAAATAGGTGCAACTCATTGGTGTTCCTTTCCACGGAAGTCTTTAGTAAAAGGCGAAAGACTTGTGCGATATGAAGAGAAACCTGAGTAAGTACGGCCCTCCCCTGTACGGCAGCCAAGACTGGTGTCGTCCCAGTCACTACACTCATGGTAGGCCTCGCTCTTTGTTGCACTGTCCCGACTGCAAGCTCTGGCTGCATTTTTGTCAGGCGTCATCCCGCCTTTGCTCCTTCCCCCTTCCCCCGCAGACACACAGTGATGGGAGAGCAGGAGACTGCCAGGGTTCCCAGTCAACAGCCAACAGGCTGAATTCCTGCCGCTCCGACTTGCGATGCCACGAGCGCCATCCGCTTTGAGCCTCGCCTCTTGATGCGCTGTCAAGACGAGCGACGGCCCTCTCGGCCTGCGTCCAGATTTGCTTTTGCTCTTGCACAAGGCTGAAGGAAGGTGCACCGTTCCCGGCGGCACTGCAATACCGGGTCGATGCATGGAGTGAACGGAGCAAGCCCCTTTTTCAGCTCCCGGCGCTAAAAATCCATTTAATATGTTGTCCCCGTATAGAGGACATATCAGATATTAAACTGATAAGAACAGATACTACACTTGATCTTAGCCAAAAGGCCGAGAAGCGATGAGGTTCAACCGTTTGCTGGCCCAGGCCACCCCCTGGAACAGTGCGCACACGCCGTGGTGCAAGCGTTTGACTTGCGCATAAGAAGGGCAGGAGCTTAGCACCTCCTCCCAGGCGCTCCCTGGCTCAGCCCTGAGCGTTTGGTGTGTGTTTGTGTGACCGAGGGCGCTGTTGATATTCACAAATGCACGAGGCTCAGCCCAGTGGCAGAGCCATCAAAAAAGAAGTGCAACTCGTTGCTGTTCCCTTCCACGGAAGACAATTTCAATTTTTCAACATTTTGACGCTCATTAAGTCCATTACAGGGGTAACATCAAAGTACACACATTACTTAGACGTGATGACATGGAAGTTTCAGCTATCCCATTTAAATACCATTGCAATCTTTCCATAATTGTTACTTCAGCTAAAACAGGTCATACATTATCAAACAAAGGCGTGTTTGGAACTCTCCCCTGCAAAAGCTTTCTTTTCTTTTCTTTTCTTTTCTTTTCATTAGTTGACTTATCTTTTAGAATATAATCATTAAAAATGTTGAACATAGATTTCATAACAATTTCTTGTGGGACACAAAACTTTCTCTAACTGGCATCCTGCAAAGCTGACTAACTCATCACAGTAAGGTGCCATCACTCTTTTGGCTGTTACTGAAAAGCAACCACAGGGCTGCAACAACATATCATTCTAAAAGCTGATGAATTTAAGTTGCTGATGACCACTTTGCTTATCTTCAACACAATGATGAGGGGAGAGCGCGTACGCAGTCCCCCACTACCACAAATTATGCAGTCGAGATTCCCACATGTGGGGAATTCGCACCGGTCAGCACATCCCTCAGTGCAATGGATGCGCCTCGCCATGGGTGAACCACCTTGTTGATCATGGTATCTCCCCTGCCAGGTAAGTATGAATTGAAGGTGCCACTGACAGGCGGCTAAGTCCTGGACACGGCAACCTATGTGACGGTACGGACAAGGCAGAATCTCACAGTCAGGTGCCCTTAGCATTAGCTGACCTTCACTGGTTGTTGCTGAGAATCACATTGACTCAAAAGATGTTGACTGGCGTCCTGCAAAGCTGACTAACTTACATCACAGTCAGGTGCCCTGACTCTTTTGTCTGTTTCTGAAAGGTTCAAAACTTCCGTCATTTGACTAAGACGCGTGGTACGCCCACTTTGGACGTCAATTTGTTTCCGTTTTTTCCATGAGAAACATAACAAACAGTGACCTGGCATGCAGTCTCCGTCTCTGGCAAAGCAAACACAGGGCTGCAACAACACGTCAGTCTAAAAGCTGATGAATTCAGGTCACAGTCAATGACCACGTTGCTTATCTTCAACACTATGATGAGAGGAGAGCGCGTACGCAGTCCCCCACTATCACAAATCATGCAGCCCTAACGGTTTGCAGGCCCAGGCGACCCCCTGGAGCAGCGCGCACACGGCGTGGTGCAAGCGTTTGACTTGCGCGTAAGAAGGGCAGGCGCTGAGGCACCTCCTCCCAGGCGCTCCGTGGCTCAGTCCTGAGCGCTTTGTGCGTGTGTTTGTGTGACCGAGGGCGCTGTTGATATTCACAAATGAACGAGGCTCAGCCAAGTGGCAGAGCCATCCAAAAATAGGTGCAACTCATTGGTGTTCCTTTCCACGGAAGTCTTTAGTAAAAGGCGAAAGACTTGTGCGATATGAAGAGAAACCTGAGTAAGTACGGCCCTCCCCTGTACGGCAGCCAAGACTGGTGTCGTCCCAGTCACTACACTCATGGTAGGCCTCGCTCTTTGTTGCACTGTCCCGACTGCAAGCTCTGGCTGCATTTTTGTCAGGCGTCATCCCGCCTTTGCTCCTTCCCCCTTCCCCCGCAGACACACAGTGATGGGAGAGCAGGAGACTGCCAGGGTTCCCAGTCAACAGCCAACAGGCTGAATTCCTGCCGCTCCGACTTGCGATGCCACGAGCGCCATCCGCTTTGAGCCTCGCCTCTTGATGCGCTGTCAAGACGAGCGACGGCCCTCTCGGCCTGCGTCCAGATTTGCTTTTGCTCTTGCACAAGGCTGAAGGAAGGTGCACCGTTCCCGGTGGCACTGCAATACCGGGTCGATGCATGGAGTGAACGGAGCAAGCCCCTTTTTCAGCTCCCGGCGCTAAAAATCCATTTAATATGTTGTCCCCGTGTAGAGAACATATCAGATATTAAACTGATAAGAACAGATACTACACTTGATCTTAGCCAAAAGGCCGAGAAGCGATGAGGTTCAACCGTTTGCTGGCCCAGGCCACCCCCTGGAACAGTGCGCACACGCCGTGGTGCAAGCGTTTGACTTGCGCATAAGAAGGGCAGGAGCTTAGCACCTCCTCCCAGGCGCTCCCTGGCTCAGCCCTGAGCGTTTGGTGTGTGTTTGTGTGACCGAGGGCGCTGTTGATATTCACAAATGCACGAGGCTCAGCCCAGTGGCAGAGCCATCAAAAAAGAAGTGCAACTCGTTGCTGTTCCCTTCCACGGAAGATAATTTCAATTTTTCAACATTTTGACGCTCATTAAGTCCATTACAGGGGTAACATCAAAGTACACACATTACTTAGACGTGATGACATGGAAGTTTCAGCTATCCCATTTAAATACCATTGCAATCTTTCCATAATTGTTACTTCAGCTAAAACAGGTCATACATTTTCAAACAAAGGCGTGTTTGGAACTCTCCCCTGCAAAAGCTTTCTTTTCTTTTCTTTTCTTTTCTTTTCTTTTCTTTTCTTTTCTTTTCTTTTCATTAGTTGACTTATCTTTTAGAATATAATCATTAAAAATGTTGAACATAGATTTTATAACAATTTCTTGTGGGACACAAAACTTTCTCTAACTGGCATCCTGCAAAGCTGACTAACTCATCACAGTAAGGTGCCATCACTCTTTTGGCTGTTTCTGAAAAGCAACCACAGGGCTGCAACAACATATCATTCTAAAAGCTGATGAATTTAAGTTGCTGATGACCACTTTGCTTATCTTCAACACTATGATGAGGGGAGAGCGCGTACGCAGTCCCCCACTACCACAAATTATGCAGTCGAGATTCCCACATGTGGGGAATTCGCACCGGTCAGCACATCCCTCAGTGCAATGGATGCGCCTCGCCATGGGTGAACCACCTTGTTGATCATGGTATCTCCCCTGCCAGGTAAGTATGAATTGAAGGTGCCACTGACAGGCGGCTAAGTCCTGGACACGGCAACCTATGTGACGGTACGGACAAGGCAGAATCTCACAGTCAGGTGCCCTTAGCATTAGCTGACCTTCACTGGTTGTTGCTGAGAATCACATTGACTCAAAAGATGTTGACTGGCGTCCTGCAAAGCTGACTAACTTACATCACAGTCAGGTGCCCTGACTCTTTTGTCTGTTTCTGAAAAGTTCAAAACACTTCCGTCATTTGACTAAGACGCGTGGTACGCCCACTTTGGACGTCAATTTGTTTCCGTTTTTTCCATGAGAAACATAACAAACAGTGACCTGGCATGCAGTCTCCGTCTCTGGCAAAGCAAACACAGGGCTGCAACAACACGTCAGTCTAAAAGCTGATGAATTCAGGTCACAGTCAATGACCACTTTGCTTATCTTCAACACTATGATGAGAGGAGAGCACGTACGCAGTCCCCCACTATCACAAATCATGCAGCCCTAACGGTTTGCAGGCCCAGGCGACCCCCTGGAGCAGCGCGCACACGGCGTGGTGCAAGCGTTTGACTTGCGCGTAAGAAGGGCAGGCGCTGAGGCACCTCCTCCCAGGCGCTCCGTGGCTCAGCCCTGAGCGCTTTATGCGTGTGTTTGTGTGACCGAGGGCGCTGTTGATATTCACAAATGAACGAGGCTCAGCCAAGTGGCAGAGCCATCCAAAAATAGGTGCAACTCATTGGTGTTCCTTTCCACGGAAGTCTTTAGTAAAAGGCGAAAGACTTGTGCGATATGAAGAGAAACCTGAGTAAGTACGGCCCTCCCCTGTACGGCAGCCAAGACTGGTGTCGTCCCAGTCACTACACTCATGGTAGGCCTCGCTCTTTGTTGCACTGTCCCGACTGCAAGCTCTGGCTGCATTTTTGTCAGGCGTCATCCCGCCTTTGCTCCTTCCCCCTTCCCCCGCAGACACACAGTGATGGGAGAGCAGGAGACTGCCAGGGTTCCCAGTCAACAGCCAACAGGCTGAATTCCTGCCGCTCCGACTTGCGATGCCACGAGCGCCATCCGCTTTGAGCCTCGCCTCTTGATGAGCTGTCAAGACGAGCGACGGCCCTCTCGGCCTGCGTCCACATTTGCTTTTGCTCTTGCACAAGGCTGAAGGAAGGTGCACCGTTCCCGGCGGCACTGCAATACCGGGTCGATGCATGGAGTGAACGGAGCAAGCCCCTTTTTCAGCTCCCGGCGCTAAAAATCCATTTAATATGTTGTCCCCGTATAGAGGACATATCAGATATTAAACTGATAAGAACAGATACTACACTTGATCTTAGCCAAAAGGCCGAGAAGCGATGAGGTTCAACCGTTTGCTGGCCCAGGCCACCCCCTGGAACAGTGCGCACACGCCGTGGTGCAAGCGTTTGACTTGCGCATAAGAAGGGCAGGAGCTTAGCACCTCCTCCCAGGCGCTCCCTGGCTCAGCCCTGAGCGTTTGGTGTGTGTTTGTGTGACCGAGGGCGCTGTTGATATTCACAAATGCACGAGGCTCAGCCCAGTGGCAGAGCCATCAAAAAAGAAGTGCAACTCGTTGCTGTTCCCTTCCACGGAAGACAATTTCAATTTTTCAACATTTTGACGCTCATTAAGTCCATTACAGGGGTAACATCAAAGTACACACATTACTTAGACGTGATGACATGGAAGTTTCAGCTATCCCATTTAAATACCATTGCAATCTTTCCATAATTGTTACTTCAGCTAAAACAGGTCATACATTATCAAACAAAGGCGTGTTTGGAACTCTCCCCTGCAAAAGCTTTCTTTGCTTTTCTTTTCTTTTCTTTTCTTTTCATTAGTTGACTTATCTTTTAGAATATAATCATTAAAAATGTTCAACATAGATTTCATAACAATTTCTTGTGGGACACAAAATTTTCTCTAACTGGCATCCTGCAAAGCTGACTAACTCATCACAGTAAGGTGCCCTGACTCTTTTGGCTGTTTCTGAAAAGCAACCACAGGGCTGCAACAACATATCATTCTAAAAGCTGATGAATTTAAGTTGCTGATGACCACTTTGCTTATCTTCAACACTATGATGAGGGGAGAGCGCGTACGCAGTCCCCCACTACCACAAATTATGCAGTCGAGATTCCCACATGTGGGGAATTCGCACGGGTCAGCACATCCCTCAGTGCAATGGATGCGCCTCGCCATGGGTGAACCACCTTGTTGATCATGGTATCTCCCCTGCCAGGTAAGTATGAATTGAAGGTGCCACTGACAGACGGCTAAGTCCTGGACACGGCAAACTATGTGACGGTACGGACAAGGCAGAATCTCACAGTCAGGTGCCCTTAGCATTAGCTGACCTTCACTGGTTGTTGCTGAGAATCACATTGACTCAAAAGATGTTGACTGGCGTCCTGCAAAGCTGACTAACTTACATCACAGTCAGGTGCCCTGACTCTTTTGTCTGTTTCTGAAAAGTTCAAAACACTTCCGTCATTTGACTAAGACGCGTGGTACGCCCACTTTGGACGTCAATTTGTTTCCGTTTTTTCCATGAGAAACATAACAAACAGTGACCTGGCATGCAGTCTCCGTCTCTGGCAAAGCAAACACAGGGCTGCAACAACACGTCAGTCTAAAAGCTGATGAATTCAGGTCACAGTCAATGACCACTTTGCTTATCTTCAACACTATGATGAGAGGAGAGCGCGTACGCAGTCCCCCACTATCACAAATCATGCAGCCCTAACGGTTTGCAGGCCCAGGCGACCCCCTGGAGCAGCGCGCACACGGCGTAGTGCAAGCGCTTGACTTGCGCGTAAGAAGGGCAGGCGCTGAGGCACCTCCTCCCAGGCGCTCCGTGGCTCAGCCCTGAGCGTTTTGTGCATGCGTTTGTGTGACCGAGGGCGCTGTTGATATTCACAAATGAACGAGGCTCAGCCAAGTGGCAGAGCCATCCAAAAATAGGTGCAACTCATTGGTGTTCCTTTCCACGGAAGTCTTTAGTAAAAGGCGAAAGACTTGTGCGATATGAAGAGAAACCTGAGTAAGTACGGCCCTCCCCTGTACGGCAGCCAAGACTGGTGTCGTCCCAGTCACTACACTCATGGTAGGCCTCGCTCTTTGTTGCACTGTCCCGACTGCAAGCTCTGGCTGCATTTTTGTCAGGCGTCATCCCGCCTTTGCTCCTTCCCCCTTCCCCCGCAGACACACAGTGATGGGAGAGCAGGAGACTGCCAGGGTTCCCAGTCAACAGCCAACAGGCTGAATTCCTGCAGCTCCGACTTGCGATGCCACGAGCGCCATCCGCTTTGAGCCTCGCCCCTTGATGCGCTGTCAAGACGAGCGACGGCCCTCTCGGCCTGCGTCCAGATTTGCTTTTGCACAAGGCTGAAGGAAGGTGCACCGTTCCCGGCGGCACTGCAATACCGGGTCGATGCATGGAGTGAACGGAGCAAGCCCCTTTTTCAGCTCCCGGCGCTAAAAATCCATTTAATATGTTGTCCCCGTATAGAGGACATATCAGATATTAAACTGATAAGAACAGATACTACACTTGATCTTAGCCAAAAGGCCGAGAAGCGATGAGGTTCAACCGTTTGCTGGCCCAGGCCACCCCCTGGAACAGTGCGCACACGCCGTGGTGCAAGCGTTTGACTTGCGCATAAGAAGGGCAGGAGCTTAGCACCTCCTCCCAGGCGCTCCCTGGCTCAGCCCTGAGCGTTTGGTGTGTGTTTGTGTGACCGAGGGCGCTGTTGATATTCACAAATGCACGAGGCTCAGCCCAGTGGCAGAGCCATCAAAAAAGAAGTGCAACTCGTTGC
The DNA here is from genome assembly GCF_051107435.1 of Chaetodon auriga. Classification (NCBI taxonomy): domain Eukaryota; kingdom Metazoa; phylum Chordata; class Actinopteri; order Chaetodontiformes; family Chaetodontidae; genus Chaetodon; species Chaetodon auriga. The sequence continues at coordinate 1,940,867 of NC_135095.1, read as the reverse complement.
TGTTCCCTTCCACGGAAGACAATTTCAATTTTTCAACATTTTGACGCTCATTAAGTCCATTACAGGGGTAACATCAAAGTACACACATTACTTAGACGTGATGACATGGAAGTTTCAGCTATCCCATTTAAATACCATTGCAATCTTTCCATAATTGTTACTTCAGCTAAAACAGGTCATACATTATCAAACAAAGGCGTGTTTGGAACTCTCCCCTGCAAAAGCTTTCTTTGCTTTTCTTTTCTTTTCTTTTCTTTTCATTAGTTGACTTATCTTTTAGAATATAATCATTAAAAATGTTCAACATAGATTTCATAACAATTTCTTGTGGGACACAAAATTTTCTCTAACTGGCATCCTGCAAAGCTGACTAACTCATCACAGTAAGGTGCCATCACTCTTTTGGCTGTTTCTGAAAAGCAACCACAGGGCTGCAACAACATATCATTCTAAAAGCTGATGAATTTAAGTTGCTGATGACCGCTTTGCTTATCTTCAACACTATGATGAGGGGAGAGCGCGTACGCAGTCCCCCACTACCACAAATTATGCAGTCGAGATTCCCACATGTGGGGAATTCGCACGGGTCAGCACATCCCTCAGTGCAATGGATGCGCCTCGCCATGGGTGAACCACCTTGTTGATCATGGTATCTCCCCTGCCAGGTAAGTATGAATTGAAGGTGCCACTGACAGGCGGCTAAGTCCTGGACACGGCAACCTATGTGACGGTACGGACAAGGCAGAATCTCACAGTCAGGTGCCCTTAGCATTAGCTGACCTTCACTGGTTGTTGCTGAGAATCACATTGACTCAAAAGATGTTGACTGGCGTCCTGCAAAGCTGACTAACTTACATCACAGTCAGGTGCCCTGACTCTTTTGTCTGTTTCTGAAAAGTTCAAAACACTTCCGTCATTTGACTAAGACGCGTGGTACGCCCACTTTGGACGTCAATTTGTTTCCGTTTTTTCCATGAGAAACATAACAAACAGTGACCTGGCATGCAGTCTCCGTCTCTGGCAAAGCAAACACAGGGCTGCAACAACACGTCAGTCTAAAAGCTGATGAATTCAGGTCACAGTCAATGACCACTTTGCTTATCTTCAACACTATGATGAGAGGAGAGCGCGTACGCAGTCCCCCACTATCACAAATCATGCAGCCCTAACGGTTTGCAGGCCCAGGCGACCCCCTGGAGCAGCGCGCACACGGCGTGGTGCAAGCGTTTGACTTGCGCGTAAGAAGGGCAGGCGCTGAGGCACCTCCTCCCAGGCGCTCCGTGGCTCAGCCCTGAGCGTTTTGTGCGTGCGTTTGTGTGACCGAGGGCGCTGTTGATATTCACAAATGAACGAGGCTCAGCCAAGTGGCAGAGCCATCGAAAAATAGGTGCAACTCATTGGTGTTCCTTTCCACGGAAGTCTTTAGTAAAAGGCGAAAGACTTGTGCGATATGAAGAGAAACCTGAGTAAGTACGGCCCTCCCCTGTACGGCAGCCAAGACTGGTGTCGTCCCAGTCACTACACTCATGGTAGGCCTCGCTCTTTGTTGCACTGTCCCGACTGCAAGCTCTGGCTGCATTTTTGTCAGGCGTCATCCCGCCTTTGCTCCTTCCCCCTTCCCCCGCAGACACACAGTGATGGGAGAGCAGGAGACTGCCAGGGTTCCCAGTCAACAGCCAACAGGCTGAATTCCTGCAGCTCCGACTTGCGATGCCACGAGCGCCATCCGCTTTGAGCCTCGCCTCTTGATGCGCTGTCAAGACGAGCGACGGCCCTCTCGGCCTGCGTCCAGATTTGCTTTTGCACAAGGCTGAAGGAAGGTGCACCGTTCCCGGCGGCACTGCAATACCGGGTCGATGCATGGAGTGAACGGAGCAAGCCCCTTTTTCAGCTCCCGGCGCTAAAAATCCATTTAATATGTTGTCCCCGTGTAGAGGACATATCAGATATTAAACTGATAAGAACAGATACTACACTTGATCTTAGCCAAAAGGCCGAGAAGCGATGAGGTTCAACCGTTTGCTGGCCCAGGCCACCCCCTGGAACAGTGCGCACACGCCGTGGTGCAAGCGTTTGACTTGCGCATAAGAAGGGCAGGAGCTTAGCACCTCCTCCCAGGCGCTCCCTGGCTCAGCCCTGAGCGTTTGGTGTGTGTTTGTGTGACCGAGGGCGCTGTTGATATTCACAAATGCACGAGGCTCAGCCCAGTGGCAGAGCCATCAAAAAAGAAGTGCAACTCGTTGCTGTTCCCTTCCACGGAAGACAATTTCAATTTTTCAACATTTTGACGCTCATTAAGTCCATTACAGGGGTAACATCAAAGTACACACATTATTTAGATGTGATGACATGGAAGTTTCAGCTATCCCATTTAAATACCATTGCAATCTTTCCATAATTGTTACTTCAGCTAAAACAGGTCATACATTATCAAACAAAGGCGTGTTTGGAACTCTCCCCTGCAAAAGCTTTCTTTGCTTTTCTTTTCTTTTCTTTTCTTTTCATTAGTTGACTTATCTTTTAGAATATAATCATTAAAAATGTTGAACATAGATTTCATAACAATTTCTTGTGGGACACAAAACTTTCTCTAACTGGCATCCTGCAAAGCTGACTAACTCATCACAGTAAGGTGCCATCACTCTTTTGGCTGTTACTGAAAAGCAACCACAGAGCTGCAACAACATATCATTCTAAAAGCTGATGAATTTAAGTTGCTGATGACCACTTTGCTTATCTTCAACACTATGATGAGGGGAGAGCGCGTACGCAGTCCCCCACTACCACAAATTATGCAGTCGAGATTCCCACATGTGGGGAATTCGCACGGGTCAGCACATCCCTCAGTGCAATGGATGCGCCTCGCCATGGGTGAACCACCTTGTTGATCATGGTATCTCCCCTGCCAGGTAAGTATGAATTGAAGGTGCCACTGACAGGCGGCTAAGTCCTGGACACGGCAACCTATGTGACGGTACGGACAAGGCAGAATCTCACAGTCAGGTGCCCTTAGCATTAGCTGACCTTCACTGGTTGTTGCTGAGAATCACATTGACTCAAAAGATGTTGACTGGCGTCCTGCAAAGCTGACTAACTTACATCACAGTCAGGTGCCCTGACTCTTTTGTCTGTTTCTGAAAAGTTCAAAACACTTCCGTCATTTGACTAAGACGCGTGGTACGCCCACTTTGGACGTCAATTTGTTTCCGTTTTTTCCATGAGAAACATAACAAACAGTGACCTGGCATGCAGTCTCCGTCTCTGGCAAAGCAAACACAGGGCTGCAACAACACGTCAGTCTAAAAGCTGATGAATTCAGGTCACAGTCAATGACCACTTTGCTTATCTTCAACACTATGATGAGAGGAGAGCGCGTACGCAGTCCCCCACTATCACAAATCATGCAGCCCTAACGGTTTGCAGGCCCAGGCGACCCCCTGGAGCAGCGCGCACACGGCGTGGTGCAAGCGTTTGACTTGCGCGTAAGAAGGGCAGGCGCTGAGGCACCTCCTCCCAGGTGCTCCGTGGCTCAGCCCTGAGCGCTTTGTGCGTGCGTTTGTGTGACCGAGGGCGCTGTTGATATTCACAAATGAACGAGGCTCAGCCAAGTGGCAGAGCCATCCAAAAATAAGTGCAACTCATTGGTGTTCCTTTCCACGGAAGTCTTTAGTAAAAGGCGAAAGACTTGTGCGATATGAAGAGAAACCTGAGTAAGTACGGCCCTCCCCTGTTCGGCAGCCAAGACTGGTGTCGTCCCAGTCACTACACTCATGGTAGGCCTCGCTCTTTGTTGCACTGTCCCGACTGCAAGCTCTGGCTGCATTTTTGTCAGGCGTCATCCTTGCTCCTTCCCCCTTCCCCCGCAGACACACAGTGATGGGAGAGCAGGAGACTGCCAGGGTTCCCAGTCAACAGCCAACAGGCTGATTTCCTGCAGCTCCGACTTGCGATGCCACGAGCGCCATCCGCTTTGAGCCTCGCCTCTTGATGCGCTGTCAAGACGAGCGACGGCCCTCTCGGCCTGTGTCCAGATTTGCTTTTGCTCTTGCACAAGGCTGAAGGAAGGTGCACCGTTCCCGGCGGCACTGCAATACCGGGTCGATGCATGGAGTGAACGGAGCAAGCCCCTTTTCCAGCTCCCGGCGCTAAAAATCCATTTAATATGTTGTCCCTGTATAGAGGACATATCAGATATTAAACTGATAAGAACAGATACTACACTTGATCTTAGCCAAAAGTCCGAGAAGCGATGAGGTTCAACCATTTGCTGGCCCAGGCCACCCCCTGGAACAGTGCACACACGCCGTGGTGCAAGTGTTTGACTTGCGCATAAGAAGGGCAGGAGCTTAGCACCTCCTCCCAGGCGCGCCGTGGCTCAGCCCTGAGCGTTTGGTGTGTGTTTGTGTGACCGAGGGCGCTGTTGATATTCACAAATGCACGAGGCTCAGCCCAGTGGCAGAGCCATCAAAAAAGAAGTGCAACTCCTTGCTGTTCCCTTCCACGGAAGACAATTTCAATTTTTCAACATTTTGACTTTCATTTGACGTAACGATTCACTCCTTTCAAGCGCTTTTATGTGTTCTCATGCACTGATCTTTTTTTGCACTTGTGCAACTCAATCAATGTCCTTGTGCCATTCGGCGTTGTAAGATAACAGAAATGGCAAAAACCAGTCAGGCTAACAGGAGACAGATGACACCTCTGTGATGATTCTTCTCTTGTCTGTTAGTGATGTCTGTTACATTAAATCCATGCCTAAGACAAGACTGTGCTGTAGAGATTAATAAATAAAAATATACCTCCGGTAGGGCCGTTTGAGAAGAAAGAAAAAAAAAAGAAAAGAAAAGAAAAAAGGAGTATCTCTGGTTGGACCGTGAGCTGTAGAGTTAAGGTGTTCATGAGTATATAGGGATAAGTTTGCTATTTTTCATGCAAATGTGGGGTGATATCCTACTTGATTGATATTTTTACTGTGTAAGTGTAGTGTATCGAGCAGTTTAGACTGATCGAGAATTCCTGCACTGAAACAGATCTCAAGTAGTTCTGTAAAAGGGGGGCATTGGAATAGTTTTGAGGGGATTTTCAGTTAAGGTGTTACGAAGGTTGGTGAATTAAAACGAGTGAATAGACGGGGAGAACCCCCAGTGATCAAGCGCACAGAGTACTAAGCTCCATGTAGAAGCTTCTTGATCGGGTCCTCACTCGGGCACTGCGCCATTCACCCTCTCTGAATAACACATGTAAAAATATTTAAAGTTGTCACAGAAAGTCATTGATAAGTGGAAGAAATGTAAACCCGGCTCCTTGGGGTCGGTATTATTTGAAACAGTGACTCGATGGCAGAAACAGGTTCTGAAAGAGGAAGAAGAGAAAGGAATGGATCGATTCATAGATAGGACTGAGAAAATGCAAATGAGTGGGATGTTTGGGGAATGTGAAAGTGCGCCACCAAAACTGAGCGATTTCAGTATGTTTTTTGAAACAGGCAACGGGAAGCCTGGACCATGCAAAAGCAAAGCTACAAGAGGCAGGAATGCTGCAGAAAGGCAAGGCAGAAAAAAAGTAAAAAAAAAAAAAAAAAAAGGCAGAAACATTTTTGACAAATTATCAGTGTTTTACGGGAGAAGTGAAATTCTCCATTCAGACACTGTCCTCTGCACAGTCAAAACATCAAATACCAGTTAAGACCTTGACTCTTCCGGAGACACAATGTACTCAGCCAAATGATAACACACCCTCGCCAAAACATCAATTGCCAGTTAAGACCTTGATTCCTCCAGAGGCACAATGTACTGAACCTAAGGATAACATACCCTTGCCAAAAACCCAAAAACAACTGAGACTTATCAGACACCTATAGTTTGGCTTCCTCCCTAAGGCACAAGCAATGTTAGAGGCTCTTCAGCATCAGAATCGAACCTACTGGCTCAGAAACATGGAATACAACTCAGAATACGCTCCCTCTGATGACTCCATTGCTAGTGGTTAAAAATGTTCTGCTACAAACCGCTCCGTATCCAGGAGATAAAGAATCACAAAAACAGGCAGAAGAATACCTGAATGAAACTGCACAAAGGAGCACTAATCCCTTTACCACCAGTACTCTCGTGGAACCACCTATTTCAGTTGCCTCGTCTAACACACTTGAAGCATCATCATTAGAAACCCGATCATGTGCTCGACCATCCGAGCACACCTACAAGGCCTGACCTTCCCACTTTTGAGTGACACAGACTGAATAATTGGAAAGACCGTACTGACCAGTCCCGTTATCTTAACCTGCCTCATATCTCGGCTCGCAACCCTGATCATGGTAACATTCACACTTGCTCAGACACCCATCTACATCATGATCAGGGTTCTAAATTAACTTTTTTGATCACCAGCCAATGTGGCTGGTGACCTTCTAAAGTTACCAGCCAATCAGAATTTCCACTAGCCAAATTTTTTCCCGGTGAAAATAAGAGATTATGAGTGCCACTGAATACATTTGATCATTATATTTACATTGTTGGCATGAAAAATGCACAGAAAGTACAACACATGAAACAAAATATACACAGAAAGTGCAAACATTTAATTTATACAAAAAAAAATGCTGTCAGATTTATTATTTTATAAAAGACATTTTTCCAGTAAGTATTTAGTATCATTACATTCCTAATAAAATGTATTTTTCCTTTCAACTTAAAGTGTTTCTACTTTCCTTCTTTAATAAGAAATATATATAAGTAACAGCCATGACTTAAACACTTGCAAAAAATTGCATTGGTAATAAATTGAATTATGTATGTACAACTAGAAAACACAAATAGTGCAGCAGTCAGTACTGCAGACTCCTTAGGCTTTCCTGATGACTTCGGGCACTCATGGTCCTTTACTGCCTCGACTTTAAAATTATTAGTCCCCACCACAAAATTATTCGTCTTGTTTTTTTCTTTCGTGTACAGGCGGCAATCCTTACAAAACATGATGGCATTTTCGTGATCAAACACAAGCCATTCACGACCTGTCAGCCATTTAGCGTTAAACTTTCTTTTCTTCGTTTCGCACGCTTTGTCAACATTCTCATCCCCTGCCTCCTTCCTCTTCTCGCCCCCAGACGTCTGTCCCAACCACCGCAGCATTTAGTTTAACTTTACTTTTTACTTTTAGCTAGCTCAGTCTCCTTTTTTACAGTTTATACGCCGCCGTTCATTCTTCTTCTTCTTCTTCTTCTTTGTGTTTGCGTTTCCGTGGTTTCTCGCGCCGGTTGCACTACAGACTGTAGTGTGCCTGCGCACAGCCAATGGGCGTCTTGTACGTCATTATGTAGCATTACGACAGTGTTCATGGGAAATGTAGGACGGACTGTCCGGGGGACAAATGACCAAGAACTGTAGAGCGGCTCTGACTGACATGATTGCCTAATGCATTACCGGCCAAATTGGCTAGTAAGTTTTTATTTACACCCGCCAATATGAATTTTAACCCGCATTTGGCGGGTTGGCGGGTGTTAATTTAGAACCCTGATCATGATCAGATGCCACTGGTAACAGCAACCACCACTGAAGGACACACCATCACCACCTACACTATGTTCTCCTTACAGGACACTGCAATGATTAAATCTCAATTGCCAGACATAAATAAAGGGGGCACTCAGTGGATCAAGGCATTCTTAGAAGCACGTGCTAGAGTAGTCCCAGCTCCAGGTGATTTCAGGTGAGTGTTCACCTCATGCACGTCACTGGGTATGTGGAAAGAAGTTAAGCAACTAACAGACAAAGACCTAGAGATAGATGATAGATAGATGTAGATAAAGACCTAGATAGTCTGCCCTTACATCATCTGGTACACCTGTTGTGGCCTGTCATCCGAGAGAAGTTACCTATACAAATGGGGTCTGCTGAATTATGTCAAATTCCACCCAATGCAGATGAGAGAGGCACAGCATATTTATTCCAGGTAAGAGAACTATGGAATGGTAGAACTGGAGAGGACCCAGCTGCTGGTGATTCTATAGAGATGCTTTTCAGAGGAGCAGTAGAAGCCTCATTGCCTCCCTCTGTGCAGACGATGCTTAAACAAGTGGTTAGTCTACCAAGCTTGACATATACAGTATGGGCAGCTCATGTTATCCAATACATTGATAATGAACTTGCGCAAAGATATCAGGAACAGAGGGACTTGGCATCCCTGTAGGCACAACTGGTGAAATCACAATCAAAAAAAAATTAGAGACGAAGTAGATCAGAATAAGTCCTCTGCTAGACAGATGCCTCAGCAGGCACCACCTCAGGAGACGCCTCAGGCCCCTCCTCCTCCTACCATACAATCTCATCCTTAACCTATTCCATACGACCCTTATCCAGACCCACCTCCCTTCCCTTACCCACCAACTGCTCCACAGAACAAACCTATATTTAATAATAGAAGAAGAGGGAGACCCTATAACAGATCCAGGTTGGGATGAAGTACCAATGATCAGTGCTTCCAATGCGGAGGCTATGGCCATTGGGGCCAACACTGTCAGACACAGCATATCTCACAGCCACAGGAACAGAGGGACTTGGCGGCCCGCCACTCCTAAATGAATGTAGAGGAAAAACTGTACACTGATTCAGCTTATGCAGTCCAAGCTGTACACGTGGACATGCATCATTGGAGAAGGAAAGATTTTGTGACCTCAGCTGGCACCTCTGTTAAATATTTGAAGCAGCTACTTTATCTCTATTTTTCCCTGCTTGAACCAAATCAGGTCGCTATAGTCAAGTGCAGAGGACATCAAAAAGGAGATGGCAGAGTAGCTAGAGGCAAAAATGCAGCAGATATGGCAGCAAAAGCAATAGCAGGTACAATGTATATAAACAAATGTCTCAAAAGACACCTGATGACAAACCACATAGGGATCTATGTGCACAGACCATCAAAGAACTCCAAGAAGTAGCCGCTCCATCCAAAAAACAGGCATGGAAAGAAAAAGGAGCCACAAAAGATTCTACAGGGCTCTGGAGAACTCACAAAGGCAAAATAGTAGCTCCGGCTGGACTACTAAACTTACTATGTCAAGAAGCACACAGTACAGGTCACTGTGCTATTTCAAAAGTAACAGCTCTCATTTCACAACATTGGTGCCACCCCCACCTCAAAGATAATTTTGTACAGTCTTGTGAGAAATGTAATCAATTTAATCCAAAGGTTTCACTCTGGACTGGATAGCTTCCCAGCACCTGATGCCCCATGGAAAGGAAGAGAAATTGATTTTATTGATATGGGAGCAGACCACAGAACTGAAGGTAAAAGATATTTTCTAGTTTGTGTAGATCCGTTCTCTAGCTGGGTAAAAGCCAGACCTACCGAAACTCTCCGACCTATATAGATGCAATTGGAATCCCCAGAGGTGTACCTGATGAACATAAATTGGTTAATCAAATTGTAACAGGATTTGAATCATCCCTATTTTGGTGGGTGACCATAAATAAGAATGTGGATAGAATTAACTATGTTCATTTTAATATTCAAAGAGTAAATAACATGACCAGAGATGCCACAGCGGGCATACATGAACAGTTGGCTGCTACTTCATTGATGACTTACTAAAACAGAATGGCCCTCGATTTCCGTCTGGCTGAAAGAGGTGGTGTGTGTGTATTTTCCCAGGACTTGTTTTGTTTTCATCCCAAACAATACCGCTCCAGATGGCTCTATCACCCGAGCTCTTTCTAGCCTTAACATAATGTCTGAAGAATTAGCAGAACACTAAGGGATTGAGAACCCACTAACTAACTGGCTTGATAGAATGTTTGGCAAATGGAAGACACTAATTACTTCTGTATTTATCTCCACCATGCATCAGGCACCTCTGTCTAACGCCGTGTTCCCACCAAACGCGATGAAAGCGATTTAATCGCGCGTCAAATGAAATCGCGTCGCGCTACACACTCCAGTTTTGATGCTGGTCCAATATGCAAAAAAACGCCTTGTCGTGGCATCGCGTCGCGCGACGAGCCCGCCCAAACAACAACATTTCTTCCGCCATTTCATTCTCTCGTTGACCATGGCTGAGATAACCACCATCGCCAACCACCATAGTCCATACACCTCGCTCACGCTCACCCAGGCCTGGTCTTTCTTGTTCCTGACCCTGTAGAGGGGACAGGAACTGTCACACAGCTCTGGGTGAGCGTGACGGCAACAATTAGCTGCTCCTCCATTGTTTCTGGCGGTTTGGTTTACGCAGCGACGGAACACCAGGGCGTCCATATGTCAGCACGTCGATGACGATCTCAACGCTGATAGGCTGTCGCGGCGCGTCTTCACGCGAATTCGCCACAAAAGTTCAATTATTTCAACTCGAGCGATGGGAGCGATTTTCGCGGCCAACGCGTCCATCGCGCCTCAAATCGCGTCTTTGCATTGACTTTGTATGTAATCTTGTAGCGCGATCTTGCGACATCGCGTTTGGTGGGAACACGGCATAAAGTGTATCACTACGGCTATTAATGATAAATTTCCTCCACCACCTCCTTATCAATTAGTACAACATCCTGCTGAGACGATTCCTCCAGTCTCCCTCTCTAACGCCGTGTTCCCACCGAACGCGATGAAAGCGATTTAATCGCGCGTCAAATGAAATCGCATCGTGCTACACGCTCCAGTTTTGATGCTGGTCCAATATGCAAAAAAACGCCTTGTCGTGGCATTGCGTTGCGCGACGAGCCCGCCCAAACAACTACATTTCTTCCGCCATTTCATTCTCTCGTCGACCATGGCTGAGATAACCACCATCGCTAACCACCATAGTCCATACACCTCGCTCACGCTCACCCAGGCCTGGTCTGTCTTGTTCTTGACCCTGTAGAGGGGACAGGAACTGTCATACAGCTCTGGGTGAGCGGTGACGGCAACAATTAGCTGCTCCTCCATTGTTTCTGGCGGTTTGATTTGCGCCTGGGAACACCAGGACGTCCGTACATCACCACGTCGATGACGATCACAACGCTGATAGGCTGTCGCGGCGCGTCTTCACGCGAATTCACCGCAAAAGTTCAATTATTTCAACTCCAGCGATGAAGCGATGGCGCGATGGGGCGACGCGATGGGAGCGATTTTCGCGGCCAACGCGTCCATCGCGCCGCACGATCGCGTCCATCGCATCGCCCGGCGCGATGACGCCTCAAATCGCGTCTTTACATTGACTTTGTATGTAATCTAGTCACGCGATCTTGCGGCATCGCGTTTGGTGGGAACACGGGGTAAGCCCGGAGAGGAAGAGACTGAAGCGGAACCCAAAGACGAAGAAGACCGATGTTTGTACACGTGAGCCCCTGTATGCACACGTTACTTGCTAATGGTTAACACATTTCTACACATTTTTTTGCATACACGTAGAGGCGTGATACTTAAAGTTTTCTTAATTTTGATAATCACTGAAGAATTGTGATCAATTGAGTGATGAAGTCAAAATCTCCTGAAAAAAGAGAATCCTTTCCAGTATTATGATTAATACTCTTGGTATAAAAGTAATGCATTTGAATTGTTTATCTACACGTCTGTCCAATTATTTATTATTTCCACATTTCTGTCCAATGTTTTATTATTTCCACATGCCTGTGCAATGAAGATTTGCTTGCTGCTGATTAGTGCAATGAAGGGCAGCTTACACATAGTTGCTCACATATAGGCTGCTGCACTGTACACCTGGATTTTGTTTGCAATTTTAATTTTTAAGTTATCATTAATTATCTTTTGTGGTTTTGAAAAAAACGTTCAAACAACTAAACCATATTAGCAGTTTCTAATATTCCACGGGAATGTGCAGTGAAATAATCATGCTCAGCAGCGATAACTTGATATATTAGGTTTTTGCAAGAGGGGGAGGGGCACTTCCGCAGGTGAACGTGTCTGAGCTGGTCCTGGCTGCCCGCTTTGCTACTGCTGCCAACTAGACGGGAGCGGAAAGGTGAGTTTTTAAAATAATTATTTCTTCATACTGTATATTTCGCCATAATCTGTTTCCATGGCAGCACGGTGAAGTTATGTTGTAGCTGTCATCATTGTTTTTGACGGTCCGGCCAGTGTCAGAGAGAAAAAAGTGTGTTTGCACACGCTAACCTAGCTAACGGTTTAGCTATTTCAACATTAAATTGAGGCTTTCTATCATGTTAGCATGAACTACCGCGAACGAATGTGTGTTCTTGGTGTTAAGGGACGACGCTGCTCGTTAAATTATCCGACGTTTCATTGTGTGTGTGTCACGGGAGGTGGTGGGGGACTGTGGCAAGCCAAATCTATGGCAAGCCGTTCCTGCCAGCAATACGCCACATTCCGTCGCGTTTCAACTTCATTACGGCGTAAAAAACGCCGTTTTTTCAGATTTTACGCCGTTTTTTACGCCGTAATACGCACAAAGAACGCCGCTTTTTACGCCGTAATGAAGTCCTCCAAGAACGCGCGTAAAAAACGCCGTTTTGCGCATCAAAATGCGCGTAAAATACGCGCGTTTGTGCGCATCACAACGCGCATAAAAAACGGCGTTTTCTTAGTATGATAATAATCTCCACCCTTCTTTTCTCTCAGCCACTGAACTTGAAGTGTCTGCACCCAATCGCTGATCAAGACAAGCAGACCAAATCAATTCAGCACAGATCTCCTTTCTGGCAAAGTTTGTCCTAACTTACCTTGTAGTTTCTCGTAGGTTAATATTTTGGGTGATAGGCAGGAACATATCCCATAAATTAATCTCATCCTTATTTTTAATTCCTCTTCCATGCATCGTTGATTTTTTTATTTTATTTTATTATTTTTTGTCATTGTTCATTTCTACTGGTTTACTCGCTGGCCAATGAAGTGTAGAAGTGGTACAGTGGTTAGAGGTCAGGACTTTGAGACAGAGATCTTGTAGCTTATAGGTATGAATCCTGTGAGTGGCATTGTTTACTTGAACCCTTTGCGGTGTTTTGTTTTTTTACTCTGTCATACACCACATTGCTATATTGCGATGTATTTGTTTGGACATAAACCCACTGACTTTGCAGCCCTGTGTTAGTAAACAAGATGGCAGAAACCTGTGTGTACTTGTACTTCCTCTCATTTCTGTCGTTGTTTGAACTCTCCTTCCATGCATTCTTAGGATATATAGACATATATTTTGGCTACATATACATGTGCGTGTGTGTGTGTGTGTGTGTGTGTGTTTTTCATTCATTCATTCATTCATTCATTCATTCATTTATTTATTTATTTATTTAGCTCTGGTAAGCCTTCTGGTAGAATCAGGAGGGGAGGAAACACAGCTAAGATCATTATAATGCTTCACCTATCTGCAATTAAGATATGAAATTATTGGACTGCAGGTGGCGCCATGCAACTAACCAGTACTGGATCGATCCTGTTAGATATGTTATTAGATAGATAGATGGATAGATAGATAGATAGATAGATAGAAGACGATGTAAAGTTTATTAAAGAAATTGAAAACACTAACTTCCTCTGTAGTTTATCTTAAATATCCTAGCTAACTGAAATGCTATTTTAACCAGTTGCTTTTAGTCAGGGGGCCAAAACTGACATTAAAACTTTATCAGTCACTTTTTGTTACAAGCATACAACCTATCCAGTATTGATATTTAACCCCTTAACGTGTTCTAGCAAGGGTCGTCAGCTTAGAAAATGTCCCTTTTTTTGTCCATTTTAACACCATGTTCTTAAAAGTGGTAAAATTGGATTTTTTCTCCAAAATGCTTCCCCTTTCTTCCATGTTACCTCCTGTAATTTTGAGCAAATGTACAATATAATCCAATGTATGTGCAAATATGATCTTTAAAAAATAATACTCAATAACTATCACGAGAGTGTAACATCACAAGGAGCACTGTTGCCTGTCCTTCAGGCATTCACCTTAATACCAGCAGGCCAGGCATTAGTGACTGTTTGCTCATGGGCCTGGTGCCCAGTTAGGGTATTTGTTAGGTAGGTATGTAGGTAGGTAGGTAGATCTTTGGTCTTTGAAATGGAGTTGGATAAGCCTCCAACTAAAAAGGCTCTGTTATTTGATAAGTAGGTTGGGTAGTGGGTGTCCTGTATTAGACTTTAGACTGATTCTTTATTGATCCCAATCTGGGAAATTGTTTTGTTGCAGTAGCAATGAACAAAAAACATACAGACAACCATAGAATATATACAAGAATTTAAAAAATAAAAAATAAAAAAAGGAAACCAAAAAAATGGCAAAAAATATATACAGAAAAAGCAGCAGTGAATACAAGATAAAACTAAATGTAAATTGAAATATACTGTAAATATAAATAAATTTTGTGCAATATTGTAGTAGTGCAGATGACAGCAGAGCTGGAGCAGCCAGTCAGGCCTTCCTGATCAGTTTGCTCAGTCTGTTGGTGTTGCCGGCTCCGATGCTGCTCCCCAGCACACTGCAGCAAAGAAGAGTATTGTTCAAGATGGTAATGTACTTGTACTTGTACTCAGAGGGGTTCTTATTTGATTACAATATGGATTGTAGGTAAATGGGTATGTTTTTTTCTATCTTCAAAAATACACTGAGAAAAACGCATGGACATACTTTTACATTTACATGCGTCAGATTTTCATTTTCATTCCTTATTGATCTACTTTGACATAGACATTCACAGGGTCTGGGGCTAGGGCTCAGTTGTGTTTCTAAGATGACTATTTAACCCATATTACCAAAATGTTTGTAAATTGTCAGGAAGAGAAAAACAACATTCATGCCTCTGTCCCTCTGTTACTGTACTAGACACAGTTATTCTGTCTGTTCCATGCAGATCTACAGAGTCTCAGCTTTCCAAAGAACCCAGGAACTTGATTATAGGCCCAAGCATGTGAGAACAGTGCAATAGAAATAGAGAAGGACAGTAGGCGCATTGGAATTTTGGGAAAATGGCCTGCAAGGCAACTTCGAATAACTTTGTCCAACCTCCAGTGGCCTGTTGAGTTGGGGTTTTTCTTTGTCCTGTCACAAGGAATCTAGAAAGGATAACAGGCCCCGGATGACTAGTATTCCATGATGTCCCCTGGGGCCACTGAGAGGGTCAAACTGTGCCTGAATGTGCTCCGTTACTGCCCCATCCAAAGGATAGTCTACATGAGGCACAGTTACCCTCTCTGGCCAGTCTACTAGCCATGCAACTTCTTCATCAGCTGCAGCAGCAGCCAGGTCAGCAGGCGCTGGAGTGCCAGCAGCAGCACCAGCAGCATGAGGAGGTGCAGGGCCAGCAGCATGAGGA
This sequence comes from Chaetodon auriga, assembly GCF_051107435.1. NCBI lineage: Eukaryota > Metazoa > Chordata > Actinopteri > Chaetodontiformes > Chaetodontidae > Chaetodon > Chaetodon auriga. The sequence continues at coordinate 1,925,622 of NC_135095.1, read as the reverse complement.
GGTGGAGGGCCAGCAGCTTGAGGAGGTGCAGGGCCAACAACTTTAGGAGGTGGAGGGCCAGCAGCAGGAGGAGGTGCAGTTCCTCCAAAAATGTCCTGCATGGCAGATGAACTTCTTCCCTGCTGCTGGAGACACCCTTGAACAAAAATCTGCAATGGACTCATGTGACCTTCTGTCCTTAGCCCATGGTTGTTCCACTGATTTGCAGAGTCGGCTAAATCTCTGTTCAGCCTCGGAAGATACACATAATGGAGAGCCCAGAGATGCATATCACTGTCAGGGTTGATTATGCCCTCACTCTCCAAAAAGTGAAACAGTTCGTGGTACACGTTGATGAGTCCACGCCAGAGATCCCCCCAGAGCCTCTCTATGCGTTGGTTGTGTACGCTCCTCCCTTGAATGGCACTGCCTCGTCTAAAACCTCTGAACAGGTTCATCATAGGGATGCACATTTTGGATTTTTTTTATGATATGATTTTTTTTTTTATTTAACGATTAATAACCGTTAACCGATAAGATTTAAATGCCCTTCCATGCTGCCATTCTGACATTCCGTCATTCTGACATGCTGCCATTCCGACATACCACCATTTAGACATATCACCATCCCGAAATACCGCTATTCCGACACACAAACGTCCCACCATTCCGACAAGGCTTTCCATGTAAGGAAAGGTTGGAATCAGAGAGTCACTGACTCGGCGCTGTCCGGTGTTGAACTGCAGATTTACAATGACGGCAAATAGTTAGATTACTCATCTAAAATGTAAAAAAAAAGCTACAAGCTTTAGATATAATTAACAGTACTGTAGGCTTCAATCGTCTGCTATTGCTTTTTAAATTATGTCGAGAGCGAGCGCGCTGGTGATTGTGTGTTCTGCTTCATTTCCAAAATAAAGTTTGAGCTTCTGAAATCTGATTTTTAAACAGTTCTGATGGAGCTCAATGTTTATCTGGATGATGCAGCTTCATTCCGAACAATTTTACTGTAAACCTGGACGACCCGCGACGTGTCTGGAGATAAAAAAAATAATATTCAATGTAATGTGTGTTTTGTGCGTAATTGCATACAAGGATACACACCCTCCCCTACTGTACAACACGAAGGAGACTGGAATTAGTCAGTGACTTCAGGTGTCATCTGCAGAGCCGTCATTGATATCTGTAATATTAATGTTGCATATGATGCCAGCGTGCATGGAGACACACGCGCCAGGCGTCACACTTTCTCCCGGCCATCATGGAGGGCAAAGTTCGCTGCGATGGTCCTCCATCGTCTGATGCTGGATGCTTGTTTCTTAAGTGGTACTGCATTGTACTTGTACTGCTGGAGTATTTCAGTGCTGTACCGCATAATTTGCAAATGACCTCCTCCCCTTTCCGGTCGAAATTGTCCCACACAGAACTCCTTTTTGCTCTCTTCGTCTTCGCTGTAAAGTGGGCTGTGATGGAAAGCACGTGATGGCATGTGTTGCACCTGTCGACACGCCCCCATGAGTTGATTGAATTACGTAGCTTAAAAACAAATTTGACCGTTAGTATTAATCGGTTAGAGTTACTGTTATCGGTTAACGGTTAAACGGTTAACCATGTGCATCCCTAGTTCATCATGAGGCACACAGCACTGTTTTCTCCTCCTCTGTCGGTCCTGACCCGGGAGGGCACGCCATAGCGAGCCACAGCTTTGACAAAGCTTTCCAACACTGTGCTGCTGCGGTTGTTGGAGGAGGCACGGAAGAAAACAACCAGGCGACTGTAGCCATCTATCCCTCCATGAATGACTATCCTCCACCTACAAAAACATACTTAATATTAATGACATCGCAGCCACTGACATATAATATTATGACATACAAGTGCAAATATCTGATGTAATAACTTTGTTTAGAAAGGGTAAATACCTTATCAGCTTGTGGTTGCCATCAATGTGCGACAAAGAGTTAGGACCTTGTACTTGGTAAGTCCGTCTCTCTGGTCTCTGCAGTAAAGATCTAAGTGCAGCTGCCCCAGGGTTTGTACGCAGCATACTTTCTCGCACCCTTCTTCGTTGTACACGGAGTCCCCTTGCATGCAGCGCCGCTCTTACAGACTCAGGACCCACCATGTCATTGCCAGCCACCAGCTCTGTGACTAGTTCATCCAGTTCAGATTCTGGTATACTTGAAAATGTCTGGGTCAGGTTGAACTGTCTGTTATTAGGAGGAAAAAATATGTTTAGCACATTATCAAACGATATTGATTGTTTTAGTGTGTATGTCTGTGTGTTTATATGTATGATACATACACAAATTGAAATGCAGTGATGGAAAGCTTTACCACATAATGACAGAGCAAAACAAATACAGAAAATTAAGCATGATTTGGCCACTTGCCTCAAACGTCGATGAACGGTACATTCAGACACATTAAGAACACCAGCCATCTGAGGTATGTTGAAGCCACAAGTCCTCAGAAACAACAGCTGTTGCCGAGTGATGGACAAACTAGGTGCTCCTCTCTCTCCTCCCCAAACCAACTGGGCCTGGTAACCAGAACCACCTGCAAAAACAGGAAAAGTTGTCTTATCCCGTTTTGGGAGAATATTTTACATACAATTCATATATCGCCAAGATTTCCTAAGCACATACAATAATTAACCTAACTACCTTAACTTGCACATTTCTCAAACTCTGCAAAACTACGGACGCATAGTAAAGTCACTCAAAATGCACACAATGTGAAATAAACCATTGCCAAACCTTGTGCCCTCGTCAGCCAGGTGCTATACTAGACAGAAATATTACTTTTAACTTTGTTTTCATGTGTACTTTGTATAGTTACCCTCCCGTTTTCGTCTCTTTTCGACTTCCGGTTTTTCAGATTTCAAAATAACAGCACCGACCCTTTAAATGAAATTAATTCGAACACTTCAGAAAACAACATGTTATTTGGGTCATTTAGCATTGCTTCAAAACATATTATATAATTTGTTACAGGGTTTTTTGAGGTCGCGTACAGTTTTGGGCTTGGGTTTACCCATATGTCATTTAACAGATCCTAGGTCATCATCATGAGGAGCAAAGAGGTCACCTGTGCAAGGTTCATGTGTTACAATCATGTATGACAAATGTTATGTATGTTACCTTGCTCTCCTTGATTACCAGCCATTCTGACTTCTTCTAACAATTCTGTTAGGTCGCTGAGAATTCGGTCAGCATCTGGGACATTTAACAAAGTTCCCCTTGCCCACTGTAGGCTCCTCTGCATTATCTCCAACCTGGGACAATAGGTCAAAAGTTTATTTTTAAATATGTGCTACAGGCATTTACAACTTTACAACATTATGACAGAGTGTGCTTTGCAGGCCTAATCCACACATGTGGCCTATAGGTTGACCACCAGCCAGGCACTGAAAAGGACAAGTCTAAAATGTGGACAAATGTCCCCAAAAGAGAGCACTGTGGATCGGACAAAGACTGTCTGACCACCCTAGATAACTTAAAATAACTTTTTACTATGCAGAACGTCTTCAATCTAATTTCCTCAAGTTGACAGTAAGTTCCGTGCACCTCAGGTGTCAAATAGGAAGACTGCCAACAATATCAAAGATCTGAGCAAATACCTGTGTAATGCTGATTGAAGTACACGAGGCTCCTAATGGACGATCCATTAGGAGACGTCGAGTGCAGTCGTTCAGAATGTTCCTGCAACGCAAGATGAACATTCTCCGAGGCATAATTCTCTGTTGTAGGTAGCCTATATGTCTCTAGCAGTAGTCCTTCCTAAAACTGTTGTCCAAAAAATTCCCAAGACACAAAATGGCACACTATATATATCACTGGCTGGGCAGGTAACGCCCCTTGGTACATTAACACCTTTGGGTGTTCATCTGAATAGCATCTCCAAGCTTACATGTGTAAATTGCATTCCAACGACCATCTACACAGGATGGCCCCCTGCATTGTTTATTAATGGCCATTGTTTGGCCTATGTCAATCAGACCATTAAGCCTGTCCACCTGAATAGCATTTCCTAGCTTAAATGTGTAAATTGCATTCCAATGACTGTCTACATAGGATGGCCCCCCTACATTGTTTATTAATGGCCATGGTTTGGCCTATGTAAATCAGACCATTAGGGCTGTCCACCTGAATAGAAACTATTACAATAAGGGTGTAGCCCAGAATAATGATCATAGTTTAGCCTTTTATGGCACAACTCTCAGCCTGTAAACATAGTAAACTCCTTCACATTCTTACATTTTGATCATGTTTGCTCCATAAACAGTATCAAACATGCATGCACTGATGTCAGCTGAAGTTACAGGAAGAATGGAGTTGATCTGCAAGGGCAGTTCTAATCTTTACTTGGGCAGTGTGCTATCAGGCACCTTCATAACCTTTATAAGAAAATGTGTTTGCCATTGTCATGGTAATAGAAAAATTGGGCCAAACATGACAAACTGTAGAGAATCATTTATATAAACTTTCATGAACAAACAATGTAGACAGGGAACAGAAACTAAGCCACTATCCATGAAAGAAAAACAGGAAAAAAGGGTGTAAAAAGAAAAATGGGAAAAAAAAATACCTTTAACAGAACACAGAATTTTCAAACATGGACATACTTATACATACAGCCAAAAAGACCATACTACAAATATCTACACCTTCCCAAAACCCAATGACCCCCTCAGAGTGAGACACATTAATTCTCTGAATTCCATTTCGCAGTCCATGCCCCTGGGGAGAGACAGAGAGAGGCTGCAGGTGGAGGCAAACGGCACACGTTTCGTTCCTGGCTCCTGATCGTAAAACTCGATGGAGCACAGGTTGGGAAATCCAAGAGGGGGGAGGTGGTCTGCTCCGGTGACAAAGATGAGAAGTTCCTCAAACGTTAAATCCATGACACCCTCTGCAGACATCAGTTTAAAGTAATTAAACAAGCAGTCATCTTTAAACAAGTGTTTTATATATTTACAGTCAGTTATGTCCCATCACCACCATGTTGCGTTTATGTTACGATTGTTGGATATGTATATTACGTAGAATTCCTGAAGCAAGACATATTTGGATTTGATATGAGATTCATACATGATGCAGGAGCCAAAAATCAATACACAAATTTATTTACAGCTCTGTAGGATGATGAAGGCTGCCAAGAGCTTGTTTGACACAGACTATCACGCTCCTTTTCAAAGACTAATGACTACTGTTACAAACCTCTGGCAACTAATCCTCTCATTTACACTCAAATTGTCAAGAAGAGTTGAGATCAAAGTCAAGAAAGCATCAGACCCAGACTATACTGTCAATGGACAGACTTTGTTAAATGACAATGCAAAAAAATGATTCTGAAATTAACACCACGCACCTTCAATGGCCACCAGCCAGTCCTCAAACAAGTAGAGGGCGCTTTCTTCTATTTCCCACCTGTTGCTACCCTCCTCACTCCTTGTATGCTTGAACAGGGAACGAATTTTCTGGCGGGTGAGTTTTTCCCCAGTGTTGGTAAATAAGGGAACAAACTGCCTCCAGTGGGCCTTAACCAGCTCCCAGAATTGCCCGCATGCATTCATGCCAGCAATGAATTGTTGGATCATGCTTGCAACTCTGTTGAAGAAATGGTTAGCCAGTTTATTTTGGAATCATGTCAGGTCATGTAATTATACATGAAATTGTATTTGTAAACCACTGCACAGTACTTCATGAGCTCACAAGAGTTAACTAAAAAAAAGCATAAGAAAATACAAAAACGGTCACGCTCTCTGTGGAAATTAGTTATTCAAAACACTTTGTTTCACATGCTCATGTACACACACTTCAATTTTCCCGAACAAAGTAATAGCAGTAATAAGGGGTGTGCGATATGACGATATTAGATCGTGAAGGATTAGAACGTGTAGACGATCTGCCAAGGTGAGGAGATCGTATGGATCGTCTAGGTCACATTCTATTAATTGCAGCTCTATGCTGATGCACCGACACACCAGACGTATTACGTCGTCAACCTGACCGACCAATCATAGCGAATTACGGGCAGTGACGCAATTTCTTACCCGCTTCCTTGTTTGTGTGTGTAGCGGTAGCCGCATGGAAAGCCATGGCTGAAAGCCAAACGGAGGAGCTGGTCGCTAAAAAAAACTCCACTTCCATTATATGGAATTGGTTTGGCTTTTCCCCAAATGACAAAGCGCAAACAAAAGTAATTTGCAAAGTTTGCACAGAGACGGTTCGCACATCGGATGGCAACATGACGAACTTGTTCAATCACTTGAAGAGAAAGCACCCTAAACAGTATGCTGAGAGCCAAACAGCGAGGGGATCGCCGGTGGCACCGCAGCCAGAGGCAGCAGCTAGACCCAAACAGACAATGTTAACACAGGCATTTGATAAAGGCACTCCGTATGAGAAGATAAGCAAGCGGTGGAAAGAGGTAACAGAAGCAGTTACCTTTTATCTTGCGAAAGATATGGTTCCGTTCAAGACAGTAGAAAACGAGGGGTTCAAATGCCTGCTCAAAGTAGTTGACCCGCGGTACGAGCTGCCCAGCCGAAAATACTTCTCCAACACTGCCATTCCACGTCTCTACTCTGAATGCCGAGAAAAGATTGAACGCAAAGTTCAGAACGTCCAGTTTTTCGCAACAACGAGTGATCTGTGGTCCAGCCGCACTTCAGAGCCTTATTTGAGTCTGACCATTCATTATATTGACGACTGGAAGCTCTGCAGTGCGACTCTGCAAACAACATATTTCCCAGAAGATCACACGGGGGAGCTCATATCGCAAGGGCTGAGAGACGCTCTTCAATGCTGGGGACTCAAAGAGAAGAACATGACCTGCATGACCACAGACAGTGGGACTAACATGGTGAAGGCCTTGGAACTAAACAACTGGACTCGTCTGCCCTGCTTTGGGCATAGACTGCACCTAGCCATTGGTGAGTGAACTTCAAATAAATTAATATAATGCAAAGATGGGGCGTAAGATGCTTAACAAATCTGGATCAGATAAAAAAAAAAATAAGCAATAGGTTAAAACAAGCAATAATAGCACCTTATTAATGATGATTTGCTGCTAACTTCAGAATAAACTAGGGACACAGAACAAAGTAATTTATTACATTAGTCTATGATTAAAAAACATTTTATTGAAATGTTTTTTTATTACTTCATGAAAAAATATAGCATTAGAATAATCACATTTTCTGAAATATAAACATATATATAATATTAAACAATCACAGATTAAAATGTACCTTTTGCTGATTTTATTTTAATTTTATCATTACATCTGGTTAATATATCATGCTCTTCTTTTAGAAAAAAGTGCCAAAGACCCTCGAGTTGTTCGCACAACATCTGTCTGCAAGAAAGTGGTGAGTGCATTCTCCTTCAGCTGGAAGAAGAAAAGGGATTTGAGTCAAGCTCAAACAGAACTTAAACTACCTCAACAAAAACTCATAACAGAGTCGCCAACCCGATGGGGTTCCAAACTTGCCATGATTGAGAGAGTGTTGGACCAAGAAAAGGCCACTTCACAGGTCCTGAAGGCCGACAAGAAGACAAGACACTTAGTACCATTATGGCAAGATATTGATGTAATGGAGTGCGTTAAGAAGGCCCTTGGTCCACTGAGAGATTTCACTGATGCACTTTCAGGGGAGGACTATGTGAGCGTCTCATATGTCAAGCCAGTCCTGCACCTGCTGAGAGTCAACCTCCTTAACCTCAGTGATGATGACAGTGAGCTAACAAACACAATCAAGACAACTATCCTCAACTACCTCACTGAAAAGTACCAGGAGCCCATCACTGATGCCCTGCTGGACATGGCTTCGCTTCTGGATCCGAGGTTCAAAACCCAGTACATTGACAGTGACAAGAAAGAGGGAGTACAAGCCAGAGCTGTGTCTGAGCTGGAGTCCATGTTGAAGCACAGCATCCACTCCCATCCACATCACAGAGTCCTGAGGCAGAAGAACAAACACCACCAAAGAAAGCAAAGAAGAAAACATTAGCCAGCTTTTTAAAAATCTCAGGTGCTGTATCTGCAGCTGGCACATCGACTTCCCTCCCATCTCTTAGAGAGGCAATAGATGGGGAAATGAAGGCCTATCTTTCCACACCAAATGCAGACAGTGAGATGGATCCTCTCGAATGGTGGAAACTCCATGAGGGAAACTTTCCACGAGTTAGCCAACTAGCTCAAAAGTATCTGTGCATTCCAGCAACAAGCGCTCCCTCAGAACGAGTCTTCAGCACAGGTGGCAACATAGTAACTTGCCAAAGGGCTACTCTCAAGCCAGATAAAGTTGACAAAATGGTTTTCCTGGCTAAAAATCTGTGATAGGAATCTGTCATGATGTCTCCTTTTTAGAAGGAGATAAAAACTCTAAGAAGATATCTGAACAGTAATATGTTCTAAAGCTGCTGGATCTTTAATAATTAGGTTATAGACATTGCAGTTTGATCATTTTTGTTCAAAATTGTTGCACTAAAAGAGATAACCACAGTTACTTAAGTTTGCATTTTTATTTGACCCTATTCAATAAGCTATTTAGTGTTTTGGTACACTTAAATCCTGTTAAAATGACTGTTGAAGAAAGCAAACAGTAATGTCTTCATTGATGTTTTACTAAGTTTCATGTTTATTGAAAGCTACCTTTTATGTTGCAAGAGTGCACTTTATCAGAGTTTTGTTGTTTACCTTTTAGTATGGTTACGTTCTTTGCACATGTTGGCAAAACTGCAACTATTTAAATTAAAATCTGCTCAGAAAGGTTCTTTGGCCTAAATTGTCTGATTTTTTTTCCTTTTAGGACTGTTTTACATACAGAAATGGTTTGGTTGCACTGACCAGAAACTTGCAAATTAGTCTCAAAAATACATGTAAGATCGTGATAAAATCGAAATCGTGATTTTATAATAAAAAAATCGTGATATGATATTTTTGCCATATCGCCCACCCCTAGCAGTAATACATGCAGGCCACACCGACAAACCCTTTCAGGGAAGTATATACAGGCCATCACCTGCCAACAATGTAAAAAGTCTGTCATTTTGCACAAAGTAGTGTAAAACAATCTTACCGATGAAAAATGAAATGAGCCACAACTCTGGCATGTATTTGTGGGAGATCCTGTAAGTGGGCTGTGTAGACTGCTGGCACACCACAGCCAGCAATCCATTCCTCACACGTTTCTTTTAGGGTCTCCAGGTCCTCCTCTGTGCTGCAGGTCTTAATCTTTAGGAAGTGAGATTGACATTTTTGGGGGGGGGGGCATAGAAGGTGAGCATTGGGAATTGCAGATTTTTTTTGTTGTTTTCCTGTATTGTCATGTCGCACAAGAAAATGTGAATGTGCATCATAACTCAGTGTTACCTGGTCTATCCTGCACCGGGTCTCTTCAACTTGGACCAGCCTAAAGCACACAAGTGCAAAAAGAGAACCATTCAGACATCGGAGGCTGTAAGTTGACCAGGCTGTAAGTTTTCCTGCCGTGTAGAATTTCTGCTGTTCAAGGGCTTGAAGGTCATAGGCAAAAAACAGCTCTCCAGGCCTCCCCTCAAAGACCCCCAGGGAGCTCTGGGCGTCAAGCATCAGCAACCTGTAACAAAATGCTTAGGGAGATTTGTTTCAAATTGCATACATGATAGGGTGATTGTCACGATATTGCAGATAGGACTCAAGTGCAGGACAAAACTTTACTTAACTAAGCACAGGAACAGATAGTGACAAACATGCAAAATGACCAAGCGAGGACCATTGAACACACAGGGGCTTAAATACAGGGGTGAACTAATCAATGGACACACATGATTGGACGGGAACAACAAGGCACAGGTGAGCACAATACAGACAACAAACAGATGATACACAATAACAAGAGACAGCTGAAATCATTGACAAGGCACAGGAATCAGGAAACTAACCAAGGCACATGGAACAAGGAAACCAGGATCTGAGACAGGAAACAAACATCACATGACAAAACCAGGAATTACACAAGGGGCATGAACACATGGTTAACAAAGGAAATGACAGGAAGAACAGACACAGAAACACATGAGAAACTACTAACAAAAAGTCAAAGACAAGAAATTAGACCAAAACCCTGACAGGGATGAAATGACATGAAACCACAATGACGCTTACTCACGATACCATTATTTGCAATTTCGATCAACAGTTACTGCTTACCTAAAAAACTCCCTCCTAGGCCCACCGTAGTCGGCTGCCATCTCTGAGACAAATTCCACTGATGGCTCTTTGTGCCAGCCAAAGTAGGTCTTTGAGAGTGCAGCACAGGCACTTCTCAAGATGTATCACCTCCTGGCAATCACTGTAAAAGTGTTGTGTGCATCTACATTGTCTTGTCTGAAGGTGTTTAGGAGCACCATGAGGTCCACATTGTCCTATAATGGAATCAAGCACTTTGTGAGTATGTGCTTTAAGTTTCACAACAAATAACAATTTCACATTGTATATGTTATGGGTTGTGGTCGAGTAATAAAACAAGGAGTGAACCCAAAGTGCAGACTTAACAAAACAAAGGCTGAGCGGGAACTGTCCAAGTACTTTATCACAAAAAATAGAGGCAACCAAAAATCCACCAGTCCAACATCCAAGAACAAAGCAATACTAGGAAAACAACCAACTTTTAACAAAAGGGAAAACAAGGACTAGACCAGGATTACTTACTTAGTGTCACAGGGAACAAGGAAAACCACACATAAAGGGAATGATCCCACAAACACAAAGGAAAGACACTGACTTAAATAGACCGGGACCTAAACATACTCAGGTGGACACAATCACAATCACAAAGGTGGGAAAAATACAGGAAGTAAAGAAAACTAAGACACACGAGGGAAGGTTACCAAAATAAAACAGGAACTAAGCACCAAAACATTCTAGATCCTAACAGTATATCAACACAACAAATAACAATTTCACTTTGTATAATAACACAACATGCTGGTTTATGTGCTTACAGGATCACTCCCGTTGGGGGATCCAAGCAGGACTTCCTCCACCTCCTCATCAGATGTAAATGTGATGACGTCCTCTCTAAAAAAAGGAAATGATTCATGCGTAGACAGATAAATGTCAAAGACTTTCTCATGGTGACAAACACACAAGGCATTAGACAGCACAATTTGTTGTTGTGGAAGGCTATCTGGATGAAACACAAATTGTAACTTAATGTGCATCATGTTATATCTGTAAATAGCGCCAATACTAGAAACTAAATATAACTGTAGGTGGTTGCAATGGGGAGCTTGGGACAGACTGAGACAAGTTGGGACAGATAAAACAATGGCATTCCAAAAAAGTAGAAATCATTTTACCCATTTCCCTTTGTCTCATCAAGTATCTTTCTGTGTAGAATGCAGCCAATGATAATGGCAGCATTCTACATGGCAACACCAAGACTCAAGACTTCATTTATGTGTACACCATTAGAAGACATTAGAATGGAATTATAATCACTTGCCTTAGCATAGCTCCATGATCTCCTACATGGATTGAAGATGCATTGCTATGGAAGGGGGAAAAGTAAGGTCACAGTAACAAACTCAAACCCAGAGTTGGAGAGTAGAAAATGAATCAAATCCATAGCTATCCGTAGGATAGCTTTCTTGAAAAACAAGTGATTTACCTCACTGGTACTGTAGGCTGGATCTCAGGGATGGCAGGGGATAAGTCATCCTCAGGGGCAGGACTAAGAAAACAAAAAATAACATTTTTGCTTCTAGATATTATTCCAGGGCATTTCCTTGCCTATGTTACAAGTTACATAGTTCAACACGTGGAAATACCCCTTACTTTCTTATAGGTCCAGGTGGCTCAGTGTGTTCTGTGGTGGTGGGGTTGCTGAAGAGCAATAACAATGAGTCATGAGTCAGATTATAACCTTATTACCAGCAACAAATGTGACTACTTAAACAAGTGAAGAAGGCCACAACAAGAGAAAAAAAACACTTGCCTCATTGTGAGTTCCTCACTGGTGGAATTCTAAAGGAAATTAACAGCAGTAATTTAATGCACTACATATTACATTACATAATACAAAATGTAAACAGTAGGCCACTACTTTCGAGCAACTCTTGGTTTGTCTACCCTAGCTGTAAGTTTTTTTTTTGTGACTGTGAGAATTCTGCAATGTCAGAATATCTGCAATCAAGCAACTTCTGTAACAGATTTAAATTTTATAGCCCTGTTCTTGTTGCTAATACCTGTCAGCATGTCTTCAAAGTAAAATTGCAGAGCATGTCTAATTCTGATCTCAAAGAAAAAAAAAATGTAGCAAATGAAGCAAATAAACTCGGCATCACCCGCCTAGCACATGCAATAGTAAACAGCCCTGACACTGTCTATGTCATGTTTATGCTTATATGGTTTTCTGTGGTGTGTGTGGGAGAGGGTTTGTTATTTGTTATGCTGCCCTGTAACATGTAACCTTGCCTGATGTGTGAAAGTAATTATCCCCATGGGGACATTAAATAACCCAACCTAAAAATCCCTGTGAGCTCAATGACTTCAGACCAGTCACTTAGACATTTTGTTGTAATGAAGAGAATTTATCCATCTTCAGCAGTTGTGTGTGATTATATCTATGATTACAAAGGTCACGTTTTCCATGCTGTCATACCACCCACCCTCACTTCACTGTGTGATATATTAGCTGACCTTTGGCCGAAGGTATAAATTGGACTGTTGCAGTGCCCGATGGGTATGAATGTCCAGTGGGCACTGCTGTGTGAGGGGCACCACCTCCCGCTGTCCATTTACCTGGCAAAGTTCGAATTCATCAGGCACCTGTGAGAAATTATCATTAGAATTTGGATAGCTGATAGAAGAGGAAAACACCTGCGCCATCTACTGCAATGTCACTGGTATAACAATAGGTTTATGAAAGACCATTGCAGTAAACACATAAGCAAGACAATGGTGTAAAGGTGCCTACACATGATGATGGCATGAAAGGCCAAAGGAAGGAGAGGGCGAGAAGGACCATATATGGTACCAGGAAAAGCCCATATATGGTACCTGGTGTGTAACAGGAAGGTACATGGAGTGTCTGTGTGTGCCTTGGAAGGTGCAGGCGGGGAAGAACCTTCTGCAGAATTAACAGTAATGATCAGGCCCTTTAAGGTCATCCCATGTGTTCTCATGCTCTGATCTTTAACCTACATGAATGTCCTTCATTGCCTAGAGTCGTAAGGATAATATGGCTGGTAAGAGCCACTTCTCATGACAAAAGGCAGGTGGCACTCTGGTTGTGGACAGTCTTGCCTCCTTTGTTTTTTGATGTCTATTGCATTTAGATCCGGCATTCACACAACACACACTCATACAGGTTGTTTGGACACATGTCCAAAACAAAGATATGGTATGCCCAGGCCTTGGGAACTGGCCAATTATATTCTGTAACGTATATCTGATTATTGTACTGGGTTTGGTCAAACCCATCTACCCAAAGGCTAAATAACATAACTAAAGATGCCATGACGGGCCTACATGGAGAATTGGCTTCTACTTCATTGATGACTTACCAAAACAGAATGGCCCTCGATTTCCTTCTAGCTGAAAGAGGTGGTGTGTGTGCTATATTTTCCCTTGACTGTTGTGTTTTCATCCCAAACAACACCACTCCAGAATTGGCTTCATAGAATGTTCTGTATGTATCTCACTTATTGCAGCAGTGACTATTTTTACCCTATGTGGTTGTTACATACCAATGTAGTACAATATCCTGGTGAATTGGTTTCTATGCTCTCTGAGTTTCCACAGGGAGAAGTTGGCGCTGAAGCGGACCCCGACATGGATGTAAATGACAACGTTCGATGTTTGTATATTTGAGATCCTGTATACACATGTGACTTGCTAATGGTTAACACATTCCCACATATAACTTTCACATGCACATAGAGGCATGGTACTTATAGAATCCTCAACGCTGGTTGTCCTTAATGAATATTGATCAAACTGAGAGGTGAAGCCAAAATCTCCTGAGAAAAAAAAAAAAAAAAATACTTTCCAGTATTATGATTGATGCTTTTGATATGAAAGTAATGTTTTTGTACTTGTTTGACAGTTTCATTTATTTGATTTGTGCATATTGTGATGTTTTTCATTATTTAATTATTTCTTTTCAATAGTCAATAATTTCTATTTTACTATTTTAAAGTTCATATTTTACCAGTTTGAAAGGTTATATTCACTTTGATATGTTTATTCTTTTCACATTTTATTATTTCCACATGCTGGTGCAATGAAGAATTGCTTGCTGCCTGTCAATGCAATGAAGAACAGCTTACACATAGTTGCTCACATACAGGCTGCCACACACAAATACACGTAAATTACTATGTATTTTCCTTTTATATTGTAGTTTTCATATTTCAGTTTTTATCACAATTGCACATATAACCTATCACAGTCACAGTCAAAACTTTTTTTTTTAATCATAATACAGCAAAACTCTTTTTTAATCATAATGTGTTTCTTCTATTTTCTTACTGGTGCAACGTGTGTTGGACCGGAGTCCTGCAGCTGGCCTCACCCGTTTACTTGGGTTACATAGCCATCACAAGGCGCCGCTCCTCTGCTGTTACCGACACCTGACGGCCCAGGTGCAAAAGAATGTCTGTCCTACACCGGATGTCTACTGTGGTCATTCTGGTTCTTCCCGTTTCACTGTGGTGCAGTTCAGCACAGACTGTCTGGGACCCACTCATGGCAGTTCGGGACAGCCCTCTGTCGGAGCGACGCTGGCATGAAGTAGGCCTCTTCTATGCTGCTTTGGCATTGACTTTTATGTCATGGACTCAAAATTACTCACGTTGCATTAGACCTGTTTGATCACGACATCATGAAATTACATTCAATATTATCCATGTTTTTTGTTTTTTCATTTATTTTTCACGTTTAAAATTATTTCATGTGCTCAGCGTGTTTGAAGAATACATTTCAATAATACAGTACATGTGTTAATCGAGTTTCATTGTTATATTCCTTATCTCAACATTTACTCCATCATTTGTGTTGACATGATAGAATCATGTCAAAAGGGGGAATTGTAATGATCAGGCCCTTTAAGGTCAGCTCATGTGTTCTCATGCTGTGATCTTTAACCTACATGAATGTCCTTCATAGCCTAGAATCGTAAGGATAATATGGCTGGTGAGAGCCACTTCTCATAACAAAAGGCAGGTGGCACTCTGTTTGTGGACCGTCTTGTCTCCTCTTTCCTGTTTGTGATGTCTATTGCATTTAGATCCGGCGTTCACACAACACACACTCATACAGGTTGTTGAACACATGTCCAGAACAAGATATGGTATGCCCAGGCCTTGGGAACTGACCATTATATTCTGTAACGTATATCTGATTATTGTTGTGATTAGGCTCATTCTGGTGGAGATCCTGCGGGAGCTCTGTATTACTGTATTACTGTATATGTGACCTCAATAAATACTTTGACTGTGAACTGAAGATTGCTTCGGACCGTTCTTGGGCTTCCAACAAAGAACCAAAGGCTAAAATAACAACAATAGGAAACTTAAGTCAAGTGTGACTCACAAAGTGAAAGTGTCTGAAACATGACATTATTACCCTCAGATAAAATAACTAAAACAGTAAGAGAGTTGTATGAAGTCAATTGAGAGTACTGGTAAACATTAAATCCCAATACTCTTTCTAATTTAAGGGGAAAATGGGTTTTCACCAATATGAATTAGATCAAAACCTCTGATTAGCTGAAGACACGTGTCTGTCACCACTCTGTGGGCAGACATCCCACGCTGATTAGCTAACTGATGTCACAGTGATGTACAGGAAAGAGGAGGCCCTTTTGGCCCCTCAGATGAACAAGTAAAAAATGAACAAGTAGCTGAAGGCAGTCTTCAGTCTCTGTGCAGAGACTCAACTGGATGGTCAGCCTTTCTGCAGAAAGCCCTTCTTCACATTGCCACTCCAGGGCACACTGCAAGACATTGTCTATGCTTGTACTGCTGCTGGCATTGTGAATAAAGAAGTCTCATTGTTAACCAACTCCTGTCTCAGTCTTTGCTGATATTTCAGAACGCATATTGGTGTTAGGTAATTACTCTTAAAAAAGGTAATTGAAAAGCTACAACATACCCCAGTAATGTTGTCCCAGAGTGCCTGATGGAACTGCTGGGGTGTGAGGTACAGGGCCACCACCACCCTAACGGGCGCTGTGGCATCTACGAACAGACAAAGACATGTTGTAGTACTTCAGCAGTGAGAGAGGAGGTAATACTGCTCAGAAATTCAGAGCTAAGATGAAATGAAGCACAATACTATAGAAAATCTCAATAGTCTACATGACTCTATCTTCTCAGGAGGCTGAGGTGTGCGTGGGGCACTCCCGAAGACCTTCTATGACTCTGTTGTGGCCTCTGCCATTTTCTATGGTGTAGTCTGCTGGGGGAGCAGCATCACAACAGCTGACAGGAAGAGGCTGGACAAACTCATCAGGAAGGCCAGCTCTGTCCTGGGATGCCTTCTGGAACTGGTGGAGGAGGTGGGGGAGAGGAGGATGACAGCCAAGCTGTCCTCCCTGACAATGACTCCCACCCCCTCCAACACGCACTGACTGCACTGAGGAGCTCCATCAGTGACAGGATGCTACATCCAAAGTGTGTGAAAGAGCGGTATCGTAGGTCATTCCTCCCTGCAGCTGTCAGACTGTACAATAAAAACTGCTCCAAGTAATCAGTGCAATAGTCTGTGCAATAAAACATGTACATAACAGTCTGTAAATACTATTTACAATTTCTTACATTTTTTTACAATTTCTTTTTATTTAAAATTCTCACTCTTTTGTATATATACTGATGTTTTCTATGTGCATGCACTTCTTATATTACTCTGCTCTACTGATGCTGCTGTAATCTGGAATTTCCCCTCGCGGGACTGATAAAGGAATATTGAATTGAATTGAAATGAATTGACAACACTCCATCTGTGTATTTATGGCTCAGAATAAACGGTTATAAGGGTGTAACTGGCTGTAATCACAACATCTTATATATCCAAAGTAACTCTACAAAAAAAGGAATCGACTTACCATTTCTAGACCTGTAACAAGTAATGTCATTTCTTCTTAAAACTGACACTTATTAAAGTTATTTGTCGGGGCCTTCCTGTCCTGGAGCCTCGCTTCCTTCTGGGCACTGATCTGGCACTCGGCTCCTGCCTGAAGGCCTGTAGTCTACATCAAAATGTAAAGAGTATGTTTGTATGTCTTTATGAAAATGAAATTAGAAACAAGAAAAAGGTTAAGAACCCTGAGAGCAAAATCAGATTTGAAAATATAGGACTACTGCAAGAGGCTGACCGACCTCTGGTGGCAGTGCTGGTGGCCTGCTGACTTTTTGCTCAATATTGTGTCCCACTATTTCTCCACTGGCAATACACACACTTCTAATCTATGTAGTTATTTAGCATTTCATGTATTTCTTTAATATTCACAATGCATGTACATAGTTTTTGCACTGCAAGTGAAAAAAATAGTGGAGCACTTGTCATAGAAACAATGAGCAAAATGCTAGCATGCCAGCATAGTTATCACCAATTATTGGTCACATTACACGGTTTCAGGCCAATTTCATGTCACCGATATCTCTCAAAGCCTATTTTTATCGTTAGCCCGCCCGTTACGTTACTCAGTGATCTAACGTGTAATACACAAAAATAATTCACCTGTCCATGACAGAAGATCCCTCTTCCTGGTCTTTGTTTAAGATTCTGCTTTACTGGGTGTTCAACCTATCTCGCAGCTTGCTAATTCAGTGCCTAAATCTTGCTGGCCTGTTCTCAGACATTTTTTTTTTTAATAAAAACCGTGCAACGCAAGGCCTTTATATAGATGCACCTAAATTCAAAATGTGGCGGGAGACATGCACCATAAGAAGTTATTTCCAAACAAAATTGAAAGGATAAATACATTTCGATATCATGGTTATATGTGTTTACACAAAAAAATAACATTGCAAAACCACTGCTAACCATTTCCAGATTGTTAGGATAGAAATGTTTTGAGCAAATGCAAGAGGAATACTGTAATGTGGCGGCACAAGGACAGATGGAGGGCAATTAATAGTAAGTTGTTTAGTGAATATCACTAACCAGGACAAGCCGGACAACGCCACCTTGGGAGTTTCGCCCAAGGAAATAGAGCAGCAAACCCCAAATTAAGGCACTAAGGTTCGTAACAATGAGGCAGGAGACGTGCTTTAAAAAAAAGATCAACAACCAATCCTTTATTACAAAATGCACACAAAAAAACAATAGACGCCACCGGCACACAAGGGATAAGGACGGGGGGACCTTCCAGTGCTGAGGCTTACCGGCAGGGAGACGGGTCCACAAGAGTGTGAGGGATCCAACAGAAAAATTCAGGTCACCCCAGTCACACGTGGCAGCCACACACACACGCAAATACTTTAGTCGGGGGAGCCCAATCCAGGGGACGCACAGCACACAAAAAAAAAAGAAGGGAACCCACCACCCAGGACACCAGAACCACCACCACGGGCATAGCACCAAATTCTGGGCCCTGTACACTCTCAATGTCAGTGGGCCCCTATCCATGCCAGTGCACGAGGCGCGTGGGCAAAAAAAAAGAAAAAAAAGAAAAAGACAAAAAGAGGGTATTTATTTAAAATTAAAAAAACATAAATAGGGTTTTAAGCTACACTGCCACTTTGGTCAGATCAACACTTTCACTAGCCAGTCTGCAAACTATAGTCTCTCTCTGCTGAGCAGTTAGCTTGTCTGGCCACAGTCCTGGGTCCTCTGACAACAACTCTGCATTTCCCTCACTTGGCCCTTCCTTTTCTCTCTCCCCAGCCTCCTCACTACTCTCAAACACATCTATAAGCATGAAACACACATGATTTACGTTAGCCTCAACCTGATTATAGTCTCACATGTAATGATGCATCTTACTTGATGATAGTACTGGCTGCTGCTCGTTTCAGTTGAAACTGCTAGTACACATGATTGCTGATAATAACTTAAAGTTGCCTCTATGAGCTCACCTTGTCTCACATCCTCAGACTCACACCCTTCCTTGCCTTCAGCATCTGATGCAGAACTCTCTACATCTACAAGAATAAAGAATTGGTATTAGCCTCTTAACATACAAATAACCCAGCCTACTTTTTGAAGCAAGCTCACTTTGTATTTCTAGAGCCATTTCAGTGCAAGATAAACTGCTAAAAATAATGAAACATATGGCCAAGGATTGCTTATTATGTTGACAGACTGTCTTTAAAATGGGGCTCATTTTTGTGTTGCTGTAGGCTAAGCTCTAAGGCTGTCAACCAAACAGTCATAAGAGGGCGCTTGACAGCGCATCACATTTACCATTTAGAACCAGTAGAAAGATAATGTGAAACGTTGCAAATATGTTCATTAAAAGTCAAACATGAAGTAAACATCAGATATGCTTTCCTACAATAGATGCTTAGACTAGCCTAATTATTTGCTATAACACACAGTATTCTTCATGGTCAGCAAGTTGCTGAGGCAAAAATGTTTAAGCCATTTTTCAGCCAGATTGAGAGGAATAGCTAATTGTTGTATGTTCTCACCACCTACACCTCTCCCTCTCTCTCTCTCTCTCTGGCAAAAATGTATGGCAAAAATCATAATCACAATTATTTTTGATTGATATTGAGATCACACTTATTTAACATGATTATTCATTGGCTTTGGTAACATCATGAATTTATTGAGCACTGATAATAGCTTTTAAGTACAGCACTATTCTGCACTGTTAAGGCTTTTTACCAGACAAAAATAGTCTCAGCACAGAGTTTTACTTTTCAGCTCTGCTGTGTCAGTACACAATAGGCTGTAGCACACGGACTGAACCAAAAGGCTAACTTACTTTAAACTTAAGGTAAACAACTCGGATTTAGGCAGCAATTCTACCAGCCAGCAGCTCTCTCTCTCTCTCTCTCTCTCTCTCTCTCTCTCTCTCTCTCTCTCTCTCTCAATCTCTCTCTCTCTCGAACCAACATACCAACGTAAGGGGGGGTCGGAGGGGGGAGCTCATCTTCAGAGGATCCGCCAGGACTGGCCACTGCTGCTCCAGTTGCTGCAGCTGCGCCACTGTTTGTTTCTGAAACTGGTTAATAGTGACAACTAACGTTATCTAAAGCTGCAAAAAGCTGCAAGCAGCCTGGTTGGAAACTAGCAAAGCTAAAGACTTCACATGAGCATACAAACATCAGCAGCAGCTGTCTGTAGTGGACTACGTTAACTTTAATTGGATTTTGCATAACAAGCAAACTCGGTTCGCCTTTTGGAAAGAAAGCAGTCAACAGCTGCCTCCCTTCATTCTGCCTTTCGCTCTTTCTTCTTTTGATACCCCGATTTTTGCTTTTTGGGCAGCATGCTGTCTAACCCCCAGGTCATTCAATCTGGGCTCACTGATGTTACACTTGTCGCCGGTCGCTGTCGGGCGGACTAAACCATTTTGCGCGTGCACGGACTAACGACAACAATTTGCCATCAGGCTAGCTTACCGATCGGATGGTGTTTAACCACCTGAGCAGACGTGGAAAGCTCGCACACTCCAGCAGCAGGAGGAGGACAGCCAGGCAGTTTGGGAGACTGGTCGCCACGTCAGCCCAAAATGGTAGTACACAGTGCTACAAAGGGAGCCAACTCGTGAGATAAACAGCAAAATTTCTACACCAGTACTGGCAGCTAGTGCAACGTTACCTGTGCAGGTGGCAGCGGGGGGGGGGGGCGAGGCGACCAGGCAGTGGACGGTCTCAACGCCAAAGAGCAACATGAGCTGTGTCCCAATTCAGCGGCTGCATCCTTCGGAGGACCCAGCCTACGCGGTCTCCGGAGGCTGGGTCCTTCGGAGGATCCTCCGTCGGCCGCATTAACTATCGTTAAATGGGACGGTCTAGCCTTCGGAGCATTTCGTGATTGCGTCACGACGTCATAACTTCTTCCCTCCGAACCCGGGAAAAACACACGTACGGGGTGCAGAGATGCGCCCGAGGCGCGAAATGTAGCCTATTATACAACTTACAAATTCACCTGATGTGAATATATTCACAGCTTCGCGTCGGACGGTTCACGCCTTCGCGTCCATTCATTTCTGATAATGGACACCTCGAAGGGCATTATCCCGCTTATACCATGGTCACTTACGAAAGAAATAATATTAAGTCAATAATTAATACGTTAATGTTGTTTTTTTACCGTTAAAATCGTAAGTTTTTAACAAGAGGCGGCTGAGTGGACTATTTAATATCGCTCGTTGTGACACGTTGCCAAGGTAACCGGCTCTGGCCACAGAACCTGCAGCTCAGTCGGCGCAACTGTTATATTAGGCCTAATCAGTGGAGGGAAGTGACATGATTGCTTAACGTTATGTTACGTGATACAAAGTATCATTTCAGAGGGCAAGTGCACCTCTTACCGCTTGTGTGTGTCCAGAGGATGATGCCAAATTTCATTTCAAAGACTCAAAGTCCACAGATAGTTTCCTAAATCATTTTTATTGCAAGAAATATTACCATTCACTCTGATCATTAAATGTGGTTAAAGGAAACTATGAAATCACTCATGTTGTCTACTGTCTTGCCCTTGTGTTAAATAAACTGTGAAATAACGTATGTTCTGAGTTTCTGTTGCCACGGTTACCGACTAGCGTTTGAGCCAGCGCAATAATTTAGAACAATCAGGCTATTTGACCGGAACTTTTTTATAGTTGTCCTACAACACTTTTTAACGGACACCCTGCAGCCAATCACAATCGAGTATTCACCCAAAATAAGATATTAGTTGACATGCGAGCTTGTAACATTTGTAAGTGAAGAGTTTTAATAAGGCTAACTGTTAACTGAGCTCCCCATATCAACAGGTCGCCATTATTAAAAAAAACAGTCGGTACGCAAAGCATCTTGGGATATAGGAGGCCGTGAAGGATAGTAGCGACGCATCCTCCAAATACAGGGAAAAGGAGGACGCATTTGTCGGCTGCATTTGGAGGATCCTTCGAATTTGGACGAATAGGCTCTGTGCGCAAGCCTCGTGACGTACTTCCGATTCCGCCTGAAATCGGCAAACCAGTTTCCGGTTTACTTCCCTCTCCAGTCAAAACAGCGCTAAAATAAATACAAGGAATGAAAAATGAATCAACATCCACGAAAGAAGACGAAGTATAATGTGAGAGGGACTTTTAAGTTCCAGAAGACGGTGGGTGGCTCTAATGAGCACTGTTGTGTGCCACTTTGTGCCGGCTCAAGTCGCTATAACAGCGAGCTTAGCTTCCACTGCTTCCCGAAGGACACCGAACTTCGTGCACAGTGGCTGCAGAAAATATGCAGGACGGGATTTTTGGTAACTCAGCATACGAAGGTATGCAGCCGACATTTCGAAAATGCCCAAATTCGAAATACCCCCAAAGGTAGACGGGTTTTAGCAGCAAACGCAGTGCCAACACTGTTTGAATGGAACAGTTACACAGCAACCAAGACAAGAGCCGGTGTTTGGGATCGCCGCCCTCGACTGACATCAAGCCGAGAAACATCACCTGTGCCCTGATCTTTGTCTGACACTGAAATGGACATAAAGTCAACACAGTTAGCACAACAAGTAACAGTAAAGAACATACGAAGCAAACACAAAACTAAAAAATTAGCACGTTGCTAACGTCAGCTAGTCAGCTAACGTCACCAATAAATCACTTATCCTCGTACTGGTGAACGTAACTAGAGATGTAGAGACGAAAGCCTTTTTCCCGTTTGCTCTTCGGAGCAGGGGAGTGGGCATCCACGATACGATGAACATCGTTGATAGATATCTTTGACAGATTTTGCAGGCATCTTGTAAAGTTCATTGTGATGACTAGCTGACGTCAGCAACGTTGGTTGCTGTGTAACTGTTCCATTCAAACAGTGTTGGCACTGCGTTTGCTGCTAAAACCCGCCTACCTTTGGGGGTATTTCGAATTTGGGCTTTTTCAAAATGTCGGCTGCATACCTTCGTATGCTGATGTGGCAAGGCGAGCGGTATAGGGAAGGTTGCAGACAACGCCACCTGGGGACTTTCACCCCAAGATATAACAAGATCTATAAACTACCAGCGGTCAATTTGAAACAAGGCACACGGTTCAAAAATTCCACAGGACGAGAGTGTGATTTCCAATTATAAAAGTATTTTTATTAAACAATTTAAAATGAGCCACAGACTAAATAAATCGAAATAATGATAATAATGGTAAGGAGTGATGTGAGGAGCTGTGTAAGGAAATAAGGGACAGGGCTGGGGCTTACCACGACAGCGGTAACAAAAAAGGGAGGGATCCAAAACTACACTGCACCCGTGACACTGCAAACCAAAAAGTGAAAAGGAACCACCACCAGGGGAACCGCTGCCGCTCTGGGCCTCAGCACCTGTCAACAGAAAGAAACAATATTAAAACCATAAAATCAAGGCAGTCCTCACACACGACACAACAAAATATCACCACCCCAAACCCAAAAGAAACTATACTAAATCACAAATTATGAGAATCAGGAAAAAGAAATATTTCTAAACAATTAATCAAATATAACAGAAACTCAATCCATAATAATTCAATGGAAAGAAATAGAAAAGAAATAAACTCAAACAATCAATAAATGTCTGCCACTCTAAATTAATTTAAAACAGTCTTGGCGGGTATGGCTCTGTGGCAATAAAAGTTAGGACGCCTCTCTGGGCGCACGCCGGCAACTTTTGTCTAGGCTGTGTTGCCCCAGTCTTTGGCTGCAGTCAACAAGGCCGGATCAGAGAGTCGGGTGCAGGCCGAACCGGAGCGCCGAGTTAAAGCGGCTGGAGTCCCACGAAGAGCCGCACTAAGGGGAGCAGTTACACCGGCAGAATGGAAGAGAGAAGAATAGCCACAAGCCAAAACAACGCCGAAGCCAAGACAAAACCAAATGAGAATGAGCCAAGGCAAAAGAAGGAGAACCAAGACAAAAGAAAGGAAGCGCCAGGACACAAAAAGAGCCAGGACAGCAGCGAGGCTCACAGCGGCGCGTGACGGCCGCGCACGGAGAGCAGGATCGGAGGTGTCACAGCGGCAGGAGGAGGAAGCGCACAGCCCAGACTCCGCAGAGAGTGCACCACACACACACTGACCCGAGGGAGACAGCCCGGCTCCAGGTAACACCGCACTGCCGGACGGAGTGAAACTGAGGTAAGCGCCAGGCCCACAACACAGAATAACTCGAGCTGATTGAGGAGACACAGAGCATGCATACCTTTGTTTTGAGATCTAACCTGCAAACCAGCGAGACGCCACCACACACGCTGTCGGCTCCGTGAAGGAGAAAGAGGAGGCGGAAAGGACGAGACGGGTCCGACCTGGTCTATTTATAGGTGATCCGCAATTGTCTGCCACACTGCCCCTCACGGCAGGGAGTGCAGCGCTATCCTGCCACACTGAGTTACCGAAAATCCCGTCCTGCTACCTTTGGGGGTATTTCGAATTTGGGCATTTTCGAAATGTCGGCTGCATACCTTCGTATGCTGAGTTACCAAAAATCCCGTCCTGCATATTTTCTGCAGCCACTGTGCACGAAGTTCGGTGTCCTTCGGGAAGCAGTGGAAGCTAAGCTCGCTGTTATAGCGACTTGAGCCGGCACAAAGTGGCACACAACAGTGCTCATTAGAGCCACCCACCGTCTTCTGGAACTTAAAAGTCCCTCTCACATTATACTTCGTCTTCTTTCGTGGATGTTGATTCATTTTTCATTCCTTGTATTTATTTTAGCGCTGTTTTGACTGGAGAGGGAAGTAAACCGGAAACTGGTTTGCCGATTTCAGGCGGAATCGGAAGTACGTCACGAGGCTTGCGCACAGAGCCTATTGGGACAGCCTTCGCGCAGCGTTATGACGTAATCGGCCTTCAAATCCATCCTCCGAAGGATGCAGCCCCTGAATTGGGACACAGCTGCTGTGTGCTTGTCATGACTGTACTAAATATTTGATGAAAATCTGTTTAAAGCTGCCATATGTAACTTGTATAAAAGTAATTTTTTTTGTCATATTTGCTAAAACTGTCCCTATGCCCAGACAGCAGTACATGAAACATGTAATCACCAACACGCACCGAGAGTAACCGAGTGTAAGGCTGTGGTCGTAATGGAGAAATTCTGTTGTCCCATGTAAAGAACTAACAGAGCGGCCCACCGGTACAAGTGTAAGCTTGCTTCACATTGAGCTTGCTTTGAGATGTTTTCAGCATCGAGGTGACGCCACACAACCTGGTTTTGTTTGTTTACGAGCTTCATGAACTTAGCACCTGGAGCTAATGCTTCCGCAAGGAGGACTGCAAACACCGATTGACAAGACAAGCTTTATCTGCAAAGTGAGGCCAGCTCTGAGCAGCGGGTCCACTTGGACCCTTGCCGGTACATCTACTGCTGCCGATGACCCTTCTTTGACCACTTCTGCTAGGCTACTGTCTACCTCCGCTAAAGCCATATCAATGCTGCGGACTTCGGGTTGGAGTCCCTGCATGTAAGTCCCAGTGAACTCCCTGCCAGTGGCTGCATTGCTGCTGCTAAGCTTAAAATCCTGTACGCCTGTAGCTCTGTACTGGCCCCCTGCTTTTCTCCTCTATTCCCAGCCACCACACACCCATGGCAACACTCACCTCAGACTGTGTCAGCTGTACCCGCCTGGCCGAGAAGATTGCTGAGTTGGAGGACCGCATATCTACACTCTACCACATCCGTGAAGCTGAGTTACAGATGGATACCATTATCGTCGGCCCAGCGCAGGCTGACAAGGCCGGTGTCCAGATGCCTAACGCCACTTCTCCTGATCCTACCTTCGCGTCTCTGCCAGAAGCTGCTGCCGACGCCCCCTCCGCTGTCATTGTTCTGGATGACCACTGGCAATATCTCGGGGCTAAGCCTAAAGTTTTTGGTTAGCTCCACTCCGTCCAACCAAGACTGCTGGCTCCTGGCCAAGGGTCGCAGTAGGGGAGGAAAAGGGAGGCGCTCATCTCACACACCTCCTGCTTTTAACATCCAGCTGGAGAACAAATACGGTGTCCTTGACCACCTTGATTTCCCTCCTTTGGCTACAAAGGCTGAGTCCTCTCCTTCACCACCGTGTCATGAGCTGTGCAACTCTTTATCACCTCAGGTCCACCCACAGGCCAAACCCAGCCTCTTCTCCCTTAGTAAAGTCTGTGCTCCACACCGCTTTTCACCCCAGGGTAGGGTTGGTTCAAACTTTCAGGCTAAGTCTGCTCTCTTCTTGATCTTAGCTACTGCAGCTTTATTGTACACCAAACTTGTTTAAAAGATACTTTTTTTTAATCATGAAGTAAAAACTTGAATCTAGATTGAAATCTGGAAACATCTGTTTTACTTCCAAATTACAATCTATTGCAGTTACTACAACTATTGAATCTTGGAACTTGAACTTTGAGAATTTGGGGGCACTTCCCATCAACCCAAAGTGACAAAATTTGACACACACTTGCAGTAGGACATTATCTCTTAGCCACAAGTGGTTACGTCTCCAGGACATTGTATGGTCAAACTAGATGAAAAAAATATGGTGACTAGGCCTCCATTCACTTTACATTGTGACCTTTTTCCAATTTCTAGCACTTTATCTCTACAGTCATAGGTACAAAAAGTATTCATATCCTCAGTGACAAGATGGTAAGTAGATTCCAACAGGGAGGGTTAGGACTTAGCAGAGGATACGAAGCAACGATGTGTTATTCATTATTATTTGCAGGGTGATAAAGTGGGCAGACTGTGTTTTTGCAACTACAGCAACCTAAAGCAACACTTAGGAGTTTCACACACTGAAAAACAAGCGCAAGCTGGAGCTTCTGATCAAATATGGAAATGCATGGTAAGAATAACACATATTTTCATATTTGTGTCTTGATAACACCATGTTTCTATCTGCTTTGTTTGAGGAGTTATAAAGGTACAAAGGTGCTCCAATTTCAGTCTGTTACAGATAACCAAGGACTCAGAATGACATCAGCTGGTCAGTTTTATTTATATGGTGTAAAATCGTAACAGAAATAATCTCAGGGCTTTTTTCCATATGGAGCTGGTCTAGATTATACTCTTTTAGAGGCAGATGTAAAGTAACAGCTTTACTGAGGGATTTGGGCAGTTTCACTTCCAAGCTTCAAGGATCAAATCCATGCTGCTAAGCAACAGCAAAATTTGGGGTTTAGACTTTCATGGTTTTGGATTGGATTTGTGTAGTTTTTCATCATTTTTCTGGACTCATGTACTTCCCATTTTCTACATCAGGAGGTCGAAAAGGCTTGACTGCCCGATCTGTGACAAATCCAGGCCTCTCCTGTTTGGAAAAGCATCTGATTTTCACACATGGCATTTCAAATGTTAATGTAAGTAATTTTAATGTGTATTTTTTGACAAAATGATCTGTAACGTCTGTTGTACACATACAGTTTTACTCATCCTAAGTTTAATGTTAGATGACAATGTCAATGTCATTTTATCTTGAATAGGAAAATGAGTCTCTTCTGAGAACCAAAAGAGAAATATTCATCAAGCAACTGGCTGAACTAAGGAGGTCGCAACCCGATGTGCCCATGGTCTCAGCATTGGACCTGGGGAGGCACAGTGAACGTGGTAGATTTTCAGTTTTGTTTCAATTTCAATTCCAATTCCAATTTCCATTTTATTTGTATAGCGCCAAATTACAACAGAAGTTGTCTCAGGACACTTTCCATATGGAGCTGGTACAGGCCAAGCTCTTTTATCTAGAGACCCAACAATTCCTTCATTAGCAAGGGTTAGGGGTTAGGGGAGAAATCTGATATCGGTGGAATAACTTTTGAAGTGTTTGTATAACTGAAGTGGTGTGTAAAAAGTTGCCAAATTTTGCAACCTTTCTCTAATAGTTTTTTCATAGAGAATTTAATTTTCTCTAGTTCCAACTGTTTCATTACATACTTGAATGTGAACTTATTGATGCAGTTCTCTGTTTCTAACTGAACCACCATCAAGGGATCTGACTCAACATGTCTATGCAAAATTTGTCATAAGGTCAGAAAAATATTGCTCCAATAACTTGATAAACGCGGGTAACTCCAGAACGAATGAGCTAATGATGCTGGCACAAGCCCACAGCGTTCACATGAAGGATTTATTCTGGAAATATATTCTCAAGCTTTTGTTTTGATGAATGTAAACAATGTTTTATCTTGAACTGTAGGAGGTCATGTCTTAACACAGTGAAGAATTGTGACTTTGTTCTGCCACTGCTCCTCTGCAATCTCTTTACTTAGGTCATCCAGCCGAGCTGATTTCAGGTGTTTCATAGTAGCACATATCAACGGAGACAGTTTCTCATATATATCTGATCCACTTCCTTATTTGTGAGAATCTCACAGAAGTATCAATTACAATGAAAACTGGCTTAGGCAATTAGGATATGATGCATTATTTTCATTAACCAAGTTCCACGTTCCAAAAATGTGACCTAGCCATGTTTTTTTTTTTGTTTTTTTTTTTGGTACCTGTTGAAATTATGGAAATACATTATTAATAAATACGTCTACAAAGCTATGAATACTTCTTCCAAACCAATTATATATATATTGCATTGTTAAGTGTAAAAGAATGATTTTCTTCTTTTAAATATAAATTTTATTGATTTTCAGCACGAATACACAAATGCATGCACACACAAACGACAGCCCCTAAATCACAAATTGAAGCTTTAACTTTAACAGCATATATTACAAAACTTGTGTTGCACAAGAAGACTGCATTCCAGTAATAGGTTACTAGTGGGATTCACTCAGAGTTAATCCACCCCGCGGTAGTAAATATGTAATTTCATTTGGTAAATGGACTGAGACTGGTTGCCAAATTTTTATGAAATATGTGTCATTCTCCTTTGAAGTAGAGGAGAGACTTTCCGTTAGTAAAACCTTGTATAATTCTCTTTACCACTGTGTTACTGTTCGGGGTTTATCTTTAATCCACTGGAACAAACCACATCTTCTAACTAGAAACAACAGTTTTGTTACAAGAGTATACTGTAAAGGATTAAGATTAAAACCATCTGGCAAGAATCCCAACAGAAACAATGCAGGTTCGAATTTAGTTTCCATCTGCAAAATTGCACAAAGCTCTTTTTTTAAACATTTTTACAGAAACATGCTGTCACAGGACATTGCAATTGACGTTTTCATCTCCTTTTCACTTTTGCAGAAAGGTGATATGTTGGGGCTGAATTTGTTGGGAAATTCAGGTGTACACTGAAACCAAAGAAATGTTCAGTACTGGCTCTCTTTGATGTCATGAGACCCGACAATGAAAATACATTGGACTGCTTTTCTTGCCTTGGTTGGATTTTAAAGTCCTTCTCCCATGTACTGATGATTGTATCAATGCTATATTGATCCATGCACTGCAGCTTTTGATAAAAAGGGAGATACATTTTTTTTTAAAATAATATTTGGAATAAGAAAAATTTTGTTCAGGAAGGTCTTTGCATGCTTACCATCAGGAAACTTGCGGATAGTGAATATAAAATGTCTAATCAGCAAATACTTATAGTATTATGACTAAATACTTATGGCATGGAAGGAAAGTGAGAGTGAAAATTAAACACTCAACCTTCTCATGCACAAAGGGGGGTTTGCTTTACCAAGTCATCTCTATCACAATTTTACTTGCCTTTCTAAAACAATTTCTAATTGGATACATGATTTCTTAGAATCCAAAAAACACATTGGCTCCTGGTGCTACCACCCTTCAACCTATAACTAATAACATTTTCTTTCTACCCCTTTCTTTCACGACCTTTCTATGCTTAGATAATCCTTTTATTACTGTAACCTAGCAGTGGAGGAAGTACTCAGATCTTTTACTGAAGCAGTAGTGGCATGGTGTATGCTCTGTGAAAAATAAGGTTTATTTAAGCAAAAGTGCAACAATAGTAGCATAGAAATATAGAATACTTAAGCAACAAAAGTAAAACTTTTCAATTTGCAGAATGGTCCATTTCGGAATAATGGATTTTAATTACTGATGCACTCACGAGTACATCACTTTAATGTTACAGGTGGGAAATGTGGGGTAAAAGTTTAGATTAGGTAAAAAGATAATATCATAATCATAATTTATATGAGTAGAAGTATAAAGTTAAAGAAAATGGAAATACCAAATTAAAGTATTAGTAATTCAAAGCTGTACTTAAGTATCGTACCTGTATAGTAATTGTAAATCCAAGTTGGATTCAAACTTAGTGGCTGTATGTTTTAATTAAAAAGCTGCATCTGGACAAGTGTTGTAAACAGGAAGGAGCGCTGCCTGAATATGAGACGAGCCACGTGTTTGAACAACAGTTGCAGGTTGTCCTGTAGAAGATGTATGTCCTGTCTATGTCTATGTCCTCAACAATATTGGAGAGTGAGTCAAGTAATCGTTAATACGGGAAAGTTCACAAATAAATGTATTCCAAAGTTAAACAAAGTTGCATTTCTTATGGCATTCGTCAATAAGCCTGCCACAAAGAGGAGATGAGTAAGCTTCCTAAGTATGAAAGAGGGATTACAGGCCGAAGTTCCTCCCGAAGCAGCAAGCACCAGATGGAATATGTACCTGGTTTGAGGAAGTAAAATAGCATTCAGAGCATGTTCATCTGCGGGGTTGTGCTAGTTCACGCTTCACAGTAGCTAGCTCAAAGTTCAGTTCACACAGATTAAAATGAACTAGTTCATATTCATTTCACAACTGCGAATTTTGAACTAAGATCACAGTCCCAAAAATGTAGTTCAGATTAATTTCTTCTGTTTTTTAATGAGCTACAAAGGTTGCAGATCTCCTAAAATGTAGTAACAATTCTACAAGTTTGCCTTTCCCAACAACAATTAACCAGTCCTTTATTACATGTAATTTACTAAATCTAGGTTGATTTCATTTATCAGAGTGCAGTGCACATAGACAACAGTATGGTACGCTGACTGATAATCAACCAAAGCACATGCACTATTGCAGATTAATTATCTGACTGCACTTGGGCACTATGCACATTGAAGTTTTTATTTGCATTTGTTGAATGACCTGCGTGATCATGACAGTCTGATCCTTCCTTACCTATCAGGTGTCTGAATGCCAGAATAGTATTGCTTATAAGAAAAGGAAGCTAAGGTATCTGTGTTGCATTCCATTAACCCATTTCAGTTTGGATAACCTCACAATGCTACATTGGTTTTTATTACCAGGCTGATGCTGACTTTGCGATTGTGGGATCCCATCCTGAGTTCAGTGATAAGGGCTCCAACAGAGAACAGGTGTTAACGAGTGTCTGGAACCTCAGGACTCCTTGTCAGAGCTGCAAGGTTGTAATTTCTCATAAAGTTTTCTAGTAAACTCTACGTACTTAGTTTCTCTATCTTACACACCTCACGAAGTTACCATGTAGATTACATTATCATTGCAAGTATACTTGTTTGCTTTATCTGTCTCAAGTGATCACCTAGCAGAATGTTTCTGCAGTGGCTCACAGGACAGGGCCACAGTCCTGTCTTGCCAGAAGAGAAACAGAAACGTCAGTCTTTGTGCAGTTCAATCACACCTGTCACATCCAGTGTGGTGTTCATACAGTTTGTTACCCAACAGTTGCCACATGTACCAATACAACCTGCCTGCCTGTTCAAACAAGGAACGGCAGGTCTGCCATCTTGGACAGGCATTTCATCAGGCTTCAGTAAAATGTTACCATTTCAGCACCAAATGGACTACTGAATACTTTGTTTCATTGTTCAAGTACATTGCACATAGTTCTATTACACTGGTCTTAGATATGTTCATTTTTTGTAAGATCAAAGTTGCATCTGCACCCAATTCTCAGCTCATGGGTGTATTTAGTGACCCAGGACTACAATTTTTTTTTTATGAGCAGCTACCATGAATACTGTTATACACTGCCATTCCACAAGGATAACAAATTATTTTTGTCCCATCCCTTATGCCCATCAGTAACAGTTATTTGGAATCTTTGCCCCTAGGAATGTAACTGAAACACTCTAAAAATAAAACTGACGTATTGATTGATTTTATTGGACATATTTAGTGACTATTGTTTGTCACACAATCGTGTGAAGTTCTTAGTTTTTAACAAAAAAGGTAATTCCACTGTTAAACTGGAGAGCAGCTTTGATCCAATAAACACAGGATTAAAAACGATGCACTGAGCTAAAGGAAATAAGCCACTTAAGATAATAAAACATAATAACAGGTTAAAAAGGGAATATTTAAAATGCCTAAAATACCGACATATACCAGGGTACAGCAGTTATGCAGGTCCTAAATTTAAAACACCATAAATGACTGCCCTTAAAATTGGGTATGCCAAAGTCCAAATACCTTTACAGGTACTGGAGTTGTTTGGGGATGGGAGTGTTCTATTTATATTACAAGGACAGCGTGGGGGCAGCTCTGTGTGGCCATTGTCCTGTTGGATGCTTCTAGTGCCGGTCCGACGGTGTCCTCGCCACGTGGTCCCGTGGTTTCTCCTCCCTCGAGCTGCAGGGCCGCTGCGGAGAACAAGCACCCATAATCGTGGGCACACACTAACAGGGTCTCACAGACACAGGTTCGGTCAGCTTGGTCACTTAGCTTTTAGTAGGCGTTGAACCAAGTCTTTTCTGCCTCCTGTCTGGCTCGTCCACGGCTGCCTGTCCGGTACCTCGTTGCGGATCTTAATTCCGTTCTATAGCCCCTGTCTGCCGTCTGCAGCCTTTGCCAATGGAGCAGCATCTCCTCTGTGCCAACTCTGTGCTGTCTGTGAAAACTTATTCCACCCGCATGTTCCTTCCCACTCTTTTCTCCCTGCGCACCTGTCTCAATCATTCTTGAAACACACTGCTCGGTGTTGGCCAGTCCGGAGCTGTGGGGGGCATGGTCCAATTAATCACAACTGTTTATCCTTAATTGATCCTTAGTTTTAACATGCAATATAAAAAAAAAACCCAGCAAATCCATAAAATCATACAATAAAACTATGCAACACAACAAATAAAGTATAAAATATAAAACCCAAACTGTAAAACAAACGTGCAAATATAGGATCAAGTGGATAAAACTTACAAAAAAAGACTGCCCCACCCTGAAATTTTTCTAATCAGTAAAGGTGATTGTCAGTCAAAAATATTAAATGGCATTTCATTGTTATTTTTGGCTTTCATTAGTGTTTTGTGACTGGAAGGTGGAGTATAAGGTGTCAGGGCACCATACTGTATTTACACAAGAGAATACATCATGAATTATTAAAAGCTCTTATAATATAGTCCTATGTTTGGCACAGACATGACTGGTCATGATGATGAAGTATAGGTACAAAGCATGTGAGAGTGTGGTCAAATAAATGTCTCGACTATAAACTATGCGAAGGAGAAGGAAGATCAATGGCTGACAAAGCAACACCTGGTGTGGCAGAGTTACCATAGGATAGCCCAGAATATCCTGGATTCCCTAAAACCAAGAAAGACACCAAAATACTTACGTGTTTTCTTCAGGAGTCTTGGTCATCACAACATGGATGAAGCAACAAATACTGGGTGGAAGGCCGGTGCTGTTATATTGTGCTGGACCAGATCTGCCAGCCACTTCCTGCAGTAATACATACACACAACAGACAGGGAGAGACAGACAGGAGATAGAGGGGACGGAAAACACAAGCACACAATAGAAGAATGAGAGAGAACTTTGAGAGAACATAATATGATTGATTTTGGGCTCAAAATAAACTTGAACTTGAACACAAACAATTTCATCTATTAGATTAGCAAACAGACTAAAAGACTTCCATATCCAAGAACTGCAATATATGGCAAAGAATCAGTAGAGGGCTGAGGAGCCTGAGAAAACACAATATGAACAAAATATGTGGGCACATAAGGGACAAGGACAGAACATATTTATGGGCTAACTTAACAATCTCTGTAGTTGAATCTGTACTGTGGCCTATACCTGTGATACCTAAACCTGTTCAATAAAAACATATAACCTGTCAAATAAGGCTTGGCAGACTTAATATTAAACTCAAACTTAATTTTAATTGCAATATTATTTTATAAGTATACTCTGTGTTACAGTAGGAAACATACTGCACCTCCCTAGAAAAGCCATCAATGCCACCGAATATCACCATGTTACTTCTGCTGAAAAAAGGACATGGTTCAAAAGAAAAGGTGATACGCACGAGATACCACCTTGTTTGAATGAACGGTTGGCCTCTCATTTTCCACAGCCAAGTGGAAAGGACCCATACTCTTCACCCCAGACTTAGAGGAGGCAGGTTTGTTCTGCAGGTGTAACAAACCGCCCAGTTCTCGAGTGCTTCGCAGACAACATTAGGCAGATCTGTATTCTCCAATGTATTTATGAAGGTCCTCTCTTGGGTCACTGTGTATACCAGATAATCAGGATCAGGAGGGTTGTTGTTGAGGTCACACTGCAGCCTTTCCCTTACTCTTGCTTAGCACTCCTGAATGAAAATGTTCTGTTAAAACAATGAAGGTGAAGGAACTGCTCACACATATCCTCAACTAATGCAACCAATTTCATGAAAATGTTCTGTTAAAACAATGAAGGTGAAGGAACTGCTCACACATATCCTCAACTAATGCAACCAATTTCATCAGCTGGCTCTATTCTTTTCTGGTAACACTGTGAATCATTGACATACTGTGTATCAGTTGACATCATGTCATACATTAACAGCAAGGTTACCATTAAAATAATTTCTTGTGGAACTTAATATTCTTCCAAACGGGAGATGCGAGCAACAGGCAGGTAGCTGGTAATGTAATAAAGTAGTTAAAATTGAAAGTAGTTGAAATTAATTTACTTTAGTCTAAACAGTTTCAGTTATCAGTATGATTGTAAGCTATGATGTTTATGTCAAGTTGATTTCAAATATGAGGGAGACTGTATGTGAGGAAGGACCAGAATTATACAAGTCACTTATGTTTGGCATGTGACCACAAGTCAATTATGGATGTATGAATGTTACACTATTTTGC
Organism: Chaetodon auriga; assembly: GCF_051107435.1. Lineage (NCBI taxonomy): Eukaryota > Metazoa > Chordata > Actinopteri > Chaetodontiformes > Chaetodontidae > Chaetodon > Chaetodon auriga. The sequence continues at coordinate 1,890,533 of NC_135095.1, read as the reverse complement.
CAAATATGGTTTGTTATACCAAGGTAACTGCCTGGGCGGCTCTCATAATGGCTATACCTTGCTAAATTTTGTGCAAACCACAGCATAAGTTGACCAAAAATGGATCTACAAAAGAACCCTGGGATGTTTTATCTTGCCTCTCCCTGACTTTGAGCACCACAGCATGGAGACTCCAAGATCCTCCTAGTGGCACTGAGAGTTTGTGGCACCACAGTGGCAGCCTGTGGCATTCTGTGGCTGCTGAGTGGCACTCACTCAGCTGTTCAGAGGCGTTTCCCTCAACTCGCTGTCAAATAGGATGGGGACAGATTTTTGTGCATGGTTTGTTGTCAGGACAGGTCAGCAGCAATAAATCTGTTATACTGTTTATCTTTCGTTCTTCTGATGTAATGATTTCTACCTTAGAGGTCATGATTCCACCCATTTAGCTACATAAAAAGGGACAAAAATACACACTATGCTAATGACTTTCTGTGCATGGTTTGTTGTCAGGACGGGTGAGCAGCTGTAAATCTGTTTTAGGATGGTTGTTGAGCAAGCATGTTTCACTTCCTCGTAATATTTAAGCAGCATCAGAGTGACAACACGCACTGACATAGAAAAGTAATATGTAATATTAAAATATTTAATAAAAATACAATTTACAATTGTGAAAATATTATAATATTTGACACAGGGTGCCACTTGATGTCCACCCCCATAGACCCGTGGACATTAAAATGTCCAACTTTCCAGCAGAAATAAACATGTCTGGTATAAACTCCTGCTATGAAAAACAGTTTTGGTCTCTAGCTAATTTCCCTGTTCATGACAGGTGCACAGAGGTTGAATTTTTATGTAAATATCTAAATATCAAAATTATATTTAGGCTTAAAGTTCTGCATAATTATGGGCATGGCCGCTTTGATTGACAGCTTGCTGCTTCAGTCGACTAGTCTCAGCTCCACCCACGCTCCACCTCTTTGGACTAGCCGGAAGTTTGACAGAGCGAGGCGCTGCAAACATGGCGACTGAGTGTTTCTGTCAGTGAACATCAAGCAACTGGCTTTTCAGAAACCTATGGATGATATCACGGAGACTACGTCCATATTTTATATAGTATGTCATATACAACCAAACATACTCAGCCTACTGTCGAACGTACGCGAACTTTGAATTTACAACTAGAAGCCCACTGAAAACCGGAACTTTGTGCGAAACCTGTCAAACACACAGACCTCTTAAGAGCGACGGACTTCCTGCCGGCCCGTGATTTAATAAAATACACACTCTACTCCATCAATAAGGACAGACTATCCGCGTTAATTTAATGACAACAACGTGATACATTTATGTGCAATTTATAAACATGTATCCTGTCTGAAATAAATTACCACTTTTCGACGAAACAGGAAGTAGACCTAAGTAACCAATCAGCTTCACGGAAATTTGTGTCATGCGCAATAGAATCTGTGATGGCAGAACGGCGTGTGAAGGTTAACGTTAGTTCAAACATTAGTACGATAAATTGAACTATAATCGTCATTTAATTAGAGTTAAGGATTATTTAGTTATTTAGCTATTTTTACCAGCGTTTATTCTGAGTTTTACTAGTAACTATACGTACTTCCTCACAGGCTACAGACTCAGGTAAGACACAGCACTGTCAAGAAGGCTAAGTGACCACAAGTTCTGGGATCCATCATGTTGTTACATGAGCTAAAGTAATAATGCCGAATGTTGTTCAAACGTAAGATCACATTTAGAGTACTTATTATAGATTTTTTTTTATTCAATAACAATAATAAGAATAAGAATAATAAAGTCCATCAGGCACAGGTCAGGGGACCCCAAAGCCAGGGGCTCCGTTTGTTATTATTGTAAGTTATTATTAGTTTAATTAGTTATTATTGTTGTTATTATAGCCCAACTGATGCTGGGTTTTTGAAGCAGATAGCGATATTGGTATTTGTAGTTTAGTTACTATAGACTAACATTGCATGTTGGAAAGAGTCTTTTAGTATTGATTATCAGCAAACCAGATGCAACCAGCAAGTAAACTAACATTAATCAAGCAATTTAAATATATTAAAATGCAGAAACCCCTGCATTAAGAATATTTAACCGGTGTCTCAGGTTTCAGTTGATGGTTTCTGTAGTCATTTATAGTACAGTGTTCTGTATTTTTTAGTTAAATTTTGTGCAGAGGGGTGCCAGTATGGATTTGCAGTGGCAGGAAGGGTTGGACAGGAGTATAACCACTGCTTTTCATCTCCAGAGTAAATAGAACACTGACATTCAGGTGTAATTTGGAACCAGCAGCACTTTAGAGTTCTGCTTCACCAATGAAGAGACACAAAACAACTAGAAATGACCCAAACACACTGAGCCTGCAGTGATGTATGAGAAAAAAAGTGCACATTTGAGATGCTTGAATATTTAGCATTTTGCTTGAAAAATGTCTGAAATTATTACTGTTGCCAGTGAATTTTCTGTTCATTATCTGATTGATTAATCAACTAATTGTTTCAGCTTCTGCAAGCATATTCATTTCCTGTGCAGCTTCCAGACAGCATTTCAGGAGTAGAGTCTTCCCGAAAGATCAGCCGGGTTGATATTATCAGCTGACTTTATCTGATGATAGTCATATCATAGTGATGTATATGTTGACAGCTCAGTAAGAAGAAATGTCAGTCCAGAAATGTCTAAGATGTGTTTGAGGTCATTTAGAAACAGTGAGAGCACATGCAAGTTTATTTATACACTGTGAAATGTCTCTCTGACTGCATGTCATGATTGTTTATTAAACAATTCAATGTATTATTATTAATAGTGTTTATTTAAGTTGTGTGTACTTATTTAAGGCTGACATGTTCACTCCTTTCCTCGGTGTTTGTGTCATTCATGAGCTTCCATTAAAGTCATAAAGCAACCCTTAATATTCTTAAATTGTCAGTAAGAGCAGAGCTAATGCTAAAGCTAGCTCGCTGCCTGGTGACATTGATTGTGCACTTGTGTACAACAGAGGAGAACGAGCCTTCAGACCCACATGCCTCTGATTGGTTAGCCAACACAACTGTCAGTTGGGAATGCTTGATGTGATACATCACAGCACAGCACACAAAGCTCAGTATCTGACCTCGTCAGGTGTTCCATGCTCAGTCAGTGCCCCGCACATGTAATAATTGACTTTATGCTCCACCTGTCTCAAGTTTTAAGTCTTCTCTCGGCTCTGTTCAGCAGTCATGGCTGGTCTGTCCAGTTATGCCATGCGCATGGCCAGACTGAGCGCCCAGATCTTTGGGGAGGTTGTGCATCCAACAGACACCAGATCTATGAAGGTGGTCCGACTGTTCCAGGAGCCTCCCATGGCCAAGAGGAAGGAGGTGTACAACTGGTACCCACAGCACAAGATTTACTACGCCATGACCCAGAAGCTCAGGTTCATGGGACTGTTCAGGTACTCTAGAAACGATTAAATACACCTCCCACACCAAAACAAACCTGGTAAACTCAGTATAACTTGCATTTCCACTACACTTATTTCATGGGTACTAAGCTCTCAGTGAGCATGGTGGAAGTTTTAATAAAATGTTGTCCTTCTCAGAGATGAGCACGAAGACTTCAAGGAGGAGATGCTTCGCCTGAGGAAACTGAGAGGAAAGGGGAAGCCAAAGAAAGGAGAGGGGAAGAGAGCGACCAAGAAAAAATGAGCTACAACGTTTCTGCAGCTCCATCTTTACACAGGACTATTTTTTCCTTTTCATGGAGGCAGACCGCGCTGGACTGTGTACAGTATGACTGTGGGGGGATGTTAATCCTGAAAGAATCAATTGGTCTGGTCAGGACTGCCCAGTAACTTTGTCTGAGGCTTTTCTATGTTTGTCAGTCAGATTTACATATGCAACATTCTCATCTACAGTATGTTGGTTGTATTTAAGTGAATTCCATCCATTTCTTGTTTAACAGTCTTTTGCAATGGGTGAAACAGTATGGAGCCTCAAACTAATATGGAGCGTTCAGCTGGCTACTGCTGAAACAACCTGATAAATAGGACTGTCTGAGAGCACATACAACAAAAAGAACCGTTTTTGTTGAATAATAACACATTTTGGTCTGTGGCAACTATATTGTACCTCATGTCAAATGGTGTTAACAGGTGTCATCTTAACTGTTCGTGGGATGGTTTGAAAATGATGCAAAGAAACTGACATCTTTCATCTTTTCAAAATAAAAGTAATGTGAACAATGTGGACTGTTACAAAACTCTTTCTGCCTGCTGTTCAAAGACACTGCAGTAAAACTACAACAGAGTACGCAGACAAATATATAAATATATAAATATGTGGGTGTTTCGAATGCTAGGCCAGATATAGGCGTGGGGGTCACTGCAGACATGTAAATGACAATTAAATAATGCTAAAAATGTAGAAAAAACTGTGCTGTCAATAGTCCAATTCACATTTCCAGATGTGGCTGGATGACCACCTGCCTCTGGATCCCACACTGCCAGTGCCCCCCAAAGTTCCAGTGCATGTCAATGGTAATGGTAATTAATTTTATGTAAATCTTTTTCACCACTTAAGTACAATATTAAGTAAGACAGGTCATGCATTATCACATTGACTTTTGCCCTGTCTCATGCATGGATAAATAGTTTTGATAATGTTGTTTGAATGAGCAGAATGAAATTCCAGTGAATGATCGAGCACTAGCTCCAGTCACAGGAAGTAAAGGTGGCGAAAGTCTCCAGAAAGCTTGTGTGCTTTTTATTACTGTTAATTGATCTTCCAAAATATAGAAGACCAGTGTGACAGAGATATGTTTTTTTTTTCTTTCCAATGAATTCTCATATTGTTTGCTATAGGTAGTGGATTAGGTAGAAATTCATGTGCATTTATATTTTGAGACTTCGAGCTTGCTGAGGTCTCAAGCATGGCTTAGAGTTGGGTCAAGGGGAGCACTGCAGCCAATAATGGTGTATAAAAGAATCTGTGTCAAAACTTACACAAGGACAGCTGCATAAGGTGTGGATATAATTGCCACGTCTTTGCATGTTAGTATTTTTCAGTGTCTGTCAACCCCATGGAAATGATCTGCATTGATTAGAGTACGTACATTTGAGTAGACGAATAGAGGAATGAAGAGGACTGAATTGACAGTCTTCATCATCAAGTTCTGTGGAGTGGATAGGCTCTCCTCAGGCCCTGTGTCCAAATCTTGTTTTAAAACCTTTTTTTAGTTGAGTTCATGTTGTGATCACATGATAAATATTCACAACATAAAGTTGTAAAGAATCAAATTGCCAGGCAAACTTGGGGCCCATCACTGATTTTCCAGGACAGGAGAAACTGGTTGGTTTGTGGGTATGATGGGATGCAAACTCAGTGGGAACTTAACGCACAGATAGCCAGTGGGAGGGAGCTCAACAGAAAACTGCTGTATATTATATTAAAGGCCCCATTTTTTGGATGGGCTTTTTAAATTTTGAACTTTTTTTTTTTTTCTTCACCATGCGGCCAATTTAAACCCTAATTTTGACCAAAATGATCTAGAGATTAACTGAACATCTAAGCCTATAATTAACCGGATATATTATTATTATTATTATTATTATTATTATTATTATTGCAACAATAACAGTGATAATAGATGTTGTGCCAAGTTAGTAGTCAGGAGTAGTTCCGTGCCACCCATCCCGCACAGAGGTTTGGAAGCTCCGTCCTGCGTCTCTGTCTCCCCCTCCTGTCCTCAGCAGCAGTCTGCGTTTCCCTTTATTATTTTCCACTCACTTTCTCGCAGTTTAAAATGGCGGCGTTGAGCAGCGCCGAGTCCCCACCGCCCGTCTTCAACGGAGACACCGCGGAGCGGGAGCCGGGCAGGGAGCGGGGCCTGGAGGAGCTGGGCGCCGGCCTGGACGCCTCCTGCACGTCGGGGATCCCCGGAGGTCCGCAGGATGAGGAGGTAAGCGCTCCGGCGGCAGGGGAGCGGGTCTGCGCTGGGCAGGGGACACGGACTCTGAGCGGAGGTAATTGGATGTAAATGTTCAGGAAACGCCGGCTGTAACATGGATCGTGGGGGATGCAGTGCAGGGGGCAAGGCGATGCACGAAATGTGAAGGATTTGTTTGAGCGCTGGGCTTCCACTGAACACAGAAAATGCGACAGACTGACGCGAGCAGGAGGCAAAGGTTTGCTTCGGCGGAGCCTGTGTTTATTTCGGGCCTGCTTTATTCCATTCGCTCCTGGCTTCGTTTTCCAGGCTCACTGCAGCTGCAGCCTGGTGCGCCAGCACAGCACAGCACAGCACAGCACACACACACACACACACACACACACACACACACACACACACACACACACACACACCGCTGTTGACGCAACAAAGACACGCAATTACACCGCTTTCTAATGCATTGTTGTGGATGTGATGTGGCCAAAGTTTCATTTTCACCAATCCACGCAAGTTCCATAGCTCGACGGGGTGATGATGATGATGGAGGTGGAGGCAAGCTAAAGTCGTGCTTGTGTTTTTTTGAGGTGTAATTTAGCCACACAGGCTACTTTTATTTCTATCAACTTACAGGCGTTACAATCACCGCCCCCACGTCCACACACACACACACACACACACACACACACACACACACACACACACACACACAGACACACAGACACACACACACACACATGCACGCACGCACAGAGGAGGAACCATCAGTCAGACTGTGTCCTCATCATTAAATTCACAGTGACCATTTAGCTTAGCCTGGACATTTGTCTTCAGTCTGCAGGTCAGAGGCCTCCCTGCTGGACCATGACAGCAGGCTTCATCACACCAGCAGGATATTTACAGTCACAGTCAACATCGTCTTCCAAAGCTCGTAATATGTACTATTACTACTAATGTCAGATGTCCTAGCCCTACCCTAAACCAGGTGAACAAGGTATCGATTCCTTCTATAAAATGACAAATGTCTCATTACTTTACCTGTCCCTCACAGACTAATGTGGCCCCTGACCCCATTTTCAGGTCCAAACATCCTCATCACCTCAGCAGTTAGTTTTCTTCCTAGCATGTCAGTTTGACAATGGCATGGCTTTATGTTCTACTATTAGGAGCAGGAGACCTCTGGAAGGATCATATAGAAAGGCTGATTACACTTTGGATTTGTACTTCTATAATGATAGGGGTCTCACATGAGATGGGTTTAAAAAATGGAACAAATGTGTGCTATAAAGGCTGAGATATTGTAGCTTTTAGTCCCTCGTATGGTGCATGAACACTGGCTCCTATATTCTCATAATCAGTCCAGTACTACTTTTCCACTAGACCCTTCCTGTCTGTTTGTTAGACTCCACAACCCCAGTTTGTAACCCTGACTTCTCTTAGAAATTTGTGGTTTCCAACTTGAGATCCCCCTGATGACATCACTATGACCTCATCACTGTTATTTTCTCAGCTACTCCAGAGCCACGGCAGACAATATGCTACTGTTTCCACAGGCAGGAGAGTGCTGTCTGTGAGGACTTATGTAGAAAATGTTTGGGTTTCCCCTTCAATTTAGTTTACTTTCTCTTAGATCTCTGTTGTGACCGTGTCTGCACAGCTCATGTGCTCATAGAATTGTTGTTATAGGTTTGAGTTTTGTTTTCAGGGAGGTCCAGTCTACCATGTCTTCTCTCATCCTCTTTGGTTAAACATTAAACTATAACTCTCAATTGTTCAATTAAACCACAATCTATAGGACCTGCATTTCTGACCAGCTGCTGCCTTTATAGTAGAAGATACACATTCAAAACCCAGGAGGCAGCATTGTCATCTAGGATGACTAATATGTACTGGAGGTTTTATTCTACCGTAACAGTTTGTTGACATATATGTTGCTTTGCTCTTTAACATCAACTTTTAAAGGCTGCCTTGTTTCATCCGACCAACAGTCCAAAGGCCAAAGATCTTCAGTTTACTGTGATATAAAACAGAGAAAAGCATTCAGTCTTCACACTGGTTAAGCTGGAACCAGAGGATGTTGTGTGTAGTTGCTGATTAATGTTCTGTTCATTGACTAATTGATTACTGAACTAGTCATTTCACCTCAAAAGTCTAGAAACTATTACATGAAGTAAAAAGCTCCTTTCAGCGCATTGCTTTCTGCCTTTCACCATATTAAAGCCCTGTGAATGAATTGTTTGCTGTTGCAGGTTTTTAAAAATGTAGCGTTGACTTTTTGGGGGACACAGACTACATTTTGAACCTGGTGCATGCAGTTGAAGTTCAGGTTAAATTCTTGACCTCCTTAAAAAAAAATGGAGAATAGTTAGCTGAACTGAGAGCAGGGTCATTTTAATAGTACTTGGGGTTGCATTTCTGAATGCTTCAACACCCAAAAGTTAAATGTCAGCTGTCAAAACTATCAGTTCAGTTGTGTTTAGGATTGCAAAATTCTGGGAATATTCAAGGTGGTAAACTTTCCATGCCAATTAATGGGAATTAACAGGAAAAAATGGGAATAAAATAAAAGGGGTTGTTTCCTCAAGCTGTATTTACATGCCATATGCAGATGGAAAAAACTTTTTACCTTTCCTAGCCTGACATAAATGTAAAACCTTCTATTGCACTTTCATTGAACAACAAAAAGACATTCTCTAAGACCTCCCTCCTCTCTGACCCCCGTACCCTCTCCATGGACTTCCTTGATGTCAGACACTGATGCTTCATCTTCACTATCCAAGCTCGTTGAATATGGCTGTCTTGTCAGACTCAAAGGGCCTCAAGTTTTTGAACTCATGTGTTAGTCAGCCTGTTTCATGCCTTGGCGTGAGTGTTCCTTAACACGGACCATTTTGACTCGGAGGTGGATGATGTTGGTGGGATCTGGATGGTGATGGAGGCAAACAGGGGAAGCAGGGGCCACGAAATCCCTTTCACCAAGTGGCTGAAGATATATGTTGCCACAACTTGTACCAAATCTCGTACAATTTTTATTTTGAAATTGTGCAAAATTCCTGAGCTTCAGTTCCCTTGGAAAATTTCTGGAAACTTTCCAACCCTTGACGACACTAGTGATGTTGGCAGTAAATCCTATTGTGAGCACTTAAAAGGAGTATGTAAGCAAAAAGTGGTTTCTTACATTAACATGTTCAGTATGTTCAATTGTCGGATCATCCATGAATATGTCAACAAAGAGAGTTTTCGGAACTGTGTTCACAACAGAATGGGAACACAACTGACAGGAAAAATAAATAGTGACTACATCTTGACTGTAATGGATTATCTATTGATTGATTTTAAAATAGTGCTTGTCAAACACTGAATCCATAATCCAGTTACATCCATTTATTTAATTATTCATGTATCCAGTGAGTCAAGTTCCTAATATTGATAGAGTGTAAAGAAGACAGACAGGTTAAACCATACATTTAAAAATTAACTAACCAACTAACGGGCGGCACAGTGGTGCAGCAGGTAGTGCGCGTGCCTCTCAGCAGGTCGCCGTTTCGATCCCCGGGTCAGGCAGGGCCGTTCTGTGTGAAGTTTGCATGTTCTTCCCATGCGTGCATGGGTTCTCTCCGGGCACTCTGGTTTCCTCCCACAGACCAAAAACATGCTCATTAGGTTAATTGGTGACTCTAAAATTGTCCTTAGGTGTGAGTGTGAGTGTGAATGGTTGTCTGTCTCTATATGTTGCCCTGCAATTGACTGGCGACCGGTTCAGGGTGTACCCTGCCTCTCACCCGTTGACAGCTGGGATAGGCTCCAGCCCCCCGCAACCCCGAAAGGGATAGTCGGTATAGAAGATGAATGAATGAATAACTAACTAACTAACTTTTCTCTGACTGCATCTGTCTAGATTAGATGTGACTCATTCTTTTGAATTACAATTACAACTTACAAATATTGTTTTTTACGATATTATCTGTGATATAGTGATCCACAGTTTAAGGCTCTTCTGATTTTTTCTTTTCTTGCGTGGCACACACATCGGATAAATACATCAGAGAGACTGAAGAAAATATCAGCAAATAAATTAATGATAATTTAACAAATTAGCTACCATGAAACCTGACACTTCCTGCACAAATGTGTCACATTACAAGTTTCCAAGAGCTCAACAGGTATAATCACTCAGTCTGCAGGAATTAGTTTGACTGAAAGTATCTTAACAGCAAACAGAGGAACAGCAATGGCATTGGAATTAATTTGCTTCCATTAAAAAATGAAGTTCAGAGCAGCATATGATATGACTGTTGTATTGAAGGAAACAGCAGTTTGCTCCATTTACAATGGGAGCCATTAAGGCGAATTCCCCCCTCCTCAGTGGTTTTTCCTGGGCATTATTAGTTGTTGGTGCTGAGAATTTTGTAGTTGAGTGTGTAGGGTTTTTGACTTGGAGAACAACTGAAAGTAAATAGGTTTTCTATGGTCCCTGTTTCTGAAGCCACAAGCGGCATCCATGCAGCATGTTTGATGTTTTAGTAAGACATACCTACAGGGATTCCCAGCACACACTGTTTCTGTTTTATGCATTCAGAATGCTTCAGAATTTTCTGAAAGGTGATAAAGTCACAATTACACCACTCTGCAGAGCTGTCTGCTCCACTGAACTCAAACAAACGGTTGATCGTTGCGCTTTGAGGATGAGCAACTTAAACAGTGACAGGATGTCAATCACTCGCAAGGTCATGACAATCAAATAATCAGCAGTGTGAGTGAACCGTTTTGAGGCAGGGCTAACTATTCTTAATGTTAATGTTAATTTACTCCAACAGCATCCAACACCAACCCCAACTCGCACACAGAATTCAGCGGGTCCAACGCATGTTTCACAGCTAAGCATGTTTAAAATCCACTGAACTTTTTGAAACTTAGCCTATTTTAAAAGTCATCTTTAACCTTTTTTATAGAATGTTTTTTTCATCTGCATAGGGGCAATGTAGCTGCATAATCAGAATGAACTGCCATTTTGTTTCACTTCATTATTCAATCTGACACCATGTCCGTCTTCGCAGGTTCTAACCAATCAGCAGTGACTGATGTATCCAGCCTGTCAGTGTCATTTTCAGCTGACAAAGGAGTTGTGGTAGCCTTTTCTTGGGCCAGTTAACTTGTCGATTTTTGAAAGAAATATTGGTTTAGTGGTTATTTCTGTCAGTCGGGTTATAACAACCTGTCCAGCTCCATCATCCTTATCCACACTTGTTACCATATTTGTTTGAATACATTCTGGTTCTGCCACAGAATTCTTTGTCCCACTTTCAAAGATCTAATTTGCTCAAAGGAATTTCCAACAAAGCCATCAGTGAGCGCAATTCCAGACTTGCTTGAGTCACTTACAAAATCAAAAGTGTGAGCAGGGACTACAAGGTGTGGAACTGGGGGTATGCAAGCCCATTGCCCACTGTTTTTGAATTAGAAAATCAGAGTGAAAAGTTTTGAAGCTTCCTGCTGAGAGACAACTAATTTTTAACAATCAATTCTTACTGAATTTTGTCCATTGGAACAGTTTTTAAAGTTGTACTCCTTAAGATTTCACCCTTTGGTGACACCTGCGTTTACTGTGGTTTAGTACTACAAGTTTGTCAGAAACATCTTATTTACGTTGCACCCAAAAAACTATTGTCATTTTAATAAAGAAGTCAGACAATATTTGACCTTTTTCCATCATTCTGTGAGAACCCGTGATCTGACTTTATGACGCATATGGCATGAGTTTGCAAGCTGCAGGACACAATGAACGGAGTTGCTTACCTGTCTGAGAAGTCAAAGGTGTGTGGCCTGTCACCTGCAGCTCTTCACGTAACAGCTCACTGTGGCTGTTCCGTCTTGTTCCATTCCTCCCTGCCATATTTCAAACCGATCCGCGGTCAAAAACATGCCGCAGATGACTGTGGTTTTGCTTTGTAGATGCATTTTCGATGAATGATAGGGGTCAGTGTTAGTGCCACTGACAGACACATTACATTTATTTTATTGTGATTACTTCATAATAAAAGTTAACCCATGTTTCCGCCAGTTAAATTCTTGTAATGTGAAGCTGCGGCAGCAGGAAATGTTCAGTTTGCATCAGCGGTAAGCATTTTTTTTCTGGAAATGTCACCACTGACGCAGTTCATCAGTAGGTCATGGACTCAATGTGTTACTTCATTTGGTGATAGATGATGACGAAGATGTGACTTAACACATTCGTTTAATTGAAAATCTTGGAAGCTCATGGTCAAACCTCCAGCCAGTGATCTATGGGATAACACTGTAATGCTCACACAGCCAACAGTGCTAAGCTGGCAGTATATATCACAACAGATTAGCTCACTACCTGTAGAGCTACCTTGGCTACCTGTCCTATGACCTCCTTGTGACACCTTGCAGATCATGCTGATTAACAGTCTTCTTCTTCTTCCTGATCACCTCTTTGCAAATGCAAACCCTGAAAGACACACAGATCACAGGGGGAGGCCAAGTGGGGAAGATTCAGTCTGTTGGCTTCCAACTCTGCTTGTTGTTCATTTATTGAAAACATTGTTTGTGTTTTTCACTACAGATCTGGAATATCAAACAGATGATAAAGTTGACACAAGAACACTTAGAGGCTCTTCTGGACAAGTTTGGAGGAGAACACAATCCTCCTTCCATATATCTAGAGGTAAGATATGTTTGATTTTAATGAATACAGCTGCAGAAAAATAGAAGTTGTGAATGTCACTTCAGTCCTTGAAGCCACTGAGTCCGTGCTGTGGTGTGTCGTCCCTGTCAGGCCTATGAGGAGTACACCAGTAAACTGGATGCCCTGCAGCAGAGGGAGCAGCAACTACTGGAGGCGATGGGCAATGGTACAGACTTCTCTTGTTCTCCTTCTCCCATGCCAGCCCTTCTGGAGGTCAAGATGGGGGGTTGCGGGGTTGGAGGGGGGGCTCAGGCCTTTCCCTCAGCCCCCAACACCTTGGCTGTCCTACAGACCCCCACTGACGCCAGCCGAGCCAACCCTCGTTCCCCTCAGAAGCCCATCGTCAGGGTCTTCCTGCCGAACAAACAGAGAACAGTGGTATGTCTGACATTCTCTCTGTGGGTTTGTAATGATTTTAAGGTTTTGGATTTTCATTGTCAAAGATTATACGTAACCAAAACCATTTTTAATTTTCAATAGATACAAGTAAACTATTATGCCTTAAGAAAAGACAAATAAATGGCCATTTCCCTTGTAAATTAGGCAGGCTACAGAAATAATAACATCAACTGTGTTGGGAGGAGTTTATTTGAATTGTAGAGAGCTAACCCCATGTCCCGGCTAGCCTCTGTTCTGCTAGCTTCTGCAACTCAATGCAATACAACAACTGGGCAGGCTCTTACATCTTGTTTGTGTCCATATTCAT